>NC_092749.1:16583202-16935702 GCF_047496795.1 Chiloscyllium punctatum
AAGCTAAAGAAAGCTACAAACCCTGGTCTGTGAGAGCTGGCCACACCCATCCGGGCTGCCTCTATTGTTCCAGCTTTAAAGAGAAGCCCCCCCCCCAGGCCTCACAAGCTGTTTATATTACCACAGACTGCTCCTCACTTCCCATTCAATCTTGTGTCTCTTAAATGAAACCTAAACAAGATGCACCTCTTCAAGCACAGCATTGTCACAGTTTGTTTTCCTTCTCTGAGCCGTTGGTGGGTTCCCTTGATGGAGTGTCAGTACTTGTCTGGGATGTGCCTGGTGCACATTCCAAGTGTCCAGCATCATTCGCCACTCCTCCGAGCTGCCCATGTCCAAAAGCAGGAAAACACAGACAATGTCAGGGCTGAGGCAGAATAGTGGCCAATAGCATTCACATCAGACCAATGCCAGGCCAGGTCTATCTCAAAGAAGAGAGAAGTTAATCATTGCACATTGACATTCAAAGGCTTCATCGTTACTGGATTCCCCCACTATCAACATCATGGGGGTTACCATTGTCTAGAAACTCAATGTGCCATGTAAATACTGTGGCTACAGGAACAGGTCAGAGGCAAGGAATGGTATGGTGAGGAACTCACCTCCCAAGCCTCTCCACCATTACAAAGCAGAAGTGAGGACTGCAGATGCTGGAGATTAGAGTCAGGATTAGAGTGGTGCTGGAAAAGCACAGGAGGTCAGACAGCATACGAAGAGCAGGAAAATCGACATTTCGGGCAAAAACCCTTCAGCAGGAATGACCATCTACGAGGCCCAAGTCAGGAGTGTGATGGAGTACTCCCCACTTGCCTGGATGGGTGCGGCTCCCACAACACTCAAGAAGCTCAACACCATCCAGGACAAAGCAGCCGCTTGATTGGCACCACCTTCAACATAAGATTCCTTCAGCACTGATGCTTTGTGGCAACAGAATGCAGTGGATACACTGGAGTAATTCACTGAATCTCCTCCGACAGTACGTTCCAACTCTGTGATGTTTAACACCCGGGAGGATGAAGGCAGCAAGTATGTAAGAACCTCCTGCCTATTCCCCTACAAGCCACTTATTATGCTGACTTGCAACAATATTATTAACTATGCCTTAATGTTGCTTAAGCTGGTCTTTACTCTTATGCGTCTCACAGTTGGACCAATGAAGGCTGTAGGGGGTGATCTTTAGTGGCCATTTAATGTCATCCAACAGAATTGTGATTCCCGCTCCTGTGTCCAGTTTTAAAAAGTAAGCGATGGCCTTTGTCTGCGATGTCAGTGGTTCAGTATTGAGGATCAGGGCTCATGACATCTCGAATAGGAATAACTTGCTGCATGGATCTTCAAACCAAGAAGGGAACACAATGACTGTAACCACTGCTTTCAGCAGGGTGGTCATCTTCACCTTCTGACTTGAGGATCTTTCTGTGTGGCTCTTGTGGAAAGCTTTCAGAATGGCACATGGCATTTATCAGGAGCCCCCCATGTGCCCGTCATAACCCAGTTTTAATTCTGTGCCCACTATGGCAGCTCCACCCTGTTCAGTGGGAGTGCATTTGACTGAGCTAAAGCTAACAAAAACTCAACTTGAATTTTGCTTGAAAGGGAGCTGAAGATTTCTTGTCTTGCAGTCATCAGGATTAATGCAAGAATGCCAAATTTCAAATGGTTACAAGAATTTATACTGCAAATACTACCTATACAACACGTTGCCTACATCTACATTTAGTTTACTTGTTGATGGGGAGAATTAGATTGCAAAGGTAGCCTTAAGTTTTTGCAGAATAATTTTTGTTCCAAGCAGTACACTCTGGAACCATAGGCTCATTATCATTGTAATGATGCTGCTGCTTTGGCAAGTTAATGTTATTATTGGTTTTTTTTTGGAGAGGACGTAAAAGACACAGACTCCCAAAAAGTTTAAGTGGAAGGGTTTTAGGGCCAGTTTGATTACAGCTAACAGATGCTGCCTCAGTTAAAAGGCTTTCAAGTTTAAAAGAAAGACTTGGATATGGAGTGGAGGGGGGTGGGGCATGGTGGCTCAGTGGTTAGCACTGCTGCCTCACAGCACCAGGGACCCGGGTTTAATCCCAGCCTCGGTGCTACAGTTTCCTTCCACGATCCAAAGGTGTGCAGGTTAGGGTGAATTGACCATGCCAAATTGCCCATAGTGTTCAGGGATGTGTAGGTTATGTGCATTAGTCAGGGGAATGGGTCTGGGTAGGTTACGGTTTGGAGGGCCTGTTTCCACACTGTAGGGATACTAATGGAAGGAGAGTGGCCAGTTCTCCCAGGCAGCTTTACTCTGGTTTGGTTTTAACACAGTATTGTTCTAAAGTTGCTGGATCCATAGAAGCAGGTCATGCTGATCCTCCTCTCTCTCTCTGACGTCTCTCCTGTAAGACCCTATGTGTGATTTTACCTTTTGTGGCAAGGGGTGTTTATGGGGATTGCTGCAAATATTTGGAACAGGGTCATTAAGTTGGGATGATCTATCGGGTTTTCGGAGAGGTTAAGTTATTCTGTGTTCTGTTCTCTTTTGTTTGTGTTTCATTTGGTAATCTTTTAAATAAATTCTGTTTGTTTAAAACTATGTGGTTTGACCAACTGCATCACTCCTGAAATATCCACTGTACACCTGCTTAAAACAACTAGCAAAGTTAGGGTCTGGGCCACTTCCTTGAAATGTTTTGAGGGGGCCCGGCTTGGTCCATAACATCATAGAATCATACAGCTTGGAAACAGACCCTTCAATCCAACTAGTCCACGTTCGCCATGTTCCCAAACTAAACCAATCCCAACATTTTGCGCTTGGTCCATGTCCCTCTAAATCTTTCCGATCCATGAGTGATCTGGGGAACTCTGCTGTATGAAAAGGAGGAGTCTGGGGCAGAATGGATTCCAAATGGACTTTGGAGACTCACTCAAGTGACCGTTCTCTGGCTGAGCATAACTGATAAATGCTATCACGATTCCAGATTTGGAAGCAAAACAGTCCTCAACCTTCATTATGAATCCCTGAATATAATCTAGGAACCTTGACATTTTTCTCCACCTTGCTGGGCAATAGCGTAAGAAATTGGGGCGGCACGGTGGCACAGTGGTTAGCAGCCAGAGACCTGGGTTCAATTCCCGCCTCAGGCAACTGTCTGTGTGGAGTTTGCATAGTCTCTCCGTGTCTGCGTGGGTTTCCTCTGGGTGCTCCGGTTTCCTCCCACAGTCCAAAGTTGTGCAGGTTAGGTGAATTGTCCATGCTAAATTGCCTGTAGTGTTAGGTGAAGGGGTAAACGAAGGGGAATAAGTCTGGGTGGGTTGCTCTTCGGAGGGTCAGTGTGGACTTGTTGGGCCGAATGGCCTGTTTCCACACTGTAAGTAATCTAATCTAATCTCATCTAAATGCAATCTGTATCAATGTGCTTTCTGGTTTGCCATAGTCATGTGACCTCTATCACATGGCCTGATGGCTCAGCCCGTTTCAATAAAGTGACAACACAGGACAGACGAACCCTCATCTTTGTGGAATTACATGTTTTCTCTTTCAGGAGACACTATTTTTAACTTCCTGAGTTAACCACAGATGGGTCCTCATCCCTCAACCTCTTCCTTCCTCCCTGGAATGGCTAATTGCTGAGTTTTCTGAAATATCTCCTCAAAAGCAATGATTTGCAGATTACTCCCAATCGCTACATACAAGTGACTACAGAAATAGGAGGATAAGACAGAGGGATGTGTGTGGCTGGGAAGATGGTACACGGTGGGGGATGGGGGGGGGGGGGTGGTGGGTGGGTGGGGTGGGGGGGGGCTGTAGATTCCTGGGAAACTGGGACTGCCTCTGGAGGAGACAACACCTGCACAAAACCAAAGGGTCCCGTCTGTCCAGGGTTGCTGGTGGGGTGTTTGTGTTAATGCTGTTGATTTAAATTTAAATCAAACAGGGGTGTGGTCACCAGGGCAGAGTACCTGAGAGGAACACCTGCCTGCACAAAATACTGGGAGGGACGGCTAGCACAAGAATAGAACAAATTAGTAGGTGGGGTTGGAATAAAGTTAAACTAAAACATTCTAAATCAGGTGAACGGTGCATCTATATGAATACACTGAGCATGGCCAGTAAGATGGAGGCGTTCTGGACAGAGATTGCTTAGTGGAATTGTGATTTTACGGCCATAACAGAGACTTGGCTTAACATCAAACTGGGTGGTCAAATTCCTGGATACAGGGTGTTCAGGAAAGAAAAGGAGGAGAGATTGGCTAAGGAGGACATTGCAGCCCTGGAAAGAGAGGAAGTCCCAGGACAGGACTGGTTTGACTATGGCCAAGGAAGAAAAAGGGTACAAAGACTCTGCTGAGAGAGGAATGGTGTGGCTGTTATGTTACTGGGATAGTAATCCAGAACCTCCGGCTCATGTTCTGGGGACCTGGGCTTGAATCCAACCATAGCAGACGGTGATATTTTAATAGAAATAAAAGAAAATTGGAATAAAATGCAGACCTATTGGCAACCAGTGTCAGTTGTTGGAAGAAACCATTGGGCTTCTGATGCTGCTAGAGAAGAAAATCTGCCGTCTTTACCTGGTCTGGTTGGCATGTGACCCCCAGTAACCATAGCAACGTGGTTGATTCTATGGCCTATGGGCAATTAGGAATGGATGATAAACTCTGGCCTAGCCAGTGCCGATCGTATCTGATGAACAAATAGACAAAATGGTATCCTTGTAGCAACCTTTCAATACTGGTTGCTGGTGTATGATTCAATGCAAATCTAAGCTTCCACACCATCCTACCAGGGGATCAGAAAGGTGCCTGGAGGATCATGGGGAACTGGCAAAGTTTGGAATCCAATGCCCATGGGTGAGGTGTGTGTGGCTGGTGCCCATGGATTATACCCTGAGATGGTGTCAGGGCGTGCACCAATACAGAGTTTCTGTGCAGTCAGGGACCTGCTCTAACTTCTGTATAGACATCTAACTTTTTCGATATGTTCGGTAACATAGGAACTGAGTCCTAATGAGGTGCTTAACAAATTATACTCCCTCTTTAACTGGCAACTCACTGCTGCTTTGAGGGAAGATCAGCTCAGTGCTGAACAAAGATGGACCAAGATTAGAACATAGAACATAGAACATTACAGCGCAGTACAGGCCCTTCAGCCATCGATGTTGCACCAACCTGTGGAACCAATCTGAAGTCCATCTAACTGACACCATTCAATTATCATCCATATGTCTATCCAATGCCCATTTAAATGCCCTTAAAGTTGGTGAGTCTACTACTGTTACAGGCAGGGTGTTCCATGCTCCTACTACTCTCTGAGTAAAGAACATACCTCTGACATCTGTCCCATATCTGTCACCCCTCAATTTAAAGCTCTGTCCCCTTGTGCTAGCCATTGCCATCTGAGGAAAAAGGCTCTCAATGTCCACCCTATCTAACCCTCTGATTATCTTATATGTGTCAATTAAGTCACCTCTCAACCTTTTTCCCTCTAATGAAAACAGCCTCAAGTCCCTCAGCCTTTCCTCGTAAGACCTCCCCTCCATACCAGGCAACATTCTAGTAAATCTCCTCTGAACCCTTTCCAAAGCTTCCACATCCTTCCTATAATGCGGTGACCAGAACTGTACACAATACTCCAAGTGCGGCCACACCAGTTTTGTACAGCAGCCGCATGACCTCATGGTTCCAAAACTCAGTCTCTCTATCAATAAAAGATAACACACTGTATGTCTTCTTAACAACCCTATCAATCTGGGTGGCAACTTTCAAGGATCTCTATACATGGACACTGAGATCTCTCTGCTCATCTACACTGCCAAGAATCTTACCATTAGTCCAGTACTCTACATTCCTGTTACACCTTCCAAAGTCAATCACCTCACACTTTTCTGCATTAAACTCCACTTGCCATCTCTCAGCCCAGCTCTGCAGCTTATCTGTGTCTCTCTGTAACCTATAATATCCTTCGGCACGATCCACAACTCTACTGACCTTAGAGTCATCCGCAAATTTACTAAACCATCCTTCTACACCCTCGTTCAGGTCATTTATAAAAATGACAAACTGCAGTGGCCCCAAAACCGATCCTTGCAGTATACCACTAGTAAGTGATCTCCGGCATGAACATTTCCCATCAATCACCATCCTCTGTTGTCTTACAGCTAGCCAATTTCTGATCCAAACTGCTAAATCACCCTCAATTCCATGCCTCTGTATTTTCTGAAATAGCCTATCATGGGGAACCTTATCAAATGCCTTACTGAAATCCATATACACCACATTAACCACTTTACCCTCATTCACCTGTTTGGTCACCATCTCAAAGAACTCAATAAGGTTTGTGAGGCACGACCTACCCTTCAATAAATTGTGTTGACTATCCCTAATCAACTTATTCCATTATAGATGATTATAAATCCTGTCTCTTATAACCATTTCCAACCCTTTATCCACAACCAAAGTGAGGCTCACTGGTCTATAATTTCCAGGGTTGGCTCTACTCCCCTTCTTGAACAAAGGCACAACATTTGCTATCGTCCATCTCTTCTGGCACTATTCCTGTGACAATGACGACATTAAGATTAAAGCCAAAGGCTCGGCAATCTCCTCCATAGCTTCCCAGAGAATGCTCATTTGGAGACCATTATGCTGAATACAATTGGCTTAATACGATTCTGTGAAATGTCTGCAATTCCACTCTATTGACCTTTTCATTATCCCAGACTTCAAGATGGCTTTCACCATCTTTTTTACTGCCTCATATCATTGAAGTAACTGCACAGAGGCTGGTATCCCATCACCAAGTCATCCTTTACTATCACATGAACCGTCCTTGACTCTTGTACTGCCTCACATAGAGTATTTCTGACATTGACTCTTTTTATCTGTCATCCAGGGCACCCTGAATGGACCAGATTAACAGCCCCAATCAGGGAACTCATATTCCATGAGGTTTCTCCAGCTGACCTTGTTCCAATCAGTACAATATTGACCATCATTTCAGCTTAAAATGCTAGTCTTAGTTCCACTCTCGCCTTATGATCACTTTTCCCTATGGATATCATGACTAATCCTGTAAAAATCCACTGCATAATTTCACAGCATGTGATGTCAGAGATAATATAGAACATAGAACAATACAGCGTAGAACAGGCCCTTCGGTCCTCGATGTTGCGCCGACCTGTGAACTATTCTCAGCTCGTCCCCCTACGCTATCCCAAAATCATCCATGTGCTTATCTAAGGATTGTTTAAATCTCCCTAATGTGGCTGAGTTGACTACATTGGCAGGTAGGGCATTCCACGCCCATACCACTCTCTGAGTGATGAACCTGCCTCTGACATCTGTCTTAAATCTATCACCCCTCAATTTGTAGTTATGGCCCCTCATACAAGCTGACGTCATCATCCTAGGAAAAAGACTTTCACTGTCTACCCTATCTAATCCTCTGATCATCTTGTATGTCTCTATCAAATCCCCTCTTAGCCTTCTTCTTGCCAATGAGAATAGACTCAAGTCTCTCAGCCTTTCCTCATAAGACCTTCCCTCCTCTGCACCTTTTCCAATGCTTCCTGAAATTTGGCGACCAGAACTGTACACAATATTCCAAGTAGCGTTTTGTATAGTTGTAATTGATTGGCATGAATAAGGGGTTGGTTGGCTAGCAGGAAGTAAAGAGAAAGGTTAACTGGGACTGGTTTGGGTTGACACGCAGTAACGAGGGGAGTATGACAGGAATCTGTGCTGGCAGCTCAAATACTTTGGATGTTGACAAGCGATCTGAAATGGTCAGATGGAGTATACCACAGGTAAGGGCGAACTTGTCCATTTTGGCAGGAAGAATATAAAACCAATCTACCATTTAAATATGGAGGGCTTTCAGAACCCAGTACGCAGAGGGATCTGGGCGTGCTGGTACATGAATTACATTAAGTTAGTGTGCAGGTATGGCAAGTGACTAGGAAGATAAACGGAAAGTTGTCTATTGCAAGGCAAATGGAATATAAAAACAGGGAGGAGATTACAGAGTACTTGGAAGCACATGGTAAAATATGACAGAGTTAGCCCGGTTTCATAATGGGGAGGTCACGCCTGACAAATCCATTAGAATTCTTTGAGGAGGTAATGAGCAAGTTAGATAAAGGAGAGCTAGTGGAAGTGATCGATTTGGATTTGCATACGACCTTTGGCAAGGTGCCGCATAGGAGGCTGCTAAATAAGACAAGAGCCCATGGCGTTAGGGGCAAGGTGCTGGTATAGATCAAGGATCGGCTGACTGACACAAGGCAGAGAGTAGGGATAAAAGGATCTTTTTTCAGGATGCCAGCCGGTGACTAGTGGAGTTCTGCAGGGGTCAGTGTGAGGACCACAACTATTCACCGTACACATGAACAATCTGGATGAAGGAACTGAGGGCTTTGTTACCAGCTTTGCAGGTGACACAAAGGCAAGTGGAGGGGCAGGTAGTGTTGAGGAAGTAGGGAGGATTTGGACAGGCCAGGAGAGTGGGCAAAGAAGTGGCAGGTGGAGTACAATGTGGGAAAGTGTGAGGTCATACACTTGGGTACAATAATAGAAGTGTAGACTATTTTCTAAATGGGAAAAGGCTTCAGGTAACTGAAGCATAAAGAGACTTGGGAGTCCGAGTTCAGGATTCTCTTAACATGAAGGTTCAGTTGGGAAGGCAAATGAAATGTTAGCATCCATTTCAAGAGGACTACAGTACAAGAGCAGGGATGTACTGCTGATGCTGTATAAGACTGGTCAGACTGTATTTGGAACATTGAGAGCAGTTTTGGGCCCTGGATCTCAGGAAGAGTGTGCTGGTCATGCAGGAAATCCAGAGGAGGTTTATGAGAATGATCCCTGAGATGAAGGGCTTGTCATCTGAGGAGCGGTTGAGGACTCTGGGTCTGTGCTCAATGGAGTTTATAAGAATCAGGGCAGGTCTGATTGAAACTTACCAACACTGAGAGACCTGGAAATAAAGGATGTGGACAAGATGTTTCTATGAGTAGGAGAGACTGGGTTGGAAGGCACAGTCTCAGAGTGAAGGGATAACCCTTTAGAACTGAAATGAGGAGGAATTTCTTCATCCAGAGGGTGGGGAATCTGTGGAACCCATTGCGGCAGAGGGCTGTGGAGACAGAGATAGGATGTAAGACAGAGATAGCTAGGTTATCGATTAATTAGGAGATCAAGAGTTATGGGGAGAAGGCAGGACAACGGGGTTGAGAAACATATCAGTCTTGATCAAATGGCAGAGCAGATGCGAATGGGCTGAATGGCCTAATTCGGCTCCTATACCTTATGGTCTTGTGGAAGCATAACTGCACTTGTACAGGACCTTGGTGAGATCACAGTTGGAGTACTGTGTATAGTTTTCATATCCTTATTTGGAAAAAAAAGCATGTAAGTGCTTTGGAAGCAGTTCAGAAAAGGTTCAGTCAACCCACTCCGAGGATGAAGGGTTTATTTGATTAAGAATAGTAATACAGGGTAGGCCTATAATCAGGGGATTTACAACAATGAAAGATGATCTGATTAAGCTCCTGAGATCTTGAGTAGAATAGATAGGCGCTTAGCAGGAGGATGTGTCCTCTTCTGGGGGAGATTAAAACTAAGGGACTTGGTTTAAGAATAAGAGGTCTCCTTTTCCAACCAGAGATTAGACCTTTTTTTTCTCAGACTGTCAGTGGAGAGTGGAATTCCCTTCCCCAGAAGGTAGTGGAGGCTGTGACTTTGAACATATCCAGGGCTGAGTGAGATACGTTTAGACATGTTCTGAGGAAGGGTCACTCAACCCGGAATGTTGACTCTGATTTCTCTCCACAGATTCTGCCAGACCTGCTGAGCTTTTCCTGCAATTTCTGTTCATGGTTAGATACGTTTTTGCTGGCCAAGGGAATTGAAGGTGATGGAGAAGCAGGAGAAAGTGAGGACTGCAGATGCTGGAGATCTGAGTCGAAGAGGGTGTCGCTGGAAAAGCACAGCCGGTCAGGCAGCATCCGAGGAGCAGGAGGGTCGACTTATCGTGCATTAGCCGTTCATCAGGAATGAGGGAGTGACCCTCATTTATGAAAAATAAATGGGACGGGAGTGGGGCTGGGGAAATGGTAGCTGGGAATGTGATAGATTAGATTAGATTAGATTACTTACAGTGTGGAAACAGGCCCTTCGGCCCAACAAGTCCACACCGACCCGCCGAAGCGCAACCCACCCATACCCCTACATCTACCCCTTACCTAACACTACGGGCAATTTAGCATGGCCAATTCACCTGACCTGCACATCTTTGGAGTGTGGGAGGAAACCGGAGCACCCGGAGGAGAATGTGCAAACTCCACACAGAGAGTCGCCTGAGGCGGGAATTGAACCCGGGTCGCTGTTGGGGTTGAAGGTGATAGGTCAGAGAGCAGGTTGCATGGATGAGTGGGAAGGAAGATGGACAGGTAGGGTCATTCAAGAGAGCGTTACTGAGTTGGAAGGTTGGATCTGGGATATGGTAGGAGGAGGGGAAATGAGGAAGCTGGTGAAATCCACATTGATCCCATGTGGTTGGAGGGTCCTGAGACGGAAGATGAGGCGTTCTTCCTCCAGGAATCGGGTGGCTAGGATTTGGCGACAGAGGAGGCCCAGGATGTCCTTGGGGGAGTGGGAGGGGGAGTTAGAGTGTTCAGCTACAGGGCGATGGGACTGTTTAGTGCGTGTGACTAGTGGGGTTCCATAGGGGTCCATGCTGGGAACACTGTTGTTTGTGACATACATAAATGATTTGGAGGAAGGGGTAGGTTTCCTCATTAGCAAGTCTGCAGATGACGCTAAGATTAGTGGAGTAGCAGGTAATAAAGGGGACTGTCAGAGAACACAGCAGAATATAGATAGATTGGAGAGATGGGCAGAGAAATGGCAGATGGAGTTAAGTCTGGACAAATGCGAGGTAATGGATTTTGGAAGATCTGATTCAAGAGTGAACCATACAGTAAATGGAAAAGTCCTGGGGAAAATTGACGTACAGAGAGATCTGGGTGTTCAGGTCCATTTTTCCATGTAGGTCAATAGACTGGTCAAGAAGACATAAGGCATGCTTTCCTTCACTGGGGTATTGAGTATAAGAATTGGCAGGTCATGTTACAGGTGTATATGACTTTGGTTCGACCGCATTTGGAATACTGCGTACAGTTCTGGTCGCCACATTACCAAAAGGATGTGGATGTTTTGGAGAGGGTACAGAGGAGGTTCAACAGGATGTTGCCTGGTATGGATGGTGCTAGCTATGAAGAGAGGTTGAATAGATTAGGATTATTTTCATTGGAACGAAGGAGGTTGAGGGGGGAACCTGACTGAGGCAGACAAAAATCATGAGAGGTGTAGGCAGGGTGGATAGCAAGAAGCTTTTTCCCAGAGTGGAGGACTCAATTACTCGGGATTATGAGTTCAAAATGAGAGGGGAAAAGTTTAGGGGAGATAGGTGTGGAAATTTCTTCATGCAGAGAGTGGTGGGTGCCTGGAATGTGTTGCCAGCAGCGGGAACGATAGCGTCATTTAAGATGTATCTAGACAGATACATGAATGGGCAGGGAGCAAAGGGATACAGATCGTTAGAAAATAGGTGTTAGGTTTAGATGGAGGATCTGGATCGGCTCAGGCTTGGAGGGCCGAAGGGCCTGTCCCTGTGCTGTAAGGTTCTTTGTTCTTTGTGTCCTGGAGATGTTCCCTATCACGTTTTGCAAATTGGCGTCCTGTAGAGGAGACCACATCGAGAGCAACGGACACTGTAGATAATGTGTGTGGAAGTACAGGTAAATCCCTGTTGGATGTGGAAGGATCCTTTGGGGCCTTGGTTGGTGGTGAGGTGTGAGGTGTGGGAGCAGGTTTTACACTTCCTGCGGTGGCAGGGGAAGGTGCTGGGAGTGGAGGGTGGGTTGGTGGTGGGGGGGGGGGGCATGGACTTAACAAGGGAGTTGTGGATGGAATGGTCTCTTTGTAACGCTGATAAGAGTGGGGAGGGAAATACATTTCTGGTGGTGGGTCTGTTTGCAGGTGGTGGACGTGGCAGAGAGTGATGCGGTGTATCCGGAGGTTGGTGGGGTGGAAGGTGAAGGACCAGGGCGGATGCGATTGGAGAGTTGGGGTTCAAGGGCGGAGCTGCAGAAGTGGAGGAGATACATTGGAGGGCATCGTCGACCACCTGGGAGGGGAAGTTGCGGTCTTTGAAGAAGGAGGTCATCTGGAATGTTCTGTGGTGAAATTGGTCCTCCTGGGTGCAGATGCAGCAGAGGCTGAGGAATTGGGAATAAAGGATGGCTTTTTTACAGGATGCAGGGTGGAAGGAGGTGTAGTCTAAGTAGCTGTGGGAATCGGTGGGCTTGTAGTGGGTTTCCCCCATGGCCGAACACTTTAACTGCCCCTCCCACTCCGTCAAGGACATGCAGGTCCTGGGCCTCCTCCACCTCCAAACTCTAGCCACACGATGCCTGGAGAAGAATGCCTCATCTTTCACCTTGGGACACTCCAACCACATGGGATCAATGTGGGTTTCACCAGTTTCCTCATCTCCCCTTCCCCCACCTCATCCCAGTTCCAACCCTCCAACTCGGCACCACCCCATGACCTGTCCTTCCTGTCTATCTTTCTTCCCACCTATCTGCTCCACCCTCCCCTCTGACCTATCACCTTCACCCCAACCCTTATCAACCTATTGCACTCCCAGCTACTATCCCCCCAGCCCCACCATCCTCCCATTTATCACTCAGCCCCCTTGGGCCCCCCACCATTCTTGATGAAGGGCGTATGCTCGAAATGTTGACTCCTCTGCTCCTTGTGATAGAGAAGCAGATGGGAAAGGGGAGCTGAGACCAACATTAAATCAGTAATGATCTTAATGAAGACTCAAAGGGCCAATTAGCATTCTCCTACTAATTAATCCTATGTTCTAATTCAACGTGATATCGGTATTTATATTTATTCTATAATTATACAATATGTTATGGGATTTACACGACAGATAATACGTTAAATTTATTAATTAAGCTGTTGGCGTTGTTTTGAAATTTGACGTTCTTGTGTTTGTCCCGATGAGCTTCATTAACAAATCACAATCTACTGGAATCTTCCACCTTGCTGTCTGGGACAGGGATGCAAATTCTCCAAATCCCATTCAGCTCAGAGCAATAGGTTGAAAACACTTTAAAATCCTGACCCACCATTACAACCATCTACTTCTTTAAAAACAGCTGGGGAAAGACATCGGAAAAATTAGAATCCTTACACTGTGGAAACAGGCCCTTCAGCCCAACAGGTCCACACTGACCCTCCGAAGAATAACCTACCCAACCTATTCCCCATTACTCTACATTTCCCCTGACTAACTCACCTAACCTACACATTCCTGAACACAATGGGCAACTTAGCATGGCCAAATTACCTGGCCAGTAGGAAACCAGAGCATCCGGAGGAAACCCACGCAGACATGGGCAGAATGTGCAAACTCCACACAGAGAGTCCAATATGGTTTGAATCGAACCTGGGTCCCTGGTGCTGTGAGGCAGCAGTGCTAACCACTGAGCCACTGTGCTGCCCCACCTTGCACAAAGGTTTTTGTGGTGCAGTAGTAGTATCCCTACCGCTGGACTGGGAGCCCCCACGTTCAATTCCCACTGCCCCTTAACCCAAGGGATTTCCCCTTGTGTTAACATAATTCGGAGAAAAATCCGTGACTGGTCATGCTGTGAGAATTTCTGCCAGATTCCTAACCTATACCTCATGAACTGATGCACTGACAGGGAAAGCTGATCGAGGCTGGGAAATGGAATGGAATGGGTAAAGCACAAACGCTAGTATGGATCAGTCGGGCCAAATAGCCTGTGTCTGTGCTGTGTATGCAACTCCAGTGCGCTACCTGGAAAAGTTGGGCATTAGATTGTGAATCTACACTACATTTTGGCTGTGTCACTCTTTTGGAAAATCTCAAGTCTACGAGTGCAAAGTTATTGGCATCTATGTTTGGCATGACGTGCAAAAACAGAATCCACTTTCTCCCCCCGGGCTCATTGCAGTAGAAAGCCACTTCCAATCTTGGACTGAGTTGGGATTAGTTCAGTCCATCTGCTGGAGTTGAGAGAGAATTCCAATTTCAGGTCATGACTCGATCAGTAGCAGCGCACAGTGGTTCGTCTTGTGTGCCTTTAAACTCGGAGCCCAAGGGAGGCTGCAGTGACACCTCTGTGGAATCATACAGCACAGAAGGAGGCCATTTGGTCCATCATGCCCGTGCTAGTTCTCGGAGAAGGCTGTGTCCAATTATTCCCGCAGCAAGGCACAGGCCATGTGGTGGTTTGAGAAGCAGTACCTGGGTTTTACCCTCAGAGGGCAGTGTTGTGCCAGAATGAGATGGGTGTTGAGTTCAAAACAGGATAGTTTTATTGGGAAGGTATTTGGTTCCATTCTCACTATCCGTCCCTTTATTCTTCATTAGAATGGGACTGAGATGCTGCACTGTGCAGGATGAAGCCAGCCCTTTGAGGGTTTAAGGTTTATGAATTTTATGAGCTGTTCTGTTTACTTTCTGGCAGGAAATCAAGTGGGGGAATCGGTGTCTGTGATCTTCCATGTTTAGAAATTGTTAATGACTGCCTTGCTGTTCTATCTACCACACAGTCAAACACCAGCTGACAACCATCATTCATGAGTCTAAATAATATGCAAACCTTCCGGAATGATAAAATTCAGCACACAGTGCACTGGGTCATCGCAGAGCTCAGTGACAGAGCCCTCACTCCTGTACACTGCTGAAGGACACTTCTCTCCCTGTTCACTACCTCCTCCTTTTCCGTCCATTCCTCCCAAACCCCTATCTCACCATCTCCTCCATCTTGTCTTCGGTCTTCTTCCGACATCCAAAGATGTGCAGGTTAGGGTGGATTGGCCATGCTAAATTGCCCATAGGGTTCAAGGATGTGCAGGCCAGGTGCATTAGTCAGGGGTAAATGTAGAGTAATGGGGAATGGATTTGGTTGGGATACGTTTTGGAGGGTCAGTGCAGACTTGTTGGGCCGAAGGGACTGTTTCCACACTGAAGGGCTTTTAAGATTCTAAGATTTCTCCCCTGCCTTGCCTTCTTCATTTTCTCTCTCTGCTTTCCACTCTTCCCCCCCATCTCTCTCTCCTCACATTCTCCACTTCTGCTTTCACTCTATCTTTCCACCTGTTGTACCCTTCCCTTCTTCTGCAGTCACCCTCCTCTCTCCCTCTCTCCCTCTCCTCCCAGCCCTTCTCCCCATCCCTGTCCTGCATCTGCACACCATTTTCCACCTCTTCGCCATCAATGGCTTGCGCTGTTGGGGGTCACGCCATATATCTGGGTGAGGCTGATACTTCCATGCATTACTGAGGGGGCGCTAAACTGTCAGAGGGTCAGTACTGAGGGACTGCTGCACTGTCAAAGGGTCAGTACTGAGGGAGCACTAAACTGTCAGGGGGTCAGTACTGAGGGAGCACTAAACCATCAGGGGGTCAGTACTGAGGGAGTGCTGCACTGTCAAAGGGTCAGTACTGATGGAGCACTAAACCATCAGGGGGTAAGTACTGAGGGAGTGCTGCACTGTCAAAGGGTCAGTACTGAGGGAGCACTAAACTGTCAGGGAGTCAGTACTTGAGGGAGTGCTGCACTGTCGGAGGGTCAGTACTGAGGGAGCACTAAACTGTCAGGGGGTCAGTACTTGAGGGAGTGCTGCACTGTCGGAGGGTCAGTACTGAGGGAGTGCTGCACTGTCAGAGGGTCAGTACTGAGGGAGTGCTGCACTGTTGGAGAGTCAGTACTGAGGGAGTGCTGCACTGTCAGAGGATCCGTACAGAGGGAGTGCCGCACTGTCAGGGGGTCAGTACTGAGGGAGTGCTGCACTGTCAGGGGGTCAGTACTGAGGGGGGGCTGCACTGTCAGAGGGTCAGTGCTGAGGGAGTACTGCACTGTCAGAGGGTCAGTACTGAGGGAGCGCTAAACTGCCAGGGGGTCAGTACTTGAGGGAGTGCTGCACTGTCGGAGGGTCAGTACTGAGGGAGTGCTGCACTGTCAGAGGGTCAGTACTGAGGGAGTGCTGCACTGTTGGAGAGTCAGTACTGAGGGAGTGCTGCACTGTCGGAGAGTCAGTACTGAGCGAGTGCTGCACTGTCAGAGGGTCAGTACTGAGGGAGTGCAGCACTGTCGGATGGTCAGTACTGAGGGAGTGCTGCACTGTGAGAGGGTCATGACTGAACGAGTACTGCAGTGTCTGAAGGTCAATGAAGGAGGGCTGCATTGTCAGGGGGTCAGTACTGAGGGAGTGCTGCACTGTCGGAGGGTCAGTACTGAACAAGTGCTGCACTGTCAGAGGGTCAGTACTGAGGAGTGCTGCAGTGTCTGAAGGTCAGTACTGAGCGAGTGCTGCATTGTCAGAGGGTCAGTACTGAGGCAGTGCTGCACTGTCAGAGGATCCGTACTGAGGGAGTGCCGCACTGTCGGAGGGTCAGTACTGAAGGAATGCTGCACTGTCAGAGGGTGAGGACTGAGGGAGTGCTGAACTGTCAGGGGGTCAGTACTGGGGGAGTGCTGCACTGTCAGAGGGTCAGTACTGAGGGAGTGCTGCACTGTCAGAGGGTCAATACAGAGGGTCAGTACAGAGTGCTGCACTGTTGGAGAGTCAGTACTGAGGGAGTGCTGCACTGTCAGAGGGTCAGTACTGAGGGAGCTCTGCACTGTCAGAGGAACCATACTAAGGGAGTGCGCACTGTCAGGGGGTCAGTACTGAGGGAGTGCTGCAGTGTCAGATGGTCAGTACTGAGGGAGTACTGCACTGTCAGAGGGTCAATACTCAAGGAGTGCTGCACTGTCAATGGGTCAGTAGTGAGGGAGCGCTGCACTGTTGGAGGGTCAGTACTGAGGGAGTGCTGCACTGTCAGAGGGTCAATACAGAGGGTCAGTACAGAGTGCTGCACTGTTGGAGAGTCAGTACTGAGGGAGTGCTGCACTGTCAGAGGGTCAGTACTGAGGAAGTGCTGCACAGTCAGAGGAACCATACTAAGGGAGTGCGCACTGTCAGGGGGTCAGTACTGAGGGAGTGCTGCACTTTTGGAGGGTCAGTACTGAGGGGGTGCTGCAGTGTCAGATGGTCAGTACTGAGGGAGTACTGCACTGTCAGAGGGTCAATACTCAAGGAGTGCTGCACTGTCAATGGGTCAGTAGTGAGGGAGCGCTGCACTGTTGGAGGGTCAGTACTGAGGGCTGCTGCACTGTAAGAGGGCCAGTACTGAGGGAGTGATGCACTGTTGGAGGGTCAGTACTGAGGGTGTGCTGCAGTGTCAGAGGGTCAGTACTGAGGGAGTACTGCACTGTCGGAGAGTCAGTACTGAGGGAGTGCTGCACTGTCAGTAGGTCAGTACTGAGGGAGTACTGCACTGTTGGAAGGTCAGTACTGAGGAAGTGCTGCACTGTCAGGGGGTCGGTACTGAGGGAGTGCTGTACTGTTGGAGGGTCAGTACTGAGGGAGTACTGCACTGTCAGGGGGTCAGTACTGAGGGGGTGCTGCACTGTCAGAAGGTCAGTACTGAGGGAGTACTGCAGTGTTGAAGGGTCAGTGCTGAGGGAGTGCTGCACTGTTAGAGGGTCAGTACTGAGGGAGTACTGCAGTGTTGAAGGGTCAGTGCTGAGGGAGTGCTGCACTGTTAGAGGGTCAGTACTGAGGGAGTACTGCAGTGTTGAAGGGTCAGTGCTGAGGGAGTGCTGCACTGTCAGAGGTGCTGCCCTGTGTGACAGGGAAGGTGCTGTTGGTGAGACAGTGCAGAGGAACAAAGTCATAGAGCCCTACAACATGGAAACAGACCCTTTCGTCCAATCAGTCCACCCCATCCACAATCCCAAACTTAACCTGTCCCACCTGACTTGTCCCTCCCTCCCTCTCTTATTCATGTACTTATCTCAATGTATTTTAAACATTGTAACTATACCTACATCCACCACTGTCTCTGGCAGTTCATTCCCCACACAAACCACACTTTGCGTAAAAAAATTGCCCCTCAGGTCATAGAGTCATAGAGTCATAGAGATGTACAGCATGGATACAGACCCTTTGGTCCAACCCGTCCATGCCGACCAGATATCCCAACCCAATCTAGTTCCACCTGCCAGCACCCTGCACATATCCCTCCAAACCCTTCCTATTCATATACCCATCCAAATATCTTTTAAATCTTGCAATTGTACCAGCCTCCACCACATCCTCCAGCAGCTCATTCCACACACGTACCACCCTCTGCGTGAAAACGTTGCCCCTTAGGTCTCTATTGTATCTTTCCCCTCTGACCCTAAACCTATGCCCTCTAGTTCTGGACTCCAGGGAAATGATTTTGCCTATTTATCCTATCCATTCCCCTCATAATTTTGTAAACCTCTATAAGGTCACCCCTCAGCCTCCGACGCTCCAGGGAAAACAGCCCCAGCCTGTTCAGCCTCTCCCAGATACTCCAACGCTGGCAACATTCTTGTAGATCTTTTCTGAACCCTTCCAAGTTTCACAACATCTTTCCGATAGGAAGGAGACCCGAATTGCATGCAATATTCCAACAGTGGCCTAACCAATGTCCTGTACAGCCACAACATGACCTCCCAACTCCTGTACTCAATACTCTGACCAATAAAGGAAAGCATACCAAACGCCTTCTTCACTATCCTATCTACCTCTTTTTTAAATCTTTCTCCTCTCACTTTAAAAATCTGCACCCCTCATCTTGAAATTGCCACCGTAAGGGAAAAAAAACACTTTGCCTTTCACCTTATCTATACCCCACATCATTTAATAAACCTCTATAAGGTCACCCTTTAATCTCTTACACTCCAGGGAACAAAGTCCTAGCCTGTCCTTATAACCTAAACCCTCTAGTTCCTGGTTAATCTTTTCTGAACCCTCTCCAGGTGAATAATCTCAAGGAGGCCAATTTCTCAGAGCTGAGTGTGGAGCATGGAGACTCCAACAGGTAAATGTGACTTTGAGAAAGCCCTGGTAAAACCCATCATACCCGAGGAACTTGCTGCTGAACTTTGACGGAGCTGTGTTTATCTTTTCCCTCACAGGAAGTTTAATTTTTCTAAATGTGCATGCTGAAAATTATCGAGGAAAATCCAATTCACAGGGGTCACAATGATTCTTCGAAAAGGGGATTGGCAGATCTGTCAGTATTTAGTAATTGGGAAGCTGTGGGTGGGATTCTGATGAATCACCTCACTAGCCTGATCCCTAACCTGGTCCTCTCTCTCTCTCACAGACTGGCTGTCGCTAATTCCCACTCCAGTATTTAGTTTCATTTCCCTTAGAGCACATTGAACTCTACTCTTACCCATTGGAATCGAATTGATTCTTTGCGAGTGACCAAGGTTACTTGTTTGGGTGATGCTTTCTCTTTGTAACTGGTCAGTCTGTCTCTGAAACAGGGAGAAATTGAGGAGTGCAGATGCTGGAGAGTCAGAATCGAAAAGTGTGGTGCTTGAAAAGCACAGCAGCTCAGGCAGCATCCGAGGAGCAGGGGAACTGATGTTTCGGGCATCAGCCCTTCATCAGGAATGGCGGGGAGGGGGAATGGTGGTGGGGGTGGGTTTGATGGTGGGGGTAGGAAGCTGAGAGATAAGTAGGAGAGCAGGGATGGGGCTGTCTATTAAACAGCCTCCCACACTTATGTATATTTGCCTAGGAATTAAAAGCAATCACTAAACAACGTGGATGAACAACATGTCATGGATTCATGAGGCATGGAAACAGACGCGTTGGTACAACCAGTCCACACTGACCATGATCCCAAACTGCATTAAAATCCCACCAAAGCTTTCCTGTTCATGAACTTATCCCAATGTTTTTTGAATGTTCTAAGTGTATCTGCATCCATCACTTTCTCTGGCACTTAATTCCACACATGAATCACTCTGTGTTAAAAAGCTGCCCCTCATGTGCTTTTTAAATCATCCTCCTCTCACCTTAAAAGTACGTCCCCTAGTTTTAAACTCCTCTAACCAGGAGGAGAAACCTTATCTTTGCCTCTCATGATTTTATAAACCGTCTATGCTCCAGTGAAAAAAATGTCCCAGCCTTTCCAGTCTATTTTCATATCTCAAACCTTCCATTCCCAGCAATATTCTGGTAATTATTTTCCGAATCGTCCCCAACTTAATAATATTCTTCCTATAACAGGGCAATCAGAACCACACACAATATTCCAGAACAGGCCTCATCAATGTCTGTAAAATCTCAGCATAATAATGACCCACATCCTACACTCAAAAGTCTGAACAATAAAGGCAAATGGTGCTAAACCTATCTAGCTGTGACGCAAATTTCAAAAAAGTCATGTAGTTGTGGAAATAGTGATGACTGGCATGAGGTGATTTGTTATTCATTAGTGATTCACTCAGATTGTTGTATTATTGCAAAGATCCTAAAACAGACAGACAGTGTCTGTCAAGACAGAGAGCATCACATGATGTGATATTCCAGCAGCCCTCACCTTCCATTGTCATTGTTGTAGTAACAGGATAGGCAGTATGGTGATAATCTGTATGTAGTTACTGTATCTTTGCTTTACACCGTCAATAAGCACAGAGCAAACATTTTGCGTGACTCTGAGATCTTACAACACTGCGAATAAGTAGTGTCGTTAATAAACTTCAAGATATCTGACTCATCAAGAACTCAGTCTTTGTGGTATAGGTTACTAGGGCTAAAGTGTAAGGGAGATTCAGACCACATTGTACTAGCACTGGTGTTTTACCCAGAAACCACCTCACAGGCTATGGGGCTAGAGCAGGCAAACTGCGGCTGATTGTCAGGTTGGGACTAATATTGGCAGGGACATTGGGGAACATCAACCTCCTCCCCTCCAATGTAGTGATCATTTACACTCACCCAAGCAGGGGCTTTTTATCCTCCATACACACCCCTGAGAGTTCAGCACTCCCTGTGTCCTGCACTGGAATGTCCTTCTTGATTAACATCTCTATTTTTATACTCCATCTCTAGAGTCAGAGGGTCATTGGGTCATACTGCAGGGAAACACAACCTTCGGTCCGCACTGACCATGTTCCTCAACTAAACTAATCCAACCTTCCTGCACTTGGTCTATACCCCTCAAACACTTCTTATTCATGTACTTATCTAAATGTCTTTTAAATATTGCAACGTTACCTGGATCCAGCACTTCATCTGGAAGGTCATTACACACATGAAACACTCTCTGTGAAAAAAAAATTGCCCCCATGTCTTTTTTAAATCTTTCTCCTCTCACACACAGTCGCCCAAGTCTGGAATCGAACCTGGGACCCTGGTGCTGGGAGGCAGCAGTGCTAACCACTGAGACACCATGCTGCCCAAGGTGCAAAACCTGACCTACTCCTGAGAAATAAGGCAGGCAAATGACTGAGGTGTCAGTGGGGGTGCACTTTGGGGCCAGGGACCATAATTTTTTTAGTTTTAACATAGTGATGGAAAAGGATAGACCGGATCTAAAGATTAAAGTTCTAAATTACAGGAAGGCCAATTTTACAGTATTAGGCAGGAACTTTCAAAAGTTGATGGGGGGTGGGGGGGGGAGGGGGAGCGGACGTTTGCTGTCATACATAAAACCTACTTTTAGTTTTGCTATTATTTTTCCAATCTCAAAGCTTTCTGTAAAAAAAACCTACCCTTTCAGTTTTGATTTTTTAATAATCTTTTCCCTTCTCCAGCTATTAAGCAATGCACAAATTAACACAAGTGGAAAGATATGAAACATACACTTGAAGATTCTAAGTTGGCCTTTAATCAAATAAATCAGCAAATTTATTATCTCACTCTTAGGACAAACTTTTGTTTTGGCCTCCAGCATAAGGGCATGTTTATGATATGGAAGGAAATAGTATTACCATGAGATCTTTCCCTTGGACGAAACAAAATCAGAAATTGTTGGAGAAACTCAGCAGGTCTGGCAGCAGCTGTGGAGAGAAAGCAGAGACAACGTTTTGGGTCCAGTGACCGTTCTTCAGAACTCCTGCTGGGTTTCCCCAGCAATTTCTGGCTTTGTTTCCGATTTCCAGCATTTACAGTTCTTATTTTATTTTAAAGGGTGGCACAGCGGCTCCGTGCTTAGCACTGCTGCCTCACAATGCCAGGGATCTGGGTTTGACTCCCACCTTGGGCAACTGTCTGTGTGGAGTTTGCACATTCTCCCTGTTCCTGTGTGGGTTTCCTCTGGGTGCCCTGGGTTTCCTCCCACAATCCAAAGATGTGCAGCTTAGGTAGACTGGCCATGGGAAATTACCCATAGTGTCCAGGGGTGCCCACGTTAGGTGGATTGGCCATGGGAAATGCAGGGTTACAGGGATGGGTAAGGGGGTGAATCTGGGTGGGATGCTCTTTGGAAGGTCAGTGTGGACATGATGGAACGAATGCCCTGCTTCTACACTGTATAGGGATTCTTTTTGCTGATTGACCATTGAAAGACTTGCACAGAGAGACTGTTTTAGTAAGGCAATGCACACTAGTGACTTGGGCTTGGATCTCCTGGGTATCATTTCAAAATTAGCTCATGACATGAAAGACAGAAATGCAGGAATTATTGAAAAGGTCAAGGAGGAGCTTTTGATGGACATCGTCAAACTGGTGAAGTAACAAAGATGGGGCTGATGAGATGCAGGACTGTGAAATGAAACGTTTGAGAAGAAAGATTGAGGGAAAGCAACGGGAATTGAAAACTACAATTACAGAATCAAAGGATCATTGTGGTGTCAAAGGAGGCCATTAGGTCCATTGTGCCTGTACAAGCTCTACTACCTCATGCCAATCTCCCACCTATTCCCCATATCCGTGCCCACCACTACTATCCAAATAACTATCATCAACCCTTAGGTGCTTGAACAGAGCAAGATGAAGATAGGAACTAGGAGCAGGAGTAGGCCATTCAGCCCCTCCAGCCTGCTTTGCCATTCTAGTTTCTGGCTGATCGTCTATATCAATACCATTTTGCCACGCTGCCTCCATGTACCTTAGTATCTAGAAGTCTATTGACCCCAGTCTTGAATGTACTCATTCCAGCTTCCATTCAAAAGAATTCAAACTGTGTGCATGCAGGTAGGGAGTGGTAAAAATTACTTTCATCCTTTGGGTGTTCATTTCAGAGATTGAAGTTGTGAATGTTCTGGGTCTTTGCTAAATCCTACCTGTTCTGGAATGTTCCATTTGCATCACAGCAGAGCACAACAGCAGTGATGGTGGTGCTATCGTTTAATTGTGAGCTTAAACCAATAGCCAGTGTCACCTTCCATATGATGCACGCAGCCAGAAGCCTCATAGAGATTTGTAAGATTGGGAGGGGCCATTTTTTCCAGGATGTGGAGGTGCCCGTGTTGGACTGGGATGAACAAAGTCGAAAATCACACAACACCAGGTCATAGTCCTCCACTCACTTCACCTGACAGAGGAGTAACGCCCCGAAAGCTTGTGATTTCAAATCAACCTGTTGACTATAATCTGGTGTCGTGTGACTTCTGACTTTTTTTCCCCAGGGAAGTGGAGTTCAGAACTAGAGGGCATAGGTTAAAGGTGAGAGGGGAAAGATTTAAAAGGGACCTGAGGGGCAACTTTTTCACGCAGAGGGTGGTACGTGTATGAAATGAGCTGCCAGGGGAAGTGGTGGAGGCTGGTACAATTACAACATTTAAAGGCATCTGGATGGGTATATGAATAGGAAGGGTTTGGAGGGATATGGGCCGGGTGCTGGCAGGATGAGATTATTTTCGGATATCTGGTCGGCATGGACGAGTTGGATTGAAGGGCCTGTTTCCGTGCTGTACATCTCCCTGACTCTATGATGTAAAAGGAGGAAGGTTGTTCCCAGTGTCTGTGCTGATATTTATCCTCAATCCCAAAAACAACTCGATGCAGATTCTCTGGTCATTGTCACGTTGCTGCTTGTGGGAGCTCGCTGTGCCCCCCGTAGGCACCTCCTTGGCTGTAAAGCTCTTTGGGACGTCCTATGGTCAGGAAAGGTGCCACACGAATGCAAGTCTGAAAGGGTCAGGTTCGAGAGAGATCAACAAAGTTTGCACTTGCCTTCCTTGCAGTTTGCTGTTCTGAATAAAACTCAGTCTGCAGCAGATAGGGCCTGCCAAGTCATATTGTCATTCCTCTCGAAACCTAAGACCAACTCCATAATCCGGATGGAATCTGCACCGGGAAGGAACGGGAGCCAAGAAAAACCACGTCAAAAAGCAGCGCACGAAGCATACCTCCACCTCAAAACCTTCCTTATGAAATCCCTGCCTTGTTTTGTTTTTCCACAGTCCCCCCCCCCCCCCTCTCTGTTTTGCTTGGCTGGGTGCACAGAAAGTGTGACGGAAAGCTGTCTTTTTGTGGGAGCTGGTGGGGGGGATTGGGTTGGCCTCCTGGGAAAACTGCAGCAGTGTTCCTGAGTTGGCAGCTCCTGTTCTGTGTTGCTGCTTTTCAGACCAGGTGTCAGACGCAAGCCTCCCGAGTGCAATAAAAAAAGCCACAGGGCCCTACTTCATCATCACTGACTAACTTGAGGGTTTGGAGAAACCTCCCTGCCCTGTCAGAGTTTCTAGAGATTTGTTTTACACTTTGCTCGATTCGATCCCCGAATCATTTCAAAGTTAAAAATCACACAACACCAGGTTATAGTACAATAGGTTTAATTGGAAGCACTAGCTTTCAGAGTGCAGCTCCTTCATCAGGTGGTTATGGAGCAGGTCCAGAAGACATAGAATTTACAGCAAAAAGGTTACAGTGTCACGGAGTTGTAATGATACAACTTGGATTAAGTTTTGCATTTTTTAGGGTGGGATACACAATATAAGACCATAAGACCATAAGACATAGGAGTGGAAGTAAGGCCATTCGGCCCTCGAGTCCACTCCGCCATTTAATCATGGCTGATGGGTATTTCAACTCCATTTACCAGCATTCTCACCGTAGCCCTTAATTCCTTGTGACATCAAGAATCTATCAATCTCTTCCTTGAAGACATTTAGCGTCCCGTCCTCCACTGCACTCCGCGGCAATGAATTCCACAGGCCCACCACTCTCTGGCTGAAGAAATATCTCCACATTTCTGTTCTGAATTGACCCCCTCTAATTTTAAGGCTGTGTCCACGGGTCCTAGTCTCCTCGCCTAATGGAAACAATTTCTTAGCGTCCACCCTTTCCAAGCAATGTATTATCTTGTAAGTTTCTATTAGATCTCCCCTTAATCTTCTAAACTCCAATGAGTACAATCCCAGGAACCTTAGCCGTTCCTCGTATGTTAGACCTACCATTCCAGGGATCATCTGTGTGAATCTCCGCTGGACACGCTCCAGTGCCAGTATATCCCTCCTGAGGTGTGGGGCCCAAAACTGGACACAGTACTCCAAATGGGGCCTAACCAGAGCTTTATAAAGGCGCAGTAGCACATCGCTGCTCTTATATTCCAACCCTCTTGAGATAAATGACAACATTGCATTCACTTTCTTAATCACAGACTCAACCTGCATGTTTACCTTTCGAGAATCCACGACTAGCTCTCCCAGATCCCTTTGTACTTTGGCTTTATGAATTTTCTCACCGTTTAGAAAGTAGTCCATGCTTGTATTCTTTTTTCTAAAGTGCAAGACCTCGCATTTGCTCACATTGAACTTCATCAGCCATTTCCTGGACCACTCTCCCAAACTGTCTAGATCCTTCTGTAGCCTCCCCACTTCCTCAGTACTACCTGCCTGTCCACCTAACTTTGCATCATCGGCAAACTTCGCTAGAATGCCCCCAGTCCCTTCATCCAGATCATTAATATATAATGCGAACAGCTGTGGCCCCAGCACCGAACCCTGCGGGACACCGCTCGTCACTGGCTGCCATTCTGAAAAAGAACCTTTTATCCCGACTCTCTGCCTTCTGTCAGACAGCCAATCCTCAATCCATGCCAGTAGCTCACCTCGAACACCATGGGCCCTCACCTTACTCAGCAGCCTCCCGTGAGGCACCTTATCAAAGGCCTTTTGGAAGTCTAGATAGACCACATCCATTGGATAACCAGCCTCTTCCTATAGCTCAAGCCCTCCAACCCAATACTTGAGCACAGCACAATCTGCCACCTTAAAATGATTTGGAGATGCTGGTGTTGGACTGGGGATGGACAAAGTTGAAAATCACACAACACCAGGTTATAGTCCAACAGGGATATGTGGGATAACCAACATATCTCATCCTAAAGGATGTAAGATTTAATCTAAGTTTGTTTGATATACCATTTCAACTCCATGATACTGTAATCCTTTTGCTATAAATTCTGTGTCTTCTGGACTGCTCCACAACCACCTGATGAAGGAGCAGCGCTCCGAAAGCTAGCGCTTCCAATTAAACCTATGGGACTACAACCTGGTGTTGTGTGATTTTTAACTTTGTCCATCCCAGTCCAACACTGACACATCCAAATTATTTTAAGTGACTGGGTGTGCTGTGTTCAAGTATTGGGTTGGAGGGTTGAATAGGCTGGGGCTGTTATCTCTAGAGTGTCGGAAGCTGAGGGGTGACCTTATAGAGGTTTATTAAATCATGACGGGCATGGATAGGGTAAATAGACAAGGTTTTCTCCCTGGGGTAGGGGAATCCAAAACAAGAGGGCATAGATTTAAGGTGAGAGGGGAAAGATATAAAAGGGACCTGTGGGGCAACCTTTTCATGCTGAGGGTGGTGTGTGTATGGAATGAGTTGCCAGAGGAAGTGGTGGAGGCTGGTACAATTGCAACATTTAAAAGGCATCTGGATGGGTATATGAATAGGAAGGGTAAGGAGGGATATGGGCCAAGGGCTGGCAAATGGATGAATTGATCTATTTCCGTGCTGTACATCTCTATGACTCTATGTGACAAAAGTAAATTCATCAGAATGCAGGCTTTTCTGAAAAAATACAGCGGGGATTAAAATCCTTCGATAACGCAGGTTAGCCATTTAATTTAACATCTTGCCAGTCTCCTCCTACAGCAAATAACGATTGTCAATTGTGAAAATTAAACAAAACTTCATTTTCACTATATAGCCCCTGGGTGGATATCTCTGCAGTTCAATACAGTCCTGTGCTCAAACAGAAACAGAAATTGCTGGAAAAACTCAGCAGGTCTTGCAGCATTTGTGGAGTGAAATCAGAATTAACGTTTCGGGTTCAGTGACCCTTCCTCAAGTACTCACATAGCTGTGGAAATGAGTTTTAGCAAATGCCTTGTCAAACACCAGGAGCGACGGTGAATTAATGACAGTGGACAAGAAAAAGGATTGGGATGGAAATCCTGTCAGAGAGAGGAGCAGAACTTCCTCAAACCGGGCCTTCCTGGAAGGCGGTGGCAGTGAGTTAAACACTCAGTAAAAACCGAATGATCTGTGGATGCTGTAAATCAGAGATAGAAACAGAAATAGCTGGAAAAAGTCAGCAGGTCTGGCAGGATCTGTGGAGAGAAATGAGAGATAATGTTTCGGACCCAGTGACCATTCCTCAGTTCTGTGCTTCACAGTCATTTCTCCCTTCCACTGCTCTCTGAGATTGTCCACCCACCCCCAGTCCTTCCCTGATCTTGCATGTTCTTTCCTGATGCTTCAGTTCCTATCCAACTTTTTCTGATGGTCAGACTCTCTCAGTTTCCACTTCCCCAGAACATTACCTGGGTCTCTGGATTAATACTTGTATGATAATACCACCAGGTCAATATTTCCCCTTCACTTTCCATTTGATGCTCCAATCCATGTTCTCCATCTACAAGGCACAAGTCAGGAGTCTGATGGAATACGCCCCACTTACCTGAATGGGTGCAACCCCAACAATATTCAAGAAGCTTGACATCATCCAGGACCGAGCAGCCTCTTGATTAGCACCACATCCACAGGCCAGATGCACTGCAGAAATTCACCAAAGATCCTCAGACATCACTTTCCAAAAGGGTAGCAGATACATGGGAACACCACCCCCTGCAAGTTCCCTTCCAAGCCACTCACCATCTTAGTGACATATTGCCGTTTCTTCACTGTCGCTGGGTCAAAATCCTAGAATTCCTTCCCGAAAAGGGCATTGCGCACCTAATGGACTGCAACAATTCAAGAAGGCAGCTTCGCAAGGCCAAGTACAGACAGACCTTAGGTTTGGCTCAGCCAGAGATGAGTGAATAAAAAACATATCCCATATCTCAACAGTTCAACAAGCCCTTCATTGGCTGTGAGATGCTTTGGGACTTCTGGGGAACTTCACTGAAAGGTGCTATACAAATGTGAGATGATCTGTCGTCAAAGTTAATCATGACAATGAAGATTTTAGACTAAGCTCTTGTGATATGTTAGACAGTGAGATTTCACAGCAAGTGTGAGGTAAACTCATTATCAGCTAATTATCTCCATCCATTGTAAATATTTTTAATCAATCTGTTCAGAGATGTTGCGACACATGTCTGGAGCAGATAGGGTTTGAAAACAGGTAAAAATAATGTACAGACCCCTGGTTCAGAGGTAGGGGCATGACCACTACTCCCCAACATCCCACTCCCTTGATTATATTCCCACTCCTTATGAGACTCACTGTTCATTCACACAGACACAATTAAAACTCAGCCATGATCTCAGTAATAGTGCATAACACCTCACATTGTGAGGAGAAGACATCACATTGTAGACACCCAGAGGATTTTGGGGACTGTCATACCTACAGCAAGCTGGCTTTGGTATTTTCCACTTTGGCTTAGGAGCATAGGACTTTATAGGAGAAGTAGGCCATTCGGCCCTTTGGGAATGCTGCACCATTCAGTAAGATCATGACGGTTCTGATTGTGATCTCAAACTCAGATTCTTGTCTTTCCCACATAACCCTTGAGTCCCTTGTCCATCAAAAAATGAACTCATTGGGTCTGACTTGTGGTAAATGCAGATTTCTTCAGTTTTCTATGGGGAGCAAAGCCATAAATGGCTCCAGAAAAAGTTCATTGAATATTGGCTTCAAATGGAGAGTTAAACAGTAGTGAGTAAATTCCAAGCACTTTTACAGCATTAACTTGCCTCATCATATCTCAACCCATATCTCCACTTCACAAAACAGCACCTTTATCGATGAGCAATGGAAATGTGGGCAAGTTACATAAAGCAGCCACAAAGATTCATTTCCGTTCCATTACCAAGATGGAAATGAATGTTTCCCTATGCACAAGAGTGGAAGAGCAACCAGTCAGAGTATGGTGTTAACCAGCAGATCAAAGCCCTTCAAAGCATATTAAGAAGATAGTCTAGATCCTAATGTTTCCTCATTTTTAAAGGTAAGTGTAAAGTGTTGTGTCCTGGGTGCAATTTGATTGATCAAATTACCAGGCTTAAAGCAACACACACTTTATGCTGACACTATAGTTGAAATACAAACAACAGAAAGAAGAATTGAATTAACTTAATTCTATTGGAAAATTATAACAGAATGATTCCAATTTGTAGTAACATCCCATAAACACACCCTTGGCAAAGGCAAGTTCAGTAAAATAGATTGTCTCACAGGCAATTCTCCAGTCCGGGGGAAAGAACATCGAGAGGAAACTCAGACAGAGAGCAAGTGAACTCAAATGTTTTGCAGGGAGAGATGCATAGCAGCTTCCAAACCCCAGCAGCTACTGCAAGTTAAATCCTGGTTCCTGTGAGAGCTTGAGCCCACCCGCTCAGGCTGCTTCTATTGTTCCAACTTAAAAAGAAATTAAGGCCTCACAAGCTATTTACTTTACTGATTTGGAACAGACCACTCGGTACCTTTATCTTAATGTCTCTTCCTAAAATAAACCAGGACAAAATGCACCTCTTAAGGCCATAGTATTGTCACAATGGTCACCAGAAAACTGCTAACATTTTCCATTTTTGAGTACTTTCTATAGATGATATGTTAAAGTAGGCTGAAAGGTTTAATACTTCATAGTGCATTGCCTCCATTACAGAGGTAATGGAGGATTGGGCAATGTAATGTAATCAAACTCCTGTGTTGGAAGAATGCTGTGGTGTCAGTGATACATGGTTTCAATGTGTCTGAACGTTGGCCCATACACAGAGTACAAGCTCCCCTCTATCCACTCTGTTTCGGCCACTCCCCTCAGTTTGTGCTGGAAAGGATAGATGTCTGAGAGCCTTGGGTGGGCTGTTTGTGCAGTTTGTAAATGAACCAGCCAAAAGATAACAAAGAATTGGAATAGTCAGGCCCTGTTAGAGGAAGGATATGATTAAACTGGAGAGGGTCCAGAAAAGATTTACCAGAATGTTGTCAGGCATGCAGGTTTTGAGATATAAAAATAGACTAAAAAGGCTGGGACCTTTATCACTGGAGCTTAGGAGGTTGAGGGGTGACATTAGGGATGTTTATAAAGTCATGAGGGACATAGATAAGAGAAATGACAAGAGTTTTCTTCCCTAGGGTGTGGAGTTCAAAACTAGCAGGCATATTTTTAAGTTGACAGATGAAAGATTTAAAAAAGGACTTGAGAGGCAACTTTTGTGTTAAACCCAGGGAGTGATTTATGTGTGGAATGAACTGCCAGAGGAAGTGATGGATGCAGGTTACAACACTTAAAAGACATTGGGTTAACTTCATGAATAGGAAAGGTTTGGAGGGACATGGGCCAGGTGCATACAGGTGGGACAGGTTTTGTTTTGGATGGGAAGATGATCAGAAGTCACATGACATCAGGTTATAGTCCAACATGTTTATTTGAAATAATAAGCTTTTGGAGCACTGCCCCTCCTTCAGGTGAAGCGTGTCAGCAGTGCTCCGAAAGCTTGTTATTTCAAATAAACCTTTTGGACTCTAACCTTGGTGTTGTGTGACTTCTGACTTTGTCTACCCACAGTCCAACACCGGCACCTCTACATCATAGATGGGAACATGGTTGACTCGGACTGGTTGGACTGAAGGGTTTGTTTCCATTCTGTATGACTCTATGACAAAAAAAAATAAGTGAGACTGGGCTGCTTTTATTTGCCCAGTCCCTAGTTCTAAAACTCTCTCTTAATTCCTGGTGATCTTATTGAAACATATAAGATCCTAAGGGAATTATGTACTCGTGTGTACTGAGAAGGATTTTCCCCTGTGGGGGTCACAGTTTGAAAATCAAGTGTTTCCCATTGAAAAGAGATGAGAATATTTGTTGCAATCAGAATGATGTTAGCCTGGAGAATTCTCTTCCCCAGAGAGCACTGGAGATTGGATCATCGAATGTATTAAAGTCTGAGTTAGACAGATTCTTTCTGCCTGATTTCCAATCCAATATACAACCAGAGGCTCGAGTTCCATTTATGAATTCTGCTTGATCTCATTGCTGGCAATGTTTTCGAATTCGGTGCTCCCACTCCACAAACCGTCAGCTATGTGCACCATAAAGGTGCCTGCAGGCTGCCCCCCTCATGCCCAGGAAAATAACTGACTCTGCTTTTAACCAAAGAGAGGTCAATTTTAATAAGTCAGAACTTACTGAAAAGCATCAAACTCGAGAAAGGTTGGTTAAGCCATGTATAGATTTATTTAACTTCTAGAGTGTCCCCATTGTGTTCTGGAGGGTGAGAAGACACATTGTCCTCTTCAGCTGAGCTTTAATACTGATGTATCTGCACTCCAAAGAATGTGTTGCTAACAGAGTCAAGAACATTTTCAAAATTGCTTTTCCTGCAATGGGGTGTGTTCACTTGTATATCTTGTGTCCCAGTTTTTCTTCGAAGCCTTGCTGTAGTCTTAGAAAGTCTCATCTGAGATGCCTTGATTGACACATTTTTAATCAACGAAGGAATCCAGGAAATGGCAGGGAAATGGCGTTGAGGATTACTAGATCAGCCATGACCTCATTGAATAACAGTGTAGGCTCAATGGGCTGAATTCCCTCATTTCCACCCCCCCCCCACCTTATTCCAGTTCCAACCTTCCAGCTCAGCCCCGCCCTCATGACCTGTCTCATCTGTCCATCTTCCTTCCAACCTATCCCTCCTCTCCGACCTATCACCATTCCCCCCACCTCCATCTATATATTGCACTCTCAGTTACCTTCCCCCCTCCCCCTCCCATTTATCTCACCACTCCCAAGGCTCCCAGCCTCATTCCTGATAAAGGGCTTTTACCCAAAACGTTGATTCTCCTGCTCCTCGGATGCTGCCTGACCTGCTGTGCTTTTCCAGCAACACACTCTCAACACTGATCTCCAGCATCTGTAGTCCTCACTTTCACCTCGATGGGCTGAACAGTCTACATCTGCTCTATGATTAATAGTTTTATGGTTTTATTATAACACAGAAGGGTTCAAAGAATATGAAATAAAAATACATGCAAGAGTAGTAAACGTCCCTAGGATGCCACTTATAAAAGTGTCCTGGAAATTAATCTTTAGTTCCTGTTGACTTGAAGCCAGTTCTGAGTGTTGGCAATGTCTAGTCTGGAATCCTAGCCAGTGAGCTCAGTACAGAGCTCTGGCATGGCAACAGGACATAGTTGCCAATGGAAACACATGTGAACATGGTTTGGTGCTTTGAAAATGCTTAATCACTCCCAAATGGTGACCTTGGTGCCCTGGTAAATCAAGTGAAGAGCAGGATGCGCCATGGTATGTCAAATTGCAGAGAACACCTCTGAGGTCCTGCTCATGAGAAGATCCCTCTTGTGATCGGTGATCCCACATCACAGCCATGGAAGATCTGGAGTCCACCCTGGCACTGGACTCACTCTCAATCTTCTCGGTTAGGAGTGCCTCTGGGCCAATGAGACTCAATGTCCAGGCTAAAAGGAGGTCATCACCTGAACGACTACAGTCACTGTGGTAAAACTGAGGGCAGGATTTTCTCAGTCTGAACAATATGAGCAAAGGCAAGAAAATTGGGACATTGTGGCGAGAATGAGAAAAAATTAAATGCTTGATTAAAACATCTGTTTTTTTTTGCTGAACAGCTTGATTAGAATCTCACTAGTCTCTGGTGAGGGGTCTATTTGCATTAATACCTGATTATTGCCTAATCTATGTGCATGTATCTGCTTTCCCAAGTAGTAGACAGAAACTAGACAGGAACAGTTTGTGGCATGGTGGGCAGAACTGGGAACTGGTGTCTGCACCTTATCCTGGTCTCCACCTTGGACACCACAATCTCAGGGTACACGCAGGGTATTGTTAAACTGGAGGGGGTTCAGTAGAGATTTACCAGGATGGTGCCAGGACTGGAGGGTTTGACTGGCAAAGAAAGGCTGGACAGGCTGGGACTTCTTTCCCTGGAGCGTAGGAGATCGAGGATTGACCTTATAGAGATTGATAAAATCATGAGGGGGACATGGATAAGGTAAAGATCTGTAGCTCAGGTTGTAGGTGAGGTAACCAACCATCTCATAAGGTGAACTGCAGGTGTCTTTTCCATAGGGTGGGGCACTTCAAGATGAGGGGACCATATTTTTAATATGAGAGGAGAGAGATTTTAAGAGAAGAGGGGAAATGTTTTTATATAGAGACTGATTTGTGTGTGGAATGAACTTCGTGAGGAAGTGGTGGACAGTTACAACATTTAAGAGGCATTTAGATAAGTTTATGAACAAGAAATGTTTGGAGGGATATGGACCAAACGCAGGCAGATGGAGGTCATTTTGTTTGGGATTATGGTCAGCAGTTGGACCGAAGAGTCTGTTTCCGTGCTGTATGACTCCATGAATCAGAGCAGGACTTATACACTTAATGGGAAGGTCCTGGGGAGTGTTCCTGAACAAAGAGACCTTGGAGTGCAGGTTAATAGCTCCTTGAAAGTAGAATTGCAGGTAGATAGAATAGTGAAGAAGGTGTTTGGTATGCTTTCCTTTATTGGTCAGAGTATTGAGTTCAGGAGTTGGAAGGTCATGTTGTGGCTGTACAGGACATTGGTTAGGCCACGTTTGGAATACTGTGTGCAATTCCGATCTCGAGTGTGTGTTGTTGGAAAAGCACAGCAGGTCAGGCAGCATCTGAGGAGCAGGAGAATCGACGTTTCGGGCATGAGCCCTTCATCAGGACTGAGGTTTGTGGGCCAGGGGGCTGAGAGATAAGTGGGGGGGGGGGCAAATTGGGGGGACGGTAGCTGGGAATGTGATCGGTGGAAGAAGGTGAGGGAGAAGGTGATAGGTCAGAGGGGGGAGTGACGGACAGTCAGGAGGCCAGTGCTGAGTTGGAGGCTTCAGACTGGGATAATGTTGGGGGAGGGGAAATGAGGAAGCTGTTGAAATCCACATTTATCCCGTGTGGTTGCAGGGTCCCAAGGTGGAATATGAGACTTGTTCCTCCAGGCATCAGGTGGTAACGATTTGGCGGTGGAGGTGACCCAGGACCTTCATGTCCTTGATGGAGTGGGAGGGGAAGTTGAAGCATTCAGCCACGGGGCGTTGGGTTTGTCGGTGCCGCTGTCCCAGAGATGTTCTCTGGGATGATCCGCAAGAAGGCGTCCTGTCTCACCAATGTAGAGACGACCACACCGGGTGCAATGGATGCAGTAGATGACATTGGTAAGAGGTTCAGGTAAATTTCTGATGGATGTGGAAGGATCCCTTGGGGCCTAAAACAGAAGTGAGGGGAGTGGTATGGGCGCAGGTTTTGCACTTCCTGTGGTGGCAGGGAAAGGTGCCAGGAGTAGGGTGTGGACTGGTGGGGGACATGGACCTGACGAGGGAGTTGTGGAGGGAATGGTCTCTCCAGAACGCTGATAGGGGTAGGGAGGGAAATATATCTTTGGTGGTGGGGTCCGTTTAGAGGTGACGGAAGTGGCAGAGGATGATGCGATGTATACGGAGGTATGTGGGTGGAAGGTGAGGACCAGGGGAGTTCTGACCATGTTGCGTTGGGAGGGGTGGGCTTCAAGGGCAGTGGTGCGGGAAGTGGAGGAGATGCACGTGGGAAGGGAAGTTGCGATCTTTGGAGAAGGAAGCCATCTGGGACTTCCTGAGGTGGAATTTGTCATCTTGGGAACAGATGCGGCAGAGGCGGAGGAATTGGGAAGAAGGGATGGTTTTTTTTAACAGGAGGTAGGGTGGGAGGTGGTGTAGTCTAGGTAGCTGTGGGCCACTGTCGGTCACTGTTGATGGAGATGGAGAAGTCCAGGAAGTGGAGGGAGGTGTCTGAGATGGAAGAGGTGAATTTAAGGTCAGGATGGAAGGTGTTGGTAAAGTTGATGAACTGTTCAACCTCCTTGTGGGAGCACAAGGCAACGCCAATACAGTCATCAGTGTAGTGGAGGAACAGGTGGGGGATGTTGCTGATGTAACTGTGGAAGATGGACTGCTCCATGTATCTGACAAACAGACAGACATATCTGGGTCCCACAACCTCAAATTCACCTGGATCATCTCGGTCACGTCCCTCCCATTCCTGGACCTCTCCATCACAATGTCCAGCGACTGACTAGCCACAGACATCTACTACAAGCCCACCTCCTCCCACCCTACCTCCTGTAAAAACGCTATCCCTTATTCCTAATTCCTCTGCCTCTGCCGCATCTGTTCTCAGGATGACCAATTCCACCTCAGAAAGTCCCAGATGGCCTCCTTCTTCAAAGATCGCAACTTCCCTTCCCACATGCATCTCCTCCACTTCCCGCACCACTGCCCTTGGATGCCACCCCTCCCAACGCAACACGGACAGAAGCCCCCTGGTCCTCACCTTCCACCCACCAATCTCCGTACACATTGCATCATCCTCCACCACTTCGACCACCTCTAAACGGACCCACCACCAAAGATATATTTCCCTCCCTACCCCTATCAGCGTTCTGGAGAGACCAATCCCTCCACGACTCCCTTGTCTGGTCCATGCCCCCAACCAGTCCACACCCTACTCCTGGCACCTTTCCCTGCCACCGCAGGAAGTGCAAAACCTGCGCCCATACCACTCCCCTCACCTCTGTTCAAGCCCCCAAGGGATCCTTCCATATCTGTCAGAAATTTACCTGTACCTCTACCAATGTCATCTACTGCATCCGTTGCACCCGGTGTGGTCTCCTCTACATTGGGGAGACAGGACGTCTTCTTGTGGATCGTTTCAGAGAACATCTCTGGGACACCCGTACCCACCAACACCATCACCCTGTGACTGAACACTTCAGCTCCCCCTTCCACTCCCCCAAGGACATGCAGGTCCTGGGCCTCCTCCATCGTCAAACCATTACCACCCAATGCCTGGAGGATCAAGCCTCATCTTCCACCTTGGGAGTCTGCAACCACATGGGATAAATCTGGATTTCAACAGTTTCCTCATTTCCCTCCCCCAACATTATCCCAGACCCAAGCCTCCAACACGGCACCGCCCTCCTGAACCTGTCCATCTTCCTCTGACCTATCACCTTCTCCCTCACCTTCTTCCACCGATCAATTCCCAGCTACCTTCCCCACAATTTGGCCCCCACCTCCCATTTATCTCTCAGCCCCCCGGCCCACAAGCCTCATTCCTGATGAAGGGCTTATGCCGAAATGTCGATTCTCCTGCTCCTCAGATGCTGCCTGACCTGCTGTGCTTTTCCAGCAACACACTCTCGACTCTGATCTCCAGCATCTGCAGTCCTCACTATTTTCTGCAATTCTGATCTCCCTGCTACAGGAAGGATTTTGTGAAACTTGTAAGGGTTCAGAAAGATTTACAAGGATGTTGCTAGAGTTGGAAGGTTTGTGCTATCGGGAGAGGCTGAACAGATTAGATTAGATTTCCTACAGTATGGGAACAGGCCCTTCGGCCCAACAAGTCCTCACCAACTCTCCAAAGACTAACTCACCCAGACCCATTTCCCTATATTTACCTTTGACTAATGCACCTGACACTATGGGCAATTTAGCATGGCCAGTTCACCTGACCTGCACATCCTTGGACTGTGGGAGGAAACCCATGCAGACACGGAGAGAATGTGCAAACTCCACACAGACAATCGCCCGGGGCAGAAATTGAACCCAGGTCCCTGGTGCTGTGAGGCAGCAGTGCTAACCACTGAGCCACCATTCTGCTAGCGGCATCACAATTTCCTCTCTAACTGCCCACAACATCCTATGGCACACTTGATCAGGTCCCGGAGATTTGTTTTCTCAGACCTGCAGCATGTCCTCTTCTGTAATGTGTAATGGTTTTCAAAACATCAAAGTTATTTCCCTGCGTTCTCTAGCCTTCATATCTTTCTCCACAGTAAAGAATGACATGAAATATTCATTTAATATCTCTCCCATTTCCTGAGGTTCAACACAAAAAAACAACCTCATTGATTTTTAAGGGTCCCGATTCTCTCTCTAATTACTCTTTTGCCCTTAATGTCCTTGTAAAATCTCTTTGGATTATCCTTAACTTTATTTACCAAGACCATCTTATATCCCCTCTTTGCCCTTCTGATTTCCCTCTTAAGAATACCCCAACACTCTTCAAGAGATTCATTTGATCCCAGTTGTCTATATCTAATATGCCATTCTTTCTTATTCTTGACTAGAACTTCAATATCTTTATTCATCCATTGTTCCCTACTCGTACCAGCCTTACCCTTCACTCTAACAGGGACAAACTGCCTCTAAACTCTCATTATCTCACTTTTGAAAACCTCCGATTTTTCAGTCATCCCTTTACCTACAAACAGTCTACTGCAATCTATTTTTGGTTCTCATCTCATACCATTGAGATTTGTCTTACTCCAATTAAAAATTTAACTGTTATGTAAGGCTTAATCTTATCCATAACTACTTTAAAATTCATAGAATTATGATCACTGTTCCCAAAGTCTTTCCCCGCTAACACTTCAGTCACTTACCCTGCCTTAGTTCCCAAGAGAAGGTCAGGTTTTGCTCCTTCTCTACTCGGAACATTTACTTGTTGATAAAGAAAGTTTTCTTGAACACGTAACAAATTTCTCACCATCAAAACCTTTAATACTGTGGCAGTCCCAGTCAATGTTCGGAAAATTGAAGTCCCCTACTTTTACAACTGTATTATTCTTACAGATATCAGATCTCTCTATATATATGCTCCTCAATTTCCCTAGGACTATTGGGGGTCCTATACTACAATCCCATTGAGGTGATTATCCCTTTCTTATTTCTAATTTCTATCCATATAGTTTCACTGGATGATCCCTCAGAAATATCCTCCCTATTTACAGTAGTAATGTTTTTCTTAATCAAAAATGCCATTCCCCCTCCTCTCTTGCTTTCCTTTCAATTCTTTTTATAGCATTTACTTATCTGTGCTACTTAACTCTGTGATCTGCCTGTATTGTTCGCATGACAAAGCTTTTCACTGTGCCTCGGTACACGTGACAATAAATTCAATTCAATCCAATTCATTGAAAACCTGGAACATGGAGCTGCCAGTCCCTGTCCTTGCCTCAGCCAAGTTTCTGTAATAGCTATGATGTCCCAGTCCCATTTTCCCTTACATGCGCGAGTTCATCGGTCTAACTTGTAAGACTCGTTGCATTGAAATAAATGCAGTCTAATTCTTCAGAGTGCTACAGTAGCTCCATTGGATTAGATCATGGCTTATTACAAGTTGAATGAAGAGTTAGGTCTGGTTGGATCAAATGGCCTGTTTTTATGCTGCAAGTGCTTCACAGTACTACACCTGGTGCAAATTTCCCGCTTCCCTTCCCTTCCTTTTTCACCATCCCTTTAACTCCTGTTTCCTTTTCTTTTATTTCCCTCTCGCTCATTTTCAAACCCATTTATTCTTTCATGGATGGATGTCTGCATCAAAACCCAGCATTTGTTAGATTGGATTAGATTCCCTACAGTGTAGGAACAGGCTCTTTGGCCCAACCAGTCCACACCGACCCTCCAAAGAGTAACCCACCCAGACCCATTTCCCTCTGACTAATGCACCTAACACTATGGGCAATTGATCATGGCCAATTCACATCTTTGGACTGTGGGAGGAAACTGGAGCACCCGGAAGAAACCCATTCATACGCTGGGAGAATGTGCAAACTCCACATAGACAGTCACCCACGGCTGGAATCGAACCTGGGACCCTGGTGCTGTGAGGCAGCAGTGCTAACCACTGAGCCACAATGCCACCCCTCATTCCCTAATTGCCCTTGAGCTGAGTGGTAGGCCACTGCAGAGGGCAGCTTCTTGGCTGTGGGTCTGGAGTCACATGGAGGCCAGATTTGGTAAGGGTGGTCTATTTCCCTCGGTATAGGAAATGTGAGTGAACCAGGTGGGTTTTCACGATAATCGATAGTTGTTGCCGTGGTCACTATCACTAATTCTAGTTTTTAATTCCAAATGTATCAGTTGAATTCAAATTTTACCACTTGCCAGAATGGGATTTGAACTCATGACCTGAGAGCATTGTCCTGGGCTTCTGGATTACCCGAATAGTGACACTACCGCTGCAGGGACTGACTTTCTTTCAGCCTGTTACTTCTCCTTTTTTGGAACACTGCCTAGTTTCCCTCAGATTCTCTCGTAGCTGGATTACACAGACTGATAGATTCATCCTGAGATAATTGTAATTCCTGTAACATTCAGAGTGCACTGATTCCGGGGGATTCGGAGAATGTAATGTTTTCTGGGGAGACCGTCACCGAGGGAACCGGAATGTTGAAGAGTGTGATTTAGAACAGAGGCATTCTCTTATTTTAGAGAAAACCCAATTCTTTCTGTGGCAGTTTTCCATCAATGTCAGATAAAAGCTGGAAACCAGTGAAATATTTACTGCAGAACATGTTATTTTCTGTGAGCATTTTTTTTTTCTCTGCTCATTCCTGTTATTCTTTTCCGCTTAGATTTTCAGCTTAAAACAGATGTTATGATACAACGCGACAGACCCATCTTCAATCTGCCTCAGCATGATGTGTGCTTTGATAGTATCTCCTCACATCTCTCCAAAATACCCTCAGATAAAAAGGCCAACAGGGGCAGAGAGGAATTCTGGAGAATTAAATTAAAGGAGGTTTCACAGGAGGACTGGATATATATTTGAAAATGATGAAGTTAGAAGGCTACGGAAATAGGAATTGGAGAGTGGGGTCAGCTGAGTAGCTCTTTCAGAGTACAGACACAATGAGTGCAAATAGAATATTGTCCTCCATTGCGAAGGGGATTGAGTTTAAAAGCGAGGAGGTTATGTTGCAGCTGTATAAAGTGCTGGTGAGGCCACACCTGGAGTACTGCATGTAGTTTTGATCTCCTGAATTGAAAAATAATGTATTGGCACTAGAGGGAGTGCAGAGGAGGTTCACTAGGTTGGTTCTGGAGTTGAGGGGGTTGGTATGAGGGAGACTGAGTAAACTGGGATTATAATCATTGGAATTTAGAAACATGAGGGGTGATCCTTACAGAGATAGATACAATTATGAAATAAATTGATAAGATAGAAGTAGCGACCGATGAAGGGCTTTTGCCCGAAACGTCGATTTCGAAGCTATTTGGATGCTGCCTGAACTGCTGTGCTCTTCCAGCACCACTAATCCAGAATCTGGTTTCCAGCATCTGCAGCCATTGTTTTTACCTAGTTATAGGTACTGGCTACAAGAATCCTGCAGTGAGTAACCACTTCCGGTCTCCCCAAAGCCTGTCCACCATTGACAAGGCCCAAATCAGGAGTGTGATGGTATACTCCCCACTTGCCTGAGTGGGTGCAGCTCCAAAAACACAAAAGTCGTTTTACACCTTAAACACTTCCACCAAAAACACTTAAGTAGTTAGGACAAAGCAGCCGTTGGATTGGCATCACATCTACAAAAATCCACTCCCTCCACCACCAACGCTCAGTAGCAGCAGTGTGTACTAGCTACAAGATGCACTGCAGAAATTCACCAAAGATCCTAAGGCAGCATCTTCCAAATCCAGGACCATTTCCATCTCGAAGGACGAGGGCAGCGGATAGATGGGGACACCACCCCCTGCAATTTTCCTTCCAAGCAACTCACCATTCTGACTTGGAAATGTATTGCCATTCCTTCACTGTCGTTGGGACAAAATTCTGGAATTCCCTCCCTAATGGCACTGTGTAAATACACCGAATGGACTACAGCTGTTAAAGAAGGCAGTTCACTCCCACCTTCTCGATGGCAATGACTGCTAGCCCAGGCAATGATGCCCACACCCTATAAGGGAATGAAACAAATCACGTTGGCGTTTCAGGGAGGACTTGAGGCACAGTGGGTTGCACTTCCCCTCCTCTGAGCCAGGGACTCCAGGTTTGAGTCACACTCCAGGATTTTGTGGCCACAGAGGGGTGTTTGTCATGTGAACATCAACTTGTGATTCCTTTCAACAATGTCTTCGGGTGGTTTAATCTGTAAGACTGTTGAAGAACAATTATTCATTGCTATCAAAAACTGAGCATGTTTACATCACTCAGACTCCCTGATAAATACATGGATGAAGAAGGAAGCCGAGGGCTATACTGATTGGGTTTGTTTTAAAGGGATCGGAGGAGGCTTTGGGGACTCTTCCTGCTCCAAAATTGTTTATTTTGACACTGTGCAATACTGGCTCATTGGGCCATAGACATGTCTTTGTGTTGTAGATTCTATCCAATGTTTGATTTGACTTCAAAAGGTAGCAAAACAAGTTAGACTTTGCCCCACGGGAATGAGGTATTGTTGAAATGTTGTTTTAAAGATAAACAGAGCATGGTGTAGTAGTACAGAGAACCTCGATTATCTGGCATTCAAATATCCAAATATTGGATTATCCGGCAAGATTGCAAAGTCTCAATGCTCGGCTAAACTAAGTTATCCGGCATTTGATTATCCAGCATTCGATTAACCAAATGAAATACTCCCCACCCATGTCCTTCAGATAATCAAGGTCCCTCTATATGTCACTGGAGTGCCATGGTGGCTCAGTGCTTAGCACTGCAGCTTCACAGTGCCAGGGACCTGGCTTCGATTCCAGCTTCAGGTGACTGTCTGTGTGGACTTTGCGCATTCTCCCCGTGTCTGCGGGGTTCCCTCCAGGTGCTCTGTTATCCACCCACAGTCACAAAGATGTGCATCGATTGATTGGCTGTGCTAACTTCCCCCATGGTATCCAGGGATGTGTGGATTAGGTGGATTAGCCATGGGAAATGCAGGCTTACAGGGACAGGGTAGTGGTGTATATCTGGATGGGATGCTCTTCAGAGGGTGGGCATGGACTTGATGGGCACAATGGTCTACCTCCACACTGTGGGGATTCTATGATCCCAAATCGGACAGGCCTGTAGCTTTAAGACAGTGACATGACACCATGGCATGTGATGTTCTGGTATAAATGAACCCCTCTGACTATCAATCCCTCTCTCTGAATCAGAGTCAGGTTCTGTGGGTGTGATATACAGCAACATCAGTAAGCACAGAGCCTCCATGACGGCTGTAAGTCTGCGATATCATAGACATATCAAAAGAATCCACACAGTGAGGAAACAAGCCCTTTGCCCCAACAAGTCCACACTGACCCTCTGAAGAGTAACCCACCCAGACCGATTATGGGGCGGCATTGGTTCAGTGGTTAGCACTGCTGCATCACAGCACCAGGAATAAGGGTTTGAATGCAGTCTTGGGCGACTGTCTGTGTGGAGTTTGCACATTCTCCCCGTGTCTGCGTAGGTTTCCACTGGGTGCTCCGGTTTCCTCTCACAGTCCAAAGATGTGCAGGTTAGGTCATGCTAAATTGGCCATGCTAAATTGCCCGTAGTGTTAGGTGCATTAGTCAGGGGTAAATGTAGGGGAATGAGTCTGGGTGGATTACTCTTTGGAGGGTCGGTGTGGACTTGTTGGTCCGAAGAGACTGTTTCCACGCTGTAGGGAATCTAATCCAATCATTCCTTATAATCCCATATTTACCCCTAACAAATGCACCTTAACCTACACGTCCCTGAACACTCTGGGCAATTTAGCAATTCACCCAGCCTGCAGTTCCTTCTCAACAGGAACTACTGAAAATCATAAAGCGCATTTTGCTCCAATGATGGTGGAGTAAGTGTGCACTAAATATGTGTCCTGATGTCTAGTTAGTGGCAGTAATAAGCACAGTACAGCCTGGAAAAGTGGCAGCAGAGTCACAGGCGTGAAAAGTCTTTTTTCCCACCTCTTTCTCTTTTGAACAAAAATAGTTAAAAGCATTGCAGCACCCTCCCAATTTAAGAACAATGTACAAAACAAAAGATAGAACTAAAAACCGAAAGAACTGCGGATGCTGGAAGTCAGAAATGAGAACAGAAATTGCTGGAAAAGCTCAGCAGGTCTGGCTGCATCTGTGGAGAGAAATCAGGGTTAACGTTTCGGATTAAGTGAGGAGGGTCACTAGACACAAAACACTAACTCTGATTTCTCTGCACAGATGCTGCCAGACCTGCTGAGCTTTTCCAGCAATTGCTGTTTTGGTTTGAGTAAGACAGAATAAAATGTTTTCTAGACTTACCTAGAGGCCTTACCTATGTCTGAACTTGTTGATTCTTCCACTTTATTTCTGTGAAAAAGAAAGAAAGTCTGAAATAAAATGTCAATACTGTGGCTTCCTTCTTGATGCAAATGCCTCCCTCTGGCAAAAGCATGAAGCTTTAGAAGAGGCAGACATTCTTAAAGTTGCAAATAACAGAAAATAAGATTTAATGCAAAAGATTAGGTGGCACAGTGGCTCAGTATTTAACACTGATGCCTCACAGCACCTGGAACCTGGGTTCAATTTTCACCTTGGGTGACTGTCTGTGTGGAGTTTGCACATTCTCCCCGTGTCTACGTGGGTTTCCTCTGGGTGCTCTGGTTTCCTCCCACAATCCAAAGATGTGCAGGTTAGGTGAATTGGCCATGCTAAATTGTTTGTAGTATTCAGGGTAAATGTAAGGGAATGGGTCTGGGTGGGTTACTCTTTGGAGGGCCGGTGTGGACTTGTTGGGCTGAAGGGCCTGTTTCCACACTGTAGGGATTCTAATCTAATCTAATCTAAAAAAGTCTACATTGCAAGATATATTTTTATTTGCAATTCCTAAAGGGCATGAAGTTATACAAACAGATGGAAAGCAACATCACACCATGGATTGGAAACCGGTTGACATTCTGTCAGACTTCAGTTGTTTAAAGAAAGAACCAAGCTTTATGGAACAGTAGACAACTGACAAAGAATAGTAGGAAGCCAAACCTCACCTCACTTTGGCCACTGAAGGGTTAAGAAGAATAAAATAATCTGGGATTTTGGAATATGCCCATCCCACAAAGATCCTGACAATAATTTTCAGATTCAAAGAGTGTGGTGCTGGAAAAGCACAGCAGGTCAGGCAGTATCTGAAGAGTAGGAGAATCGATGTTTCGGGCATAAGCCGTTTATCAGGAATCTTTTTCCAGGAATAATTTTCAGATGTAGATTAAAATTGACTTAAATTTAAATCAATTCCAGGATTCATGTCATACTGCCAACAGTCAGGTGAAACAACAGAAATGTAGGCAGGAGTCAACACAGAGCTATGGAATGTGATGTCTCTGAAGTTAACTGAGGGTCTTATGGAACTGCTCACTGCCTCTATACCCATTCGGTATGTACTCTGCACATGCACAAAAAAGCACTCTGGGCAAATTCAAAGAATATACCATTATACCAGGTCAAAGCTTGAAACTATTGTAGCATCTGCAAGTGTTTGACTCTGAATCAATTACTACAGCTATCATTCAGTAGAACATCCAAATCTGGTTTGAGATAGTCACAGAGATGTACAGCATGGAAACATTTGATCCAACCCGTCCCTGTTGACCAGATATCCTAAATTAATCTAGTCCCATTTGGCAACATTTGGCCCATTTTCTTCCAAACCCTTCCTATTCATATACCCAATCCAGATGTTTTTTAAAGTGTTGTAATTGTACCAGCCTCCACCACTTCCTCTGGCAGCTCAGTCCATACACGCACCCACTGGGTTTGTGGCTTCTCTCACCATCGAGGCAATGTCCAGCATTTTCTGACACATGCAAGCTGGTGATCCACAAGAGGGCAGTGGGATAAAATGTGTGGGAAGTTCAGTCAGCCAGAGAAACCCAAAGTACAGTACAATCCATCAATTCAAAGGCTCATCCTCAAGGCACTGACTTCAACAAGGGAGCACTCCCTCGATACAAGTGACGAATGTATGTAAAATAAAACCAGTTCTTTGGTGTTAAAAACCAATCCTAAAACACTTGAACATAAAACAATAGAGTGAACAACATGGCAAATGGATTATATGGATGGGAAGTTGATGTGAAAGAAAAGCAATCAGTTCCTCAACAACAGGTTACTGTGGAATGACAGTATTTTGATTTCAGGGAAAAATACATTTCCACAGATGCTGCTGGGTCTTTAGCCATTTTTCTAGCACTTTCTGTTTTTATTTCAGAATTCCAGCGTCTGCAGTGTTTTATTTTTTAATGAGGAAGTGTGACAATGCTGTGGCTTTAAGATATGTGTTTTGTGTTGGCTTCATTTTGAGAGAGGTTGGGGGACGGGTGCCGAGCAGTCTATGAGAAGTTAAAACAACTTTTGAAGTCTTTAGTGTTTTCTTAAAGTTAGAACAATAGAAGCACGAGTGGGTGGAAGCACACACACACACACACACACACAACTAGGATTTTGCAAGTTTTGCTTTAGTTAGTTTGTGGGTGTGAGTTGAGATTGTGGAAGGAAAAGACCTTTTCTGTCTGTCTGTCTGTCTGTCTCTCTCCCCTCTTTTTCCACTCTCACACTCACTCTCACTCTGGGGAACTGCTGCATGGAGCTACGATAATCTGTTTTCTGACTTTGCCTTTGCCAAGGGTATGTTGAGGGATGTTACTATATAGTAGAACAGTTACTGTTTAGTACTAAAATAATCTATTATTTAGTTAAGTTTTCTAGTGGGGTTATATCATTCCAAGTTCCTCTTTCTGTTGTTGTATTTTAATAATAGCATTTGAATAAATTGTGTTTTACTTACAATTGAGCAGTTTGACCAATCAAATTGCATCTGGAACACAGCACTTGGCATTTACCTGTAAAATAGGAAAAGAAATAGCGTCCAGGCTACCTTGTTAATATATTTTGAGAAGGGGGTCTGGTCTGGGCAGCCTGGTTGCTCAGTGGTTAGCACTGTTGCCTCACAGTGCCAGGGACTCGGGTTAGATTCCAGCCTCTAGTGACTGACAGTGTGGAGTTTGTACATTCTCCCCGTGTCTGTGTCGGTTTGCTCCGGTTTCCTCCCACAATCCAAAGATGTACAGGCCAGCTGAATTGGCCATACTAAACATGCCCATAGTGTCAGGTGCGTTAGGGAATGGGTCTGGGTGGGTTATTCTTTGGAGGGTTGGTGTGGGCTTGTTGGGCCGAAGGGCCTGTTTCCATGCTGTAAGGAATCTAATCTAATCTAAGAGGAAGATGGTTATGAGGAGAGGGTTTAATCACATGAGGGGGTTTGTGGGGAAGATAAACAAAGACGAGCAATGTGGCGATGAGTTTCCAGTTAGCCATCATTTCCATTGTCCACCTCGCTTCCACTCTCACTATCCTGTCCTTTTCCCAGTCCTGTGTTCCACAGAAACCCGACCACCTGATGAAGGAGCAGCGTTCCGAAAGCTGGTGCTTCCGAATAAACCTGTTGGACTAAAACCTGGTGTTGTGTGATTTTTAACTTTGTCCACCCCAGTACCTGCAAATTATGACAACCCAAAGAATGGCCTCCCATCCTCCAGCATTGAGTTCAGCAATTTCCAATGATTTTGTTTCTTTTATGCAAGTTTTACTTTAAACTTGTTTCAATCCTGATGTTGTTCTCCATGCTGACACTCACACCTCCTCTGTACACATCCTTTGTTTATATATCCCATCATTACACCTCCTGCTTTGACCCTGCATCCAGCAATTCATTCATCATCTCCCTGCCTTCCACTTTACTCTTCCCTTTTGTTATGTTTTCCATCCTGCACTCTTTCACTTGTGTAATACTTATGACAGTTCCCCATTACTGTGTGGAGTTTGCACGTTCTCCCCGTGTCTGCGTGGGTTTCCTCCGGGTGCTCCGGTTTCCTCCCACAATCCAAAGATGTGCAGGTCAGGTGAATTGGCCATGCTAAATTGCCCGTAGTGTTGGGTAAGGGGTAGATGTAGATGTAGGGGTATGGGTGGGTTACGCTTCGGCGGGGTGGTGTGGACTTGTTGGGCCGAAGGGCCTGTTTCCACACTGTAAGTAATCTAATCTAATCTAATCTAATTACCCTGAAGGATCAGTAACCTGGCTCCTGATTCCACTTATTAGATTAGATTTCCTACAGTGTGGAAACAGGCCCTTCGGCCCAAAAAGTCCACACCGATCCTCCGAAGAGCAACCCAACCAGATCCATTGCCCTACATTTACCCCAGACGAATGCACCTAACACTATGGGCAATTTAGCATGGCCAACTCACCTAACCTGCACATCTTTGGACTATGGGAGGAAACCGGAGCACCCAGAGGAAACCCACGCAGACACAGGGAGACACAGACAGTTGTCCGAAGTGGGAATTGAACCTGGGTCCCTGGCACTTTGAGGTAGCAGTGCTAACCACTGAGCCACCGTGATGTTGCTAAATATTTTGGAGAATGCTTTAAAAAGTAGCTACCTTTTAAAAGCATGAAATCAGGAATAAGAAAGTCATATGGTAGAACTTAAAAAAAAGGAAACTTTAGAAATCCTATGCACTTTCTGAGGAATTTAATAAAGTGCTTCAGACATGCAGTATTCTATTTTCTTTCTTTATCTGTTTTCTGGGCCTAAACCTTGTGGGATACGTGGGCAAAAATCCATTTTGAAATCCAGTTAAGTAGCTTTCTTTGCCTTATGCCCACTCAAACACCTCTGAACTTCATTAAATAAATCACGTGAGTTTGTCAAATGTAACCCTTTGCTGTTAAGCCTCATCACTCATGTGTACAGTGTGTAAGTCACACACACCGACACAGATAACACACAGGGACAACACACATACACACAGACACACATCAGTCACGTGTACAGTGTGTAAGTCACACACACCGACACAGATAACACACAGGGACAACACACATACATACACAGACACACATCACTCACGTATACAGTGTGTAAGTCACACACACCGACACAGATAACATACAGGGACAACACACATACACACACACACACACACACACACACACACATCACTCACGTGTACAGTGTGTAAGTCACACACACCGACTAGGATAACACACAGGGACAACACACATACACACACAGACACACATCACTCACGTGTACAGTGTGTAAGTCACACACACCGACACAGATAACACACAGGGACAACACACATACACATAACTCATGTGTACAGTGTGTAAGTCACACACACCGACACAGATAACACACAGGGACAACACACATACACACACGGACACACATCACTCATGTGTACAGTGTGTAAGTCACACACACCGACACAGATAACACACAGGGACAACACACATACACACACAGACACACATCACTCATGTGTACAGTGTGTAAGTCACACACAGTGACACAGATAACACACAGGGACAACACACATACACATAACTCATGTGTACAGTGTATAAGTCACACACACAGATAACACACAGGGACAACACAGACACACATAACTCGTGTGCAGTGTGTAAGTCACACACAGACAAAGATATAACACACAGGGCCAACACACACACAGACACACATAACTCACGTGTACAGTGTGTAAGTCACACACACAGACAAAGATATAACACACAGGGACAACACACACACACACACACACACACACACAACTCACGTGTACAGTGTGTAAGTCACACACACTGACACAGATAACACACAGGGCTAACATACACACATCCACACACACAGGCACACATAACACACTGAGAAACACACATAAACACATGTGTGCATGCACACACATTCATAAGCACAGGGACACACATGTGTGCACACACACACATTCACAAACAAACATACACACACAGAGTCACACACACACACAATTATACACAGAACACACACGTACAGACACATGCATACATAACATATACACATACAGAGACACACAGGGACATAGGCATACATAACACACAGAGACACACACATAGAGACATTCAGACACACACATACATAATACAGAGAGAGACACACACACAAAACATACAGAGACACACACAGGAATATACATATGTAACACACAGATACACACACAAAACATACACACACAGACACATACATAACACACAGATACACACAACACACAGCAACACACACATACAGACACATGCGTACATAACACAGAGAGAGACACACACAAAACACACAGAGACACAGACATATGCATACGTAACACACAGATACACACACAAAACATACACACACATACATAACACACAGAGACACACACACACAAAGCACAGAGACACACACATTACACACACACACTACAGGCCATTCTGCAGTCACGTTTCACACCCATCCTTTCAGTGTGTAACAACTCTTCCCTCCCCCGCAAACCCCCCATCCCCCACGTTCCAGCGTGGTGGTTTGTGCAGCTTGAACACTGATTAGGCAGTGATGGGTGAGGTAATGTATTTGGACAGGTTGTATTATCTCATATGGAAAGTCTCAACAGTAAGTTCTCACAACCAGACAGGCAAGGAAAAACACCATTCCAGGGTGAATTCACTCAAGTTAAGTACGATGCATTTTGGAGGAGAAATGAGGAATAAATGAATGGTACATTTTTAAATAGTTAGGGAGAGGCTGGGTGCAGGAGTAGCCACATCTGGGGTTAACCACACAAATTCTGAGAAGGCTGCTAATAAAACACATGACAAGATCCATTAACAGAGGAATAGGGTCTGAAAGCTAAGACGTTATGTTTTATCTTTCTAAAACTGGTGAGGCTTGAGCTGCAGCATTGTGTCTAATTCCAGACACCACAATTTAAGGAGGGTTCAGGCCTGGGAGAAGGTGAGGATTAGATGCATGGAGAACAGATTTCAATGTAATCCATTCCAGAACAAAACAGCCCCAATGATCAGTTCCCTATCCGTCAATGTAAACATTCACGCCCTCTACCCCCGTGACAACATCTGTGTACCCTCAGTAAGATTTGCCAACAGTCCATCAGCTAAATCCTCAACTCATACCTGGAAGGACATGGGCAGCAGATAGATGTGAGTGCCACCGCCTGCACCTTCCTCTCCAAGTCACTTGCCATCCTGACTTGGAAATATATCACTGTTGCTACACTGTCGCGGAGTCAAAATCCTGGAATTCCCTCCCTAAGGACATTGTGGGGCTGGTGGACTCCAGCAGTTCAAGAAGGCAGCTCACCCTCATCTTCCTAAGAGCAACTAGGGACGGGCAATAAATGTTGGCCCAGCCAGCCACACCCACATCCCATGGAAGAATGTAGATAAAAAGCAAAGGATTTGCTGGCTGTCTCCCAGGCAGCAGAATGGGGATACAGCGTGATTGACTCAGTTTGCTGTCACTATAAACTGTCTAAGGGGCACAATAAAGCTGGAATTGGGGGAGTTGAAGCTTCCCAATGAACTGACAGCTCATAGACAGCTACAAAACATTGGCTAAACATCGACACAATCCAACAGATACATCACTGTGTTGGCACTGTAGTCTGTTGGCTGTGGGACTGCAGTAGAGTACCAGCTACTTTCTTCTTCATTACAGCACGCTGCAGAGATTATGTAAGCCTGACTCCCTTGGCACACAGAATGGAAACATAGCCACTCCCTCCCTGTACCGATCTGCCCAACTGTTTGCTGATAGGTCCAAGCGATAACATTTGGTGACGATCTGAGGGCTGGTCAAAGGTGACGGCATCTACAGTAACCATTGAGAAGTGAAGGTGTTCTCCAGCCCCGGGTGTGACCCTCGATCCCACACTCACTCCCTGACACAGTGCAGTGTGCGGAAAACCAGCCAGAATTCCCCAACTCCCAAAGCATCCAGCATTATGGAAGAGCTGGTAGAGAAATGATTCAGATTAGACTCTCGATCCTGGTGTAAGTGGGGAATGGTGCCCTTGGAATTGTGGGTCAGATGAAAGGTGGAAAGATGCGACAGCTGTCATATGATCATGGTTTTGGGCCTGGATGCTGAAGGCTCTTTGATGTCTCGGGAACCTGAGATGATTATGGATCAATCCCAGCAACAAATTCCTTTGCCTCAATCAGTACGGTACTTGTGGAAATCCACGGAGTTTTTCCATTGCCTTGTAGGGTATGAGTGTCATTGGCTGAGCCAGCATTTATTGTCCGTCCCTAATTGCCCAGAGGGTTGTTACGAGTCAACCACATTGCTGTGGGTCTGCAGTCACATTCAGGCCAGACCAGGTAAGGATGGCAGATTTCCTTCCCTAAAGGACATTGATGGGGTTTTCCCAACAATCGACTCATGGTCATCATTAACCTTATTCCAGATTCTTTTCTGAATTCAAATTCCACCCTCTGTCATGGCAGGATTTGAACCCAGGTCCCCAGAACATGAACTGAGTTGCTGGATTAGTTGCCTAGTGATAATATCACTTGGCCATTGCCTCCCCCCTTACTAGTATATGTCAGTGCCAATCGAGCCCGGGTAACTGGGGAAGGTTAGAAGGAGGAAAGGGGGAAGTTAACCCAATGACCAAATCTGAAAATGATGACTGATGTGAAGGTAATCACCCTGCAGTGTTCAATTATTCTGAGTTTGACTATGTGAGTCTGATAACTTATCTATGCTCGCTCTGCTTGACTGATTAAGCCTGGGCGTCGGCTCAGAGGCAAAATTAAACAAACAGCATAGAAAGAGATGGAAGTTGCTGGCATATATTTCCAAGCTTTGAATAAAACCCCGTAAACAAATTCGCTTCAAGAAGCCAGTGTCATTTCTGCATTTTTCTGAAGCTGAAAAATATACCACAGACCCCATGTAAGATGGGAAAAGTCGACAGAGGAACCAGACAGCTACCGAATTGTGAAGAATTTATGAGGAATGGAGGAATTTAGAAAGAACAAACAGATCACATGATTACTATGTGGTCGTTCCTTGGTTGACCTGTCATTCTATATTTGATTTTCCAGGAAGAAGGGTAATATTTCCTTATCCTACTTACAATGCCTGAGTCCATGATGTTCCATGTACGCGATTATATTACAGCCTCTGTCAGTCATCCTTGGCCACATGAGTCTCCACACATTCTTCTTCCTTCCGGCCTACCAACAAGCCCAAAGACTGTCCTGTTCACCTTTTGCATTAAATCTTTGCAGTAATTGGTCTTGTCTCAGTACTCCATTGCTGGAGTGCCGCACTGTTGTGGGTCTCACAAGATGACATGGCACTTCCCTTTAAAAAGGCCAGTGGAACGATCGAGAGCTTTGGATGTCAAAGGCATGATGTAACCTCATCCATAAACATGACAAATGTTGGCCCAGCCCTTCATATCCACACCCCATGAATGAACAAAAGCAAAATGGAGATTTTGGAGGGTGTGTTCTCTCATAGTTCTCGGGATCACTCCTCGGTCATCGAAGATAGGGAGGCCATCATGATGCTTTAGCTCCGGATTACTTTGAAGATAAGCAGGCCAGCTATCAAAGCAATGTCCTGCCCTGAATACATTCTGCACCTTCCAGTGGTGCTAGAAGACCATTAGATCATGCGAAATAGTAACAGGAGGAGGCCATTCAGCCCCTCGAGCCTGCTGCACCATTCAGTAGGATCAGGGCCGATCCGACATTCCTCATGCTACTTTCTGACCCTTTCCTGGAAACCGTTGACTCCCAGACTGATCAAGAATCTTTCTCTCTCAGTCTTAGATACACACAAGGACACTCTACCCCAGCAGCTCTCTGTGGCAAGAAGTTCCAAAGACTCACAACCCTCTGAGACAAGAAATTCCTCCTCATTTCTGTCTCAAACTGGACCCTCTTTATTCTGAGAGTATACCCCCTGGTCCCGGAGGACTCCACCATCTCTGCTGTAAACTGGCTGAGCGAGTTCCCCAGGGTTGGTAAAGTCACAGCGATCGGCAGTGATGAGCACAAGTCTTGCTCTGTAAATGTCTGTCCCACTGCTGCCTCACACTGTCTCAGCTGCGTCACACTACCTCACGCAACCTCATGCTACCTCGCATTGCCTCACGCTACCTCACACTGCCTCATGCTGCGTCATGCTACCTCACGCTACCTCAAAGCCTCACGTTGCCTCACAATTCCTCACGCTGCCTCACGTTACGTCACGCTACCTCATGCTGCCTCACGCTACCTAATGTTGCCTCACGTTACTTCACGTTACCTCATGCTATTTCACGCTACCTCACACTTCCTCACGCTGCCTCACGTTGCCTCACGCTACCTCACACTTCCTCATGCTGCCTCACGTTGCCTCACGTTGCCTCACGCTGCCTCACGTTGCCTCACGCTACCTCACACTTCCTCATGCTGCCTCACGTTGCCTCACGCTACCTCATGTTGCCTCACGCTGTGTCACGTTGCCTCACGCTACCTAATGTTGCCTCACGCTACCTCACGTTGCCTCACGCTACCTCATGCTACCTCACACTTCCCCACACTGCCTCACGCTACCTCACGTTACCTCACGTTGCCTCACGCTACCTCATGCTACTTCACACTTCCTCACAATACCTCACGCTGCCTCATGCTGCCTAATGCTGCCTCGCTCTACCTCACACTTTCTCACACTACCTCACCCTGCATAAAGCTGCCTCACACTACCTCACACTACCTCACACTACCTCACACTGCCTCACGCTACCTCACACTGCCTCACGCTACCTCACACTGCCTTCACTGACTTTCTGTGTGGGACTTTGATCTGAACACATCACTGCACTGAGCAGAGACCTTTCCTGCCTCTGTGGAGGCTAGAAAATAGAATGGATTTCTTCGGTGAGATCTAAGTTTTTGGGAGCCTGCAAGTCATGTGAATCCGGTGGAGCGATTCTAGCCTGAGTGAGCTTCACCTCCACATCTTACCGAACACGTGCATCGATTGCCGGTTGGCAGTGAAAACCCTACCATATTCCTGCCACCTGCCATTCCAGGAGTAACTGCCGGGGAATTGACCGTGTTGAAAAGGCCGGTGTGTACGTGGACAAGCAGTGACTGTCCTGAGCTGCCCTGCATGGTTCCTGGACCCTTGCCTTGGACATGGGAGATGGGAGATATCAGCTTTGTGAGTAAGATAGCGGTGGTGCCCAGAGACAGGCTGACATACAGCCAGGATTTCAACCTCCTGCCCACAGCCCCCCACACCCCTTGGGGAGACCACAACACCAGACTGTACCAGCTTGCTCTGAGGTGCCACCCAGAGGTCTGGAGACCCACCCAGCTCTGTAGGAGGACGCTCAATAACCTTCTCCATTCCACCAGTCAATGGACCGTACTAGCCCATCTTGTCTACCTCCAATGGGAGATCCAGTGTAACCAGCACATTCATTTCCAAGCACAACGTCTTTTTAAAAACCTATTTCTCCAGCCCCACACCCACCTCTCGGGTCACGCGAACATCTGCTGAACAATGTGATTCAAACGTGTTTTAGTGCTTTCCACTACATTCTTGCAGCTCGCATCAGACAGCCTTGGCAACCATCACACATTTCTAGAAAGGTCTTGGGGACTGCGATTGTCAGAGGAAGCTACAGATCCCATTGTGGAGGTTATGGCCGTGGGCCCAGCTCTGGAAAGGTTTATGATGTGTGACTAAACTGGGATCCCATTTCCATAGAAACAGATTGTCTCCACTGGAGAGGCCAGGGGATTGTCACTTGACAGCTCAGCGCGATGGATGGCATGATTGAACTAACAAAGCTACTGGGACATCTTACAAGTTGCAGCTTTATAAACTGAGTCCAGTCTTGCCACAACAAAGCTTCAAGCCTCGTAACCAAAACCACAGTGATCTTAGGACAACATGTCCCCCCCTCTGCGTTTGAAAAAAACACCTTGAGTTTTCATGGCACAAGTGTCTCAGAAAAGTCTCGGAGCACACTGTAGTTTCAAACTTGGTGACGGTTTTGTAGGTCAGACATTTTCCTGCCAGGAGAATGAGGCCCACAATGCACTGGTTCTGCAGCAGACTCCATCATGCTCTGGAGGTGATTGAGATCTGCAGACTCAAGGACACCCTGGTCTCCCTGTTCTAACACAACCGTCACGTCTCCCTTCAACGTCTCCCCGGATGATAAACGGTATCATTAAGGGGGAAGAGACTGTATTGGAATCTGACTGGGGACAAAGGGCTAAGGAATCGAGAAACAAGTCTCAAAATAAGACAACAGAGGGAGCAGCCAGAGGTAGAAAAAACTGATCGTAAATTCAGAAGTTGGCTGGAGTTGGGAGATAGAAGAGTACAGAATGTTAGGTAAATGAGCCAAGATGTGTCAGGATTACTGATAAACATACAAATACATAACGCAGTGCCAAATGTTATGTGGACTCGAAGTGAGCTGCCCTTGGCATCAATAGTGGATAGAAAGAGGCTAACCGCATTGCAATCCTACTGAGGAGTTTAATCTGTTGTTGTATGAAGATGAATTAATAGAGATTGCAGTGATTAGTCAACAGCCCCAGTGCCACATCATCTCACCATCAGAGGGAACAAGGTGAATGAGGTGAATTTTTTTTTAACATTCGGCGACTCCTACGTTCTGAAAGAGAACAATTTTCAAACCAGAGTTCCGTCTGAGATTGTTGATTCAGGCCACTGTTTTAGTCTCAAGTGGAAAAAAGGGGTTTTGGTTTTGAGATGTCTCACCGTGTGAGAAATGCTCCAGTTCTTTTATCTCTGAAACGCAGTATCTGAGATGTTGGTCAGAGCAGGTACAACAATAACTTGCAAAAGGCATGAACTAGAGAAAAAAAACTCAACAGGGCAACGAGAGAGAGGGATCTAATATCAATATTTCAATGATAATAATTCTGTGATAAGACCGTAAGATGTAGCAGCCCACTGCTTCAATGCCTGATCCGATAAACCTTAATGCCAGTTTCCCCATAGCCCTTGAGTCCGTTTCTGATTAAACATCTGTCTATTTCAGTCTTGAATATACTCGACAGCCCTTCTGTGGGAAAGAATTCCACAGATTCACAGAGAGCAGAAATTCCTCCTCATCTCCATCTTCAATGGGCATCCCTTAGTCTGTGATTCTACCCTCTGCTCCTGGACTCTCTCACAAAGGGGAAACTACTGCTCGGCACCCACCCCTGTTAAGTCCCTGATAATCTTGTATATTTAACAAGCAGGAAAGTCGACGTTTCGGGCTTAAGCTCTTCATAAGGAATGTGGAGGGGAAAGGGGATGAAAGGTTTATCGTTTATCCCTCACCTCCTCCCTTCCCTCTCCGTATTCCTGATGAAGGACTTATGTCCGAAACGTTGATTCTCTTGCTCCTCAGAAGCTGACCGACGTGCTGTGCTTTTCCAGCACCGCACTTTATCGAGTCTGACTCTCCAGCATCACTTTCTCCTATATTTCAATAAGGTCTTTTCTCATTCTTCTACATTTAATAGACAATAGACAATAGATGCAGGAGTAGGCCATTCAGCCCTTCGAGCCTGCACCGCCATTCAATATGATCATGGCTGATCATTCCCAATCAGTATCCTGTTCCAGCCTTATCTCCATAACCCTTGACTCCACTATCTTTAAGAGCTCTATCCAATTCTTTCTTAAATGAATCCAGAGACTGGGCCTCCACTGCCCTCTGGGGCAGAGCATTCCACACAGCCACCACTCTCTGGGTGAAGTAGTTTCTCCTCATCTCTGTCCTAAATGGTCTACCCCATATTTTTACGTTGTGTCCTCTGGTTCGGCACTCCCCCATCAGCGGAAATTTGAACAGGTATAGGCCCAATCTACTCCACCTCAAGAGACAGTCCCTCCATCCCTGGGATTACCCCAGTGAACCTTCTCTGGATTGCCTCCAGAGCCTGTATCTCGTTCCCGAGATAAGGAGCACAAATTGTTCACAGTGATCTGTCTAAAAGCCTTGTCTAGTTTTAGCAAAACCTCCTAATTTTTGTGCTCCATTCCCTTTAGGAGTGACATGGTGGCACAGTGGTTAGTACTGCTGCCTCACTGCGTGGATTTCCTCCGGGTGCTCCGGTTTCCTCCCACAGTCCAAAGATGTCATTTGCATAAATGATTTGGATGCGAGCATAAGAGGTACAGTTAGTGAGTTTGCAGATGACACCAAAATTGGAGGTGTTAGTGGACAGCGAAGAGGGTTACCTCAGATTACAACAGGATCTTGACCAGATAGGCCAATGGGCTGAGAAGTGGCAGATGGTGTTTAATTCAGATAAATGCGAGATGCTGCATTTTGGGAAAGCAAATCTGAGCAGGACTTATACACTTAATGTTAAGGTCCTAGGGAGTGTTCCTGAACAAAGAGACCTTGGAGTGCAGGTTCATAGCTCCTTGAAATTGGAGTCGCAGGTAGATAGGATAGTGAAGGAGGCGTTTGGTATGCTTTCCTTTATTGGTCAGAGTATTGAGTACAGGAGTTGGGAGGCCATGTTGCGGCTGTACAGGACATTGGTTAGGCCATTGTTGGAATATTGCGTGCAATTCTGGTCGTCCTTCCTATTGGAAAGATGTTGTGAAACTTGAGAGGGTTCAGAAAAGATTTACAAGGATGTTGGCAGGGTTGGAGGATCTGAGCTACAGGGAGAGGCTGAACAGGCTGGGGCTGTTTTCCCTGGAGCGTCGGAGGCTGAAGGGTGACGTTATAGAGGTTTATAAAATCATGAGGGGCATGGGGTCGGGGAGTCCAGAACTAGAGGGTATAGGTTTAGGGTGAGAGGGGAAAGATATAAAAGAGACCTAAGGGGCAACCTTTTCATGCAGAGGGTGGTACGTGTGTGGAATGAGCTGCTGGAGGATGTGGTGGAGGCTGGTACAATTGCAAGATGTAAGAGGCATTTGGATGGGTATATGAATAGGAAGGGTTTGGAGGGATAGTGGCCGGGTGCTGGCAGGTGGGACTAGATGGGGTTGGGATATCTGGTTGGCATGGACGGTTTGGACCGAAGGGTCTGTTTCCATGCTGTACATCTCTATGACTCTATGTGCAGGTCAGGTGAATTGGCCATGCTAAATTGCTTATAGCATTAGTCAGGGGGAAATGGGTCTGGGTGGGTTACTCTTCGGAGGGTCGGTGTGGACTAGTTGGGCCGAAGGGCCTGTTTCCACACTGTAGGGAATATCATCTAATCTAATGTTTGAAATAAAGGTCATGAAATATAGGCCATGCTCTGTGTCACTTCAGTGATGGGAACAAATCTGAAAATGTACAGACATGTACAGGTCATTCAGCTTATAAGGTAGGCAGCTTTCTACTCAGGGTCAATGTTGAAGGCAGCTTAAGCATAGAAGCTTTCTTGGCTGTAATTCCTCTATTTTCTCACTTCGAATGTTGGTGTTTAGTAATAACAGATGGTGGAGGAGTTGCTGAAATGTTATCCACTGGAAAAATGTGTCCAAGAAATATTTTACTGGCTAGCTCTGCAGATTTCTAGCTTATGTATATCAAATTATGCTTCTTGACGCATACATATACATATTCGAGGTATTGTTTAAGGTTAAATGCTCCGCAACAAATTCTGGGAAGAAATCATTCAGAACAATGCAAAGAGAGAGTGCTCAAATGTCAACGGTGTCGTCTCTCAGTGAAGGCCATTAAGTTATCTGAAAAGGAAAGCAGACAGTTCTGTGAAAATCTGAACAACATTCCTTCCTCTAACTGGATGATCAGGACAGCTCAGTGATTTTCGATAAGTAAGAAAATCAAGGGTTATAGGAAAGTGGAGTTGTTTTTCATATCAGCCACGATTTCTAATTTGATTTGATTTATTGTTGTCACATACACCTAAGTACAGTGAAAAGTTTTGTTTTGCGAGCAGTACATAGTAAACAAGGACATGCAGATCATAGGGTGCTGAGAGAGAGCGAGGTATACAGGGTTACACTGCACAGGAGGTACACAAAGCAAAATCAAGATTAGCAAGATCAACGTTATTTGAAGTTAGAGAGGTCCATTCAGCAGCTTAATAAGAACTGGGAAGAAGCTGTTCTTGAACCTGATGGTGCGAGTGTTCAAGCTTCTGTATCTGCTGCCTGGTGGAACATTATCGGGGTGGGCAGGGTCTTTGATGATGTTGGCAGCATTTCCGTGGCAACGGGAAGTGTAAATGGAGTCGATGGATGGGAGGTTGGCTTGTGTGATGGTCTGAGCTTTACACACGATGTTCCACAGTTTCTTGTTGAACTCGATGGACCGAATGGCCTACATCTGCTTCTACGTCTTACAGTCTTGTAGTCTTGGTAGTTGAACACGTCACCATGGTTTATGGGATTTTGCTATGTAAATGATGTGTTTCTGTCTCTTGAACAATGGCAAGGAATTAATTGACCTAGAAATTCAGACACACAGTAGCCTTTATATGGAAGATTAACTAAGAAAGTCAGCGAGGATTGCCAAACCTCCTGGAATTAGAGATCAGTCTCAACAACACTGACATGAATAGCATTGAGAAAAAAAAAATCACAATCGCTGAACAAACCTCATGAAAATTAAACAAAATGAATTTTCCATATTCTAAATCCTTCCTTTCAGTATGACTAATCAGTAATGAAATTATTTCTTTTCAGATTCCATATAATAAAATAAACCTTCCATCATCCCATCTTTCTCGAATAAAAATGTTTAATCACCAAGAGACCAAAACAAAAATTGATGTTCTTTCCTTGTTCTTATGACTCCTCATTCTATCAAACATCCCTGGTCATGGATCTCCAATAATGTCTTGGAGCAAGTGCCTTTTTTTGTGGGAACGCTGGCAACTCTCTTTGTTTTGGAAATCTATCTTCTTTCTCAAATTTCCTTTGTGTTAGTCAAGTCAATGCTCAACCTTTCTCAGAGTCACCATTTGTCAAATGTATTTTGGTCCAAAGAGAACAGTTATCCACATAGCATTCCACTTGAATAGGATTTCCTTTAGAACTTTAATTAAACATACTCCTATATAGCTCCAACTCGTAACGATATTTCAGCTGCTAAAGTACTTTTAACAACCACATTTATTTTCTTACCCTCCCAAGCCAACAGACAGAATTTATTATTCTTTCCAACCAAGAATATGATAGACCTTGCTGGAATAGAATAGACAATTGGGATTTGAAATGCTGTTAAAAATCAGCTTCACGTCTTCTGTTGCACCCAGGGCTGGAAAGTTGAGGGTACGTTTTCTCTGAATTTAGTTTCTTTAATGTTTGAATTGTCGTCAAGTCTTCATAAAATGACAGAATCCCTTCAGTGTGGAAGCAGGCCATTCAGCCCATTGAGTATGTCCCTGTAGTCCACCTATCCAACACATCTCTACACACTACAGGCAATTTAGCATGGCCAATTCCCCCATCCTGCACATCTTTGGACTGTGGGAGGAAACCGGAGCACCCAGAGGAAACCCATGCAGACACGGAGAGAATGTACAAACTCCACACAGACAGACAGACAGTCACCAGAGGCTAGAATCGAACCTGGGCCCCTGGCACTGTGAGGCAGCCGTGCTAACCACTGAGCCACCATGACAGTCCCAGTTACTCCACAGTAACATGTTACTTTGTCGTACTCTGTTCCAATGTGTCATAACTGTCATCAAGTCTAGTTTGAATGCACAACCAGTCCAATCAAACCTTTTAACTGGGTGTTTCTTCCCTGGAGGCTAAATTTACTAGGCTGAGATTAAAATTTTCCAAGTAAATCGGTTGATCCAAAATTCACTCCTGACATATTCTACTTTAAGTCTAACTTCAAAGGCCCCTAAAGCCTGACTTCAAACATTAAATTCCTTTGGTATTTTATCTATCATGTGTTGCTCAAAGCTCATAGAACCTCCTCACAGGAAATCAATCTACATCATAAAGATGCCTGCCAGTTCCTCTTTGTGATATCATCAGAATATTGCTGTGCCTGCTTTAAGCTGAATGCAGTCAGCTGGACCAGTCAGATGGACCATACCGTCAGTGCATCATTCAGCCTATTAACAGGCTTGTTTAGTTTCCCTAGTTTCCCTACTGTATGTTTGGGTGGTTTTAACAACACTTCCCTTTGAAACCTTTCACGCTGTGCAAATGCAGCAATGGACTTATATTCTGAGGAGTATGTTGCTGAAAGAAGAGATCTTCTAGAACAATTAATTTTAACCTCTTGATCATGAAGTTTCTGTTTGAAACTCCAAACTAGTATTGGCTTCAGTTTTACATGCACCAACAGGAAGCAATATTTCTGCCGTGTCCCACTGTCTGGTAAGGCTGGCTTATCTGGTACCTCTGTGTGTACATCAACTTCTTTTATTGTCTCTAACTCTTTTTGTTTGGCATTTTTTATACATACGTCCCTCATCAGGATGGTCTCAGGGTTCTCTGCCTTCCTGGAGAAAGTGGGAACTAGCTGCAGTCCCTCCTCAAGCTGGAGTGGGGAGTGGAGCTGAGAACTCATTCCTGAAGGAACTTTAGAATTTGCCCCCAGTACCAATTGATACGGACTGGAGCCCCCAACCATTCACTCGGAGTTGTTCACATGGTCTGCTCAGGCCAAGGCAGCTGTGAACTTACTTCCCATTCAGTTGGTTTGCTAAGACTTTATGAACCATCTCGTCCTTTACCGGAAGACTTTTTTCACATACTCCACTATGAAAGGGACATTCCATTATTGAGTACATTTCCACCATGATCATATATACACATATCTCTAAATTCATTATTGGCAAAAAATCCTCTCATTGCCAGTCAGTGCCCCCAATCCAGTCCCTATCCAATTCTCCACTGCCTTATCTACTCCTGCTCTTTTCTCTAACTTATTGGAGAATAACTAAATCTGGTTGCCATGTTTATGAAATGGAAGAATAAGGTTTTTTTTTCTTTGGCTTCTGCTATCTGAGTTTTGCTAAAGTCCCTTTCTGATGGGAGATTCACTGTGGTCTGTGATGGTGCCTTCCACCATTTTTACACAAGTTTCTGATAGCTTCTCTAGGTTTACGGTGTGCCTTATTTCTTACTCTTGTACCCTTTAGTAGGATGTTTAATCTATTAGAGGATGGATGGGCAAACTACTAATGTAGTTTTAAAATAATTCATTTTCCAACCCCTGAAGAACTTCTTAATGCTTTTATTACTACAGCTAGGTTTGGTTAAAGAGAAATAGTAATGCCCAGATTGTGGAATACAAATCCACTGAAATCACCCAAAAACAATTGCATTGTCATGTCTCATGTCCAGTTTATTGAAACCTTCTTTATGGACAGTTTACTTGGCCAAGCATTTCATTTGACACTGTGTCTCTGCTACAGGGAATCGCACTTTTATTGAATTTTATCACATTGTCATCCCTAAACCTGAACTCTCAAATAACTTCACCCTACTTTGGTCCTTATTAGTTAAAGGATCCAGGTAAGAATTTCATCAATCCACTCCACATTCTATGGATTTGCATCTGCTGTCCATCACAGCACAGTTGGATGAAGGTGAAATTAAAACGTTCATTGATGGACTGAAGCTTCTTGTAACAAAAATAATTTCCTCTGCCTGATCGGTGTCACTACCTGCCTCTTCCAAGGCTTCATATTGTGTGTCATTTCAAAATCTTGTTACTCCATTTAGGATAATTTGTTGAGTAATGGTGTTTCATGACACATCTAAAGCACGTGTTGACCATACCCTGATCATTTTGTGGTTATTCTTTTGTTAAAGTTCTCCAACTTCTGTCATTCCTGCTACAATTGCCAGACGTATTTGGATTCTTACCCCTTAGAATTCTACTTTCCATAGTGCACTGATTCTCAGATTGCTGCCCCTGTTGACTCCCCCTTTACGGCTGAAGGCTCTATTTGAGTGGGAATGAACATTTTCCATGGAATTTTTTCATGACTTCTAATAACTGTTCCAAAAGTGAAAACTAATCCCAATTAATAATAATAATAATCTATCCACGTTAGATTAGATTCCCTATACAGTATTGAAACAGGTCCTTCAGCAAACTCCACACAGACATTCACCTGAGGCTGGAATTGAACCTGGTGCTGTGAGGCAGCACTGCTAACCACTGAGCCACCGTGCGACCAACTGCTTGACACCATAGTTCAGTCCAACAGTGTAAAGGTAAGCAGTGAGTTAGAAATCTATAAATAGTTTACTTCAATCTTGAACATAGACTGTTAAATACCATTATATATATTTTTCTGTAAAGTATTTCCTGATTTCTTTCTTTGTGGATCAAGTTTATCTCCTACTCAATCTTACAGCTCCTACTGCACAATACTCCTGCCTGTTCTCCCATTATGTTATTTTGTCTCAGCTGGTATTAGCAAGTAATAGAGATTCTCCCTCAGACTGATGGTGTGATATGGGAAATGTCCTGACTTAGCCAACCCTCCTCCATATTGAGGGGGCCACTTTACATGCACTTTTCATTCTGGGAATTTGGAAGTGGATTTGAGCCAGTCCGACTGATTCTGGGAAACATCAGTGAAGCAGGGGAAGGGTCACAGCTGCAGTGAACTGCTTAGAAAGCTCTTCCTTTAATCTCAGGTCCAGTTGAGATTAAAAGCTGTCGACTCTCCAGTCCCCACCTCAAGTCCCAGACCCTCCAACTACTCTCAACGCTGGCGCCCCCCCATGCCAGCCCCTGCCCACCTCGACCAGCCACCCACTCAGTATCCCAGTACGGGTAGATCTCATGGAAAAGTGAACATAGAAATAATGTTCCAACAATCTAATGGAGCTCTTGCCCATACAGACTTGACAAAGAGAACAGAAAATTGAGGAAAGCCATTTGAAAATTTGTTTGAAAAACAAACGCATTTTTATTCAATAATTACAAAGACAGCTGATCATTTAAGCCTCGTCAAACTGTAAATTCAACATCCCCCCCATGGGTTCAGTGCTTCTTTAAGCAATTGAAACTTAGCCAAGCATTCATCATTACATATTCTGTAAAGTCAATAATGAATTCTATTCGAACTGCACAAACAGATGGTGACAATGATGTTTTTTAAAGAAGATACACCAAGATGATCTGTCATTCAGCCCAAAAGTTGATTCTTTAAATAAAACTTTAATTGACAGCTCCGACTTGAATGGCTTTACCGTTCAAGGGATGGGGATTTAAATAAGATCAGATCATGATATTTAAACAGACTTCATTCTCCCTTCAAGAACATTGAGGCCCCCTTCATAAATTCATGACTCCCACACTATGAGATAAGGCTCCTGGAACCGTGTGATAGGGATCTGTTTGAACTCAGTGTTAATTCCAAATGACTTGTGTTTTCCAGTTGAGTGATTCATGGCTGTGGTCCCTCACCCTTGCCAATAACATGGGAGATTTTGAAATTGGGAGCATGACTTTGGCATTCGGGTCCCACCTGCCATACACAAAGGTCTTTGGACTTGGTGGGACTCCACAAAAAAACCGCTGGTGCATTAACTTTGTTCTCCTCTCCAGGGATACTACTGAATACGTCCAGCATGTTTTTGTCCTATTTCAGATTTGCAACGCCCGCAGTGTTTTGCTTCTGTGGTTCCTGGCGTTAGTTTGCATACCAGCAGTCAGCATGCTTTAAAGTAATTTATCATCTGCGAAACACTCGGAGGGTTTTTGAGCGATGTGATCAGGTGCCGTTTCAATGCAAGTCTTTCTTCTCTCCCTGTGGCTGTAAATCTATGTAAAAAATAACTTGACACCAAAAACATCTGCTCCTTAATGTCCAGACTCTGTCTGAACACTGCGTGTAAATGCACCTTTTTAATTAACACTGCAACCATGTATCATCTCAAGCATGACGTGGCTTCAGTGCACAAAATATGGATGCGTCTCTGCTTCTAGACTGACTCGAGGTGTCCAAATGGGGCCGGGACTGGGTGCCAAATTCTCCCATGGAAGTGATTGAGAGGACAGGGAGAATACTCCCCGCACTCCCTACCCCACCTCCTGTCTCCTCATCCTTCCTGCTTTGCTCTTCTCAAGTTCTTGCCTTCCAGTGGGGAGGGTTGAAGATGTTGAGCCGTGAAATCAGCATCTGTATTCCCTTGAGACTGAAGATTCTGAGGTGGCCAACTAGGAGAAGGCCAAGGTAAGTAAGCAGACAGACTGTAATTCTGCTCCATCGCCTCCTGCAGGCTGGATGACTGAGGGAGCAAGTCAACTGGTTCATTTAGAATGTAGAAACAAGAGGAGACCATTTGGCCCCTCAGACTTGCTGCCCAGTTAGATCATGGGTGACCTGTACCTCAACTTCACTTTCCTTTGATGTCCTGAGATGACCTTAAACAGCAAAACTTGCCTGACAATCCAAGAACCACTACCTTCTTGCTACTTGGGAGAAAGCACTCAATTGATTTTGTTGTTCAAAGGATTTTTACCATCATCCAGGTGTTTGGATTATGACACACAGTCAGTTGCATACTTGGTGTGTCATGGTGTCTCAGTGGTTAGCACAAACAAATTGTTTACATCACCTTGAGAGAGTAAATATGACCGTATCTGAACACCCACCCCAGCTTGGCTTCCATCATTGCAAGGACTTGAATCCCCCACCTTCCAGGTCACAGGGCAGATTGTTATCCACTGAGCCACTGCTGACATCATCACTGTGCACCATACATTTTTACATTAGCTTTTTGTTTGGCCGTCAGTGGACCCTGACATTCCTACCACAGAGTGACTTTCTCAGGAATAATTCATATCAGGTGAGAAACATTAGCAAATTCATCAATTCAAACCACAAGTATAATGGATATGATTAAGGCCAGAACCTTTTTATAATACTTGAAGCATGTTTACAATTAAGACAGCATTCCAGTTTATTTCCAGATTCCTACCTTACACATGGTGCTGAGTACGGAGTTGCTGGGATAGCCACACAATTCCTAAAATTGCTCCATGTGCAGCACACAAGGGAGAATTTAACGGAATACTTTCTCCACCCTTTCCTAACTAGGATTATTCCTGTCAAGAAACAGCAAGTTTTCAGCCTAGATCTTAGTGGGTAGTTGACTCACTCAAACCTAGAGACAATTAGAAATCATACAATGGAGTTACCACGAGGCTGAGGGATTGCTCTGTATGTAGTAATAATCACTATGGTGACACAGTACTCCACTTGGTTGTGTTCAGACTTGGATTCTGTAATCATCATATCTAACCTGGGGTTGTTACCCCACCCCAACCTATTAACCTCATGTGAATTGGGTTCAAGATTGACTTGACCCCTATTAACATTCCATTGTAATCTGCAGGGAGTGTTAATTGTTTAGTTCCCACACCTTCGGATGGGATATTAAACCATTGCTATTCACCTGCTTTGGCCATTCAAAGGTAAGTTTTCCAAATTTTGATGAGGTTCTATGTTCCTGTTGGAAATGGAAGAATGAGAGGACAGCATCTTTCATGGTGTCTCTGAGCCAGTGATGTACATTGATGGTTAGACCCTGTTATAATGTCAGAAATGTTAGCAGCTAATTTGCAAACTGCAATATGTTTTGGTGCTGGTTGGACGTAAGATTAGATTCCCTGCAGTATTAAAAAAAAAGGCCCTTTGGCCCAACAGGTCCACACCGACCCTCCGAAGAGAACCCACTCAGACCCATTCCCCAACCCTATATTTACCCCTGACTAGTGCACCTCACATTATGGGCAATTTATCATGGCCAATTCACCTGACCTGCACAGCTTTAGACCTTGAGAGGAAACCCACGCAGACACAGGGAGAAGGTGCAAACTCCACACAGTTGCCTGAGGTGGGGATTGAACCTTGGTCTCTGGCGCTGTGAGGCAGCAGGGCTAACCACTGAGCCACCATGCCACTCATAATTTGCATATTGACCCCAGTACCTGGTTGACTTCCTCTGTTCTTCCTGGAATTATTTAACAGTCGTTTAGCACTCCCTCAATTTAATTATCTCGCTCGAAACACAGCACCACAGCATCCCTGAGTCTGCAGGGAGTGACTTATACCCTCAAACTCCAACCTCAGAACAAGAGTCTTGAAATCACCTGCTCCTTTAATTTGAGGCTGTGTCATCTGATAGTAGGCCTCACCACAGGCAGTGGACACATTGTTTTCTGAAGCACCCCTGTTGAGCCCTTTAAGAATTTTGCACCTATCAATGAGATCACCTCTCATTCTTCTAAACTCCAGGGAATATAAACGCAAATCATCTCAAACTCTCCTCAGAATTAGATTAGATTATTTACAGTGTGGAAACAGGCCCTTCGGCCCAACAAATCCACACCGCCCTGCCGAAGCGCAACCCACCCATACCCCTAACCTAACACTACGGGCAATTTAGCATGGCCAATTCACCTGACCTGTGGGAGGAAACCGGAGCACCCGGAGGAAACCCACGCAGACACGGGGAAAACGTGCAAACTCCACACAGTCAGTCACCTGAGGCGGGAATTGAACCCAGGTTTCTGGTGCTGTGAGGCAGCAGTGCTAACCACTGTGCCACTGTGCCGCCCTAATTATTCTGTTGAATCCAGAATCATTCTCAATGAATTTCCACTGGATTTCCCCTCTGGAAAAATGTCCCTCTGTGGCATGTTTAGTGTAAATACTAAGTGGGAATTAAGACTTGGAGGGAGATAGCGGGTAAAGAGTAGACCCACTGAACCATTGCTGTATGCTTTCCCAAGTTAATGGATGTTTCAGATATTCTAGGTTGAGACATCACTGATTTCCTGAACTCCATTACTTCCATCCCTCACCCCCCAACATCGAACCATGATTCCAGTGGTTGATGTACGTCAATGAACGAAGGGAGATAATGGCTTTGAAACATTGGTTACCTCAAGTCAAAGCCTGTGTGAAGACAGCAGCATAAAAAAACTCAGACACAGAATATACTCACAAATAATCATATCACAGTATAACTTCAAGTCCAAAATTTAACCCCATTTGTTTGAGAGGGAGAGAGAAAGTGATTCAGAGGAGGAAAAACCGCCTTGTTTTATAAAACATGTCGATCCAAGACCCAAGAAGTTGACATTTTCAATTTCTGGCCATCACTGAGTTAACCTTAAAGACAGTACGTCTTAGGACCAGATAGAGTCATAGAGATGTACAGCACGGAAACAGATCCTTCGGTCCAACCTGTCCACGCTGACCAGATATCCCAACCCAATCTAGTCCCACCTGCCAGCACCCGCCCCATATCCCTCCAAACCCTTCCTATTCATATACCCATCCAAATGCCTCTTAAATGTTGTAATTGTACCAGCCTCCACCACTTCCTCTGGCATCTCATTACATACACCCTCTGCGTGAAAAAGTTACCTCTTGGGTCTCTTTTATATCTTTCCCCTCTCACCCTAAACCTATGCCCTCTAGTTCTGGACTCTCCAACCCCAGGGAAAAGACTTTGCCTATTTATCCTATCCATGCCCCTCATAATTTTGTAAACCTCTATAAAGTCACCCCTCAGCCTCCGACGCTCCAGGGAAAACAGCCCCAGCCTGTTCAGCCTCTCCCTGTAGCTCAAACCCTTCAACCTTGGCAACATCCTTGTAAATCTTTTCTGAACCCTTTCAGGTTTCACAACATCCTTCCGATAGGAAGGAGACCAGAATTGCACACAATATTCCAAAAGTGGCCTAACCAATGTCCTGAACTTATGAAGGAAAGTGATTGGTGGGAAAGGGGAACAGATAGTAATAAAGAAGATCAACTGAGACCTCCCTGGAGATCTCATGCATTGAGGATTTGTTCCCTGCAGACTCATGAGTTAAGAACTGAAATGTGTTGCTGGAAAAGCGCAGCAGGTCAGGCAGCATCCAAGGAGCAGGAGAATCGATGTTTCGGGCATGAGCCCTTCTTCAGGACGTTTCATGCCCGAAACGTCAATTCTCCTGCTCCTTGGATGCTGCCTGACCTGCTGCGCTTTTCCAGCAACACATTTTCAGCTCTGATCTCCAACATCTGCAGTCCTCACTTTCTCCTAGAAGACTCATGGGTAACCCAGGATGATAAATCACAGGCACTTTACGAAAAAAAGTTGTCATTTATTTTTCTGCAAAGCTGTTTCGTTATTATCTATCGAAACATTGGAAATAAGAAAAGAAAGATTTTCACTGACATTCAGGATTCATCCAATTTGACATGGCATGACACAGTATAGAAGGAGTTGAAAATGTGGTGCTGGAAAAGCTCAGCAGGTCAGGCAGCATCCGAGGAGCAGGAGAATGAAAGAGCTTTTGCCCGAAACGTTGATTCTCCTGCTCCTCGAATGCTGCCTGACCTCCACACTTTCAACTCTAACCTCCAGCATATGAAGTCGTCACATTAGCCATTGTATAGAAGAGTCCATTCTGCCTATCCTGCCTTACCTCGGCCCTTGGAAGGAGCTGTTCAATTAGTCCCACTCCTTAGCCCTTTGCCCTGAAAAATACTCCACTCCAAATACTTACCAAATTATCTGTGAAAGGCCTTTGGCTGCTCACTTTCCAATTGGTGCTGGGAGTTGGTGGGCCAAGTGACCAATCCTGGGGGAGTTGGGCTGAGGCCTTAGTGATGAAAACTCAGGTACTGAGACCTCCCTTGGAGCCTCCGACTGGAGTAGGCAGCACTCTGATCCCTGATGTTTCGTGAGAGGGCCCAAAGCACCCTGTGCTGACTTTACATTCTAAGTCTGGATTTATATTTCTGTGTTTTAAGATGGCCGCCAGAGAGTGGTAAGTCTAGACAGCACTTTTCACTGAATTTTGTTACAAGATACACGCGACAATAAATAAGTCAAAATCCAATCGAATGTGAATTCTTGAATGGTTCCCCGCAATTGGAACAGCTTCACATACGCTTTTAACAACTGTCAGGTCTCTTATGCACTCCAGGAACATGGGCAGGATCATGTCATTCACAGAATCCCAGCATGGTGCTCAGCTGCTTGGAAACAGGCCAGTCCAACCGAGGTGGAATGAGCGGAAAAGAGAGAGGGAATAAAAACAACGCAAAGGGATTTGGCAGAAGGAACAGAGTTGCAGTTAAAATCTCAGAAATCTTGAGACACACGAGGGAAAACATAACGAGTTAAGCAGAGGTGATGAGATAGAATATTGAGTTACATCATTGTCACAGCGACTAATTATAAAACCTCTCGACTTCATTAAAATCACAATCAAAGGAAGTTCACGTGAGTAATTACACTTTCGACACGAGTTTCAGAATTTTCTGAATTTTTAACTGATGGTAATATTTGGGAAAGGTGAGGATACTCCAGGAAAATTGGGATCCGGCAGCACCATGTGGGAATATAAACCTGCCCCAGTGTGTTGGAGAGGGACAGTAGGAAGAGGGATGTTAAAAATAATCTGGAATTAATTTTACCTCAACATGTGACTGTCAATGCTGTCTTGCTGCGCTCGCCAACTCTTGAGAGATGTCGAGAACAGCCAAGGTATTGAAACACGCACCAGAAAAGGCCCCCCGGAGTCATGGGCATCCATGCCTGGCAGAGACCCTGGCCCAGTCTCAAAGCTTCATGCCCATAATTAACGTGCTGAACAGCTCATGTGGAGCACAGAGAGGTATAACTTCAACTCTGAGCTCGTGTTTTCAGTTATTACATCTGTTGGGAGCTTCTGTTACGCATTCCCATACACAAGACCAGCCAAACAAAAAAAAAACTGACAGCCAAAGAACCGCGGACGCTGGAAACCAGAAACAGAAACGAAAACTGAAATTGCTGGAAAAGCTCAGCAGGTCTGGCAGCATCTGAGGAGAGAGAAAGCAGAGTTAACGTTTCGGGTCTAGTGACCCTTCCTCAGAACTGATGGGAGTTGGGCAAAGGTTGGTGCATGTGCTGAAAATGGGGTGGAGGGTGGGGGGGTGAGAGGAGGGGGAAGTAAAAAGCCAAAGGCATGGGTCAAGGTCAGTCTGATGAGCATCTCAGTCTCGGGTTAGCTGCAGGGCTATGGCCGGGCTCAGTGCAAGCTGGGAGAACAATTTCTCATTTTCCAGTGATGTTCAGGACTCAATATTGAGTTCAGTAACTTCAGCACCTAAGCACATTTCCTGTGCCCTCACCCCAATCCCCAAACAACAGGCTTCAACAAGCAACTCATTGCTAGCCTCTAACGGTCCCCATGAGCAACCATTCATTCTCCCAGACTGACTGTTATCCATTCCTTTGTCTATCGGAACAATGTTGTTGAACTGGAAAGACAAGGACGACAAGGATGTTGCCAGGACTCAGTGGTCTGAGTTATAGGGAGAGAGTGGGCAAGCTAGGAACCTTTTTCTTAAGAGCGTAGGGGACTGAGGGGGGAATCTTATAGAGGTGTATAAGATCATGGATAGGGTGAATGCACTCAGTCTTTTTCCCAGGGTTGAGGAATCAAGGATTAGAGGGCATCAGTTTAAGGTCAGAGGGGAAAGAATAAAAGGGAACCTGAGGGGCAACGTTTTTACCCAGAGGGTGGTACGCATATGGAATGAGCTGCCAGCGGAAGTGGTTGAGGTGGGTACATTAACAACATTTAAAAGGCATTTGGACAAATACATGAATAGGAAAGGAATAGAAGGATATGGGCCAAGTGCAGGGAAATGGGGTTGGCGTGGATGGACACTTTGGTCAGCATGGCCAGTTTGGGCCAAAGGGCCTGTCTCTAAGCTGTAGGAGTCTGTGTGTTTTTCTTTCACTCTCTGGGCTCCCTCCCCACTTATCGTTTACTCCTTCACCCTCTTCCCACTCTTTCTTTAGCACAACTGCCCCCCTTTTCCCAGCTACCACCAGTTCTGAGGAAGGGTCGCTGGACCCGAAATGTTGACTCTGCTTTCTCCCTCCAAAGGTGCTGCCGGACCTGCTGAGTTTCTCCAGCAACCTCTGATTCTGACAGCACATGTTGTCCATTTAGGAACTGCCCAGCAGATAACCCAGGTAAATAATAATTTGCAAATGCACACCACATGTAGGCAATTGCAGAATCATATGGAAGTTCAATTCTCAGCTCAGTGGTTCGCACTGCTGCCTCACAGCACCAGGGACCCAGGTTCGATTCCACCCTTGGGTCACTGTCTGTGTGGAATTTGCACATTCTCCCTTTGTCTGTGTGGATTTGCTCCAGTTTCCTCTCATTGTCCAAATATGTGCAGGTTAGGGTGGATTGTTCATGTTAATTTGCTGACAGGGTTCAGGGATGTGTTGGTTAGGTACATTAGTCAGGGGTAAATATAACTGAGGGGAATGGGTCTGGGTGGGTAACTCTTCAGAGGGTCAGTGTGGACTTGTTGGGCCAAATGACCTGTTTCCATACTCCAGGGATTCTTCAAAGTTATTCTATGAAGAACAAGACCATTTCAACTCAACATACTCACACTGACATTCAGTCTCCTTGATTGTCCCTCAACTGACCCTATTGGGGTCACTCCCCATTCCTATCTCATTGGTATTTTTTCTCCCCTAAACCACATCAACACTATTAGATGGAGGAATAACATGGAAAACAAAGCACCCCCTCACATCTGTTCCTGTAGCCCATTTATCCGGAGACAGACTAAAGCTCAAGGTTAGAGCATGAGGGCCCGACACTATTTTGCACGTCCTGTGCAATGTAACCTGTATACCCTGTGCAATGTAACCTGTACACCAATGAGCAAAGTAACCTGTACACACTGTACAATGTTGTCTGGACACCCCTGTGCAATGTAACCTGTACACCCTGTGCAATGTAACCTATACACCCCAGTACAATATAACCTGTACACCCTGTGCAATGTAACATGTACACCCTGTACAATGTAATCTGTTCACCCCTGTGCAATGTATCCTGTACACCCTGTGCAATGTAATCTGTTCACCCCTGTGCAATGTAACCTGTACACCCTTTGCAATGTAAAATGTACACCCTGGACAATGTAATCTGTTCACCCCTGTGCAATGTAATCTGTACACCCTGTACAATGTAATCTGTTCACCCCTGTGCAATGTAACCTGTACACCCTGTACAATATCATCTGTTCACCCCTGTGCAATGTAACATGTACACCCTGTACAATGTAATCTGTTCACCCCTGTGCAATGTAACCTGTACTCCCTGTGCAATGTAACCTCTACACCCTGTGCAATGTAACCTTTTCACCCCTGTGCAATGTAACCTCTACACCCTGTGCAATGTTACCCGTACACCCTGTGCAATGTAACCTGTACACCCTGTACAATGTAATCTGTTCAACCCTGTGCAATGTAACCTGTATACCCTGTACAATGTAATCTGTTCACCCTGTGCAATGTAACCTGTACACCCTGTACAATGTAATCTGTTCAACCCTGTGCAATGTAACATGTACACCCTATGCAATGTAACCTGTACACCCCTGTGCAAAGTAACCTGTACACGCTGTACAATGTTATCTGGACACCCCTGTGCAATGTAACCTGTACACCCTGTGCAATGTAAACTGTACACCCTGTACAATGTAATGTGTTCACCTCTGTGCAATGTAACCTGTACACCCTGTGCATTGTAACGTATACACCCCTGTACAATGTAACCTGTACACCATGTACAATGTAATCTGTTCACCCCTGTTCAATGCAACCTGCACACCCTGTACAATGTAATCTGTTCACCCCTGTGCAATGTAACCTGTACATCCTGTACAATGTAATCTGTTCACCCCTGTGCAATGTAATCTGTACACCCTGTACAATGTAATCTGTACACCCTGTACAAAGTAACCTTTTCACCCCTGTGCAATGTAACCTGCACACGCCTTTGCAATGTAACCTGTACACCCTGTGCAATGTAACCTGTGCACCCCTGTGCAATGTAACCTGTACACCCCTGCGCAATGTAACCTGTACACCCTGTGCAATGTAACCTGTACACCCCTTTGCAATGTAATCTGTACACCCTGTACAATGTAATCTGTTCACCCCAGTGCAATGTAACCTGTACACCCCTGCGCAATGTAACCTGTACACCCTGTGCAATATAACCTGTACACCCCTGTGCCATGTAACCTGTACACCCTGGACAATGTAATCTGTTCACGCCTGTGCAATATAACCTGTATGCCCTGTACAATGTAATCTGTTCACCCCTGTGCAATGTAACCTGTACTCCCTGTGCAATGTAACCTGTACACCCTGTACAATGTAATCTGTTCACCGCTGCACAGTGTAACCTGTACACCCTGTGCAATGTAACCTATACACCCCAGTGTAAAGTAACCTGTACACGCTGTACAATGTTATCTGTACACCCCTGTGCAATGTAACCTGTACTCCCTGTGCAATGTAACCTGTACACCCTGTACAATGTAATCTGTTCACCGCTGCGCAGTGTAACCTGTACACCCTGTGCAATGTAACCTATACACCCCAGTGTAAAGTAACCTGTACACGCTGTACAATGTTATCTGTACACCCCTGTGCAATGTAACCTGTACACCCTGTGCAATGTAAGCTGTACACATCTGTGCAATGTAACCTGTACACCCTGTACAATTTAATCTGTACACCCTGTACAAAGTAACCTTTTCACCCCTGTGCAATGTAACCTGTACACCCCTTTGCAATGTAACGTGTACACCTTTGTACAATGTAACCTGTACACCCTGTGCAATGTAAACTCTGCACCCCTGTACAATGTAACCTGTACACCCCTGTGCAATGTAACCTGTACACCCTGTGCAATGTAACCTGTCCACCCCTTTGCAATGTAACCTGTCCACCCTGTACAATGTAATCTGTTCACCCCAGTGCAATGTAACCTGTACACCCCTGTGCAATATAACCTGTACGTCGTGTACAATGTAATCTGTTCACTGCTGTGCAATGTATCCTGTACACCCCTGTGCAATGTAACATATACACCCTGTACAATGTAATCTGTACACCCCTGTGCAACGTAACCTGTGCACCCTTTGCAATGTAAACTGTATACCCTGTACAATATAATCTGTTCACCCCTGTGCAATGTAACCTGTACACCCTGTGCAATGTAACCTGGACATCCCTGTATAATGTAACCTGTACACCCTGTGTAATGTAAACTGTACACACCTGTGCAATGTAACCTGTACACCCTGTACAATGTAATCTGTTCACCCCTATGCAATGTAACCTGTACACCCTGTACAATGTAATCTGTTCACCCCTGTGCAATGTAACCTGTTCACCCCTGTGCAATGTAACCTGTACACCCTGTGCAATGTAACCTGGACATCCCTGTATAATGTAACCTGTACACCCTGTACAATGTAATCTGTTCACCCCTGTGCAATGTAACCTGTTCACCCCTGTGCAATGTAACCTGTACACCCTGTGCAATGTAACCTGTACACCCCTTTGCAATGTAATCTGTACACCCTGTACAATGTAATCTGTTCACCCCAGTGCAATGTAACCTGTACACCCCTGCACAATGTAACCTGTACACCCTGTGCAATATAACCTGTACACCCCTGTGCAATGTAACCTGTACACCCTGGACAATGTAATCTGTTCACCCCAGTGCAATGTAACCTGTACACCCTGGACAATGTAATCTGTTCACCCCAGTGCAATGTAACCTGTACACCCTGTGCAATGTAAAATGTACACCCTGTACAATGTAATCTGTTCACCCCTGTGCAATGTAAACTGTACACCCTGTACAATGTAATCTGTTCACCCCTGTGCAATGTAACCTGTACACCCTGTACAATATCATCTGTTCACCCCTGTGCAATGTAACATGTACACCCTGTACAATGTAATCTGTTCACCCCTGTGCAATGTAACCTCTACACCCTGTGCAATGTAACCTGTACACCACTGTGCAATGTAACCTCTACACCCTGTGCAATGTAACCCGTACACCCTGTGCAATGTAACCTGTACACCCTGTACAATGTAATCTGTTCAACCCTGTGCAATGTAACCTCTACACCCTGTGCAATGTAACCTTTTCACCCCTGTGCAATGTAACCTCTACACCCTGTGCAATGTAACCCGTACACCCTGTGCAATGTAACCTGTACACCCTGAAAAATGTAATCTGTTCAACCCTGTGCAATGTAACATGTACACCCTATGCAATGTAACCTGTACACCCCTGTGCAAAGTAACCTGTACACGCTGTACAATGTTATCTGGACACCCCTGTGCAATGTAACCTGGACACCCTGTGCAATGCAACCTGTATACCCTGTACAATGTAATCTGTTCACCCCTGTGCAATGTAACCTGTACACCCTGTGCAATGTAAACTGTACACCCTGTACAATGTAATGTGTTCACCTCTGTGCAATGTAACCTGTACACCCTGTGCATTGTAACGTATACACCCCTGTACAATGTAACCTGTACACCCTGTACAATGTAATCTGTTCACCCCTGTTCAATGCAACCTGCACACCCTGTACAATGTAATCTGTTCACCCCTGTGCAATGTAACCTGTACACCCTGTACAATGTAATCTGTTCACGCCTGTGCAATGTAACCTGTACACCCTGTACAATGTAATCTGTTCACCCCTGTGCAATGTAACCTTTACACGCTGTACAATGTAACCCGTACACCATGTGCCATGTAACCTGTACACCCTGTACAATGTAATCTGTTCACCCCTGTGCAATGTAACCTGTACACACTGTACAATGTAACCTGTACACCCTGTACAATGTAATCTGTTCACCCCTGTGCAATGTAACCTGTACTCCCTGTGCAATTTAACCTGTACACTCTGTGCAATGTAACCTATATACCCCTGTGCAAAGTAACCTGTACACGCTGAATAATGTTATCTGGTCACCCCTGTACAATGTAACCTCTTCACCCTGTGCACTGTAACCTGTACACCCTGAGCAATGTAACTGTACACCCCTGTGCAATGTAACCTGTACACCCTGTGCAATGTAACCTGTACACCCTGTACAATGTAATCTGTTCACCCCTGTGCAATGTAATCTGTACACCCTGTACAATGTAATCTGTACACCCTGTACAAAGTAACCTTTTCACCCCTGTGCAATGTAACCTGCACACGCCTTTGCAATGTAACCTGTACACCCTGTGCAATGTAACCTGTGCACCCCTGCGCAATGTAACCTGTACACCCCTGCGCAATGTAACCTGTACACCCTGTGCAATGTAACCTGTACACCCCTTTGCAATGTAATCTGTACACCCTGTACAATGTAATCTGTTCACCCCAGTGCAATGTAACCTGTACACCCCTGCGCAATGTAACCTGTACACCCTGTGCAATGTAACCTGTACACCCCTGTGCCATGTAACCTGTACACCCTGGACAATGTAATCTGTTCACCCCTGTGCAATGTAACCTGTACACCCTGTACAATGTAATCTGTTCACCCCTGTGCAATGTAACCTGTACACCCTGTGCAATGTAACCTGTAAACCCCTGTGTAATATAAACTGTACACCCTGTACAATGTAATCTGTTCACCCCTGTGCAATGTAATCTGTACACCCTGTGCAATGTAACCTGTACACCCTGTAGAATGTAATCTGTTGATGCCTGTGCAATGTAACCTGTACGCCCTGTTCCATGTAATCTGTTCATCCCTGTGCAATGTAACCTGTACTCCCTGTGCAATGTAACCTGTACACCCTGTACAATGTAATCTGTTCATGCCTGTGCAATGTAACCTGTACACCCTGTGCAATGTAACCTCTACACCCTGTACAATGTAATCTGTTCACCCCTGTGCAATGTAACCTGTACACCAATGAGCAAAGTAACCTGTACACGCTGTACAATGTTGTCTGGACACCCCTGTGCAATGTAACCTCCACACCCTGTGCAATGTAACCTGTACACCCTGTGCAATGTAATCTGTACACCCCTGTGCAATGTAACCTGTACACCCTGTAAAATGTAATCTGTTCATGCCTGTGCAATGTAACCTGTACGCCCTGTACAATGTAATCTGTTCATCCCTGTGCAATGTAACCTGTACTCCCTGTGCAATGTAACCTGTACACCCTGAACAATGTAATCTGTTCATGCCTGTGCAATGTAACCTGTACACCCTGTGCAATGTAACCTCTACATCCCTGCACAATGTAACCTGTACACCCTGTACAATGTAATCTGTTCACCCCTGTGCAATGTAACCTGTACACCGCTGTGCAATGTAACCTGTACACCCTTGTGCAAAGTAACCTGTACATGCTGTACAATGTTGTCTGGACACTCCTGTGCATTGTAACCTGTACACCCTGTGCAATGTAACCTGTACACCCTGTGCAATGTAACCTGTCCACCCCTGTGCAATGTAACCTGTACACCCTGTACAATGTAATCTGTTCACCCTTGTGCAATGTCATCTGTTCACCCCTGTGCAATGTAACCTGTACACCCTGTGCAATGAAAACTGTACACCCTGTACAATGTAATGTATTCACCTATGTGCAATGTAACCTGTACACCCTGTGCAATGTAACCTATACACCCCTGTATAATATAACCTGTGCACCCTGTACTATGTAAACTGTACACCCTGTACATTGTAATCAGTTCATGCCGGTGCAATGTAATCTGTACACCCTGGACAATGTAATCTGTTCACGCCTGTGCAATGTAACCTGTATGCCCTGTACAATGTAATCTGTTCACCCCTGTGCAATGTAACCTGTACTCCCTGTGCAATGTAACCTGTACACCCTGTACAATGTAATCTGTTCACCGCTGCTCAGTGTAACCTGTACACCCTGTGCAATGTAACCTATACACCCCAGTATAAAGTAACCTGTACACGCTGTACAATGTTATCTGTACACCCCTGTGCAATGTAACCTGTACTCCCTGTGCAATGTAACCTGTACACCCTGTACAATGTAATCTGTTCACCGCTGCGCAGTGTAACCTGTACACCCTGTGCAATGTAACCTATACACCCCAGTGTAAAGTAACCTGTACACGCTGTACAATGTTATCTGTACACCCCTGTGCAATGTAACCTGTACACCCTGTGCAATGTAAGCTGTACACATCTGTGCAATGTAACCTGTACACCCTGTACAATTTAATCTGGACACCCTGTACAAAGTAACCTTTTCACCCCTGTGCAATGTAACCTGTACACCCCTTTGCAATGTAACGTGTACACCTTTGTACAATGTAACCTGTACACCCTGTGCAATGTAAACTCTGCACCCCTGTACAATGTAACCTGTACACCCCTGTGCAATGTAACCTGTACACCCTGTGCAATGTAACTTGTCCACCCCTTTGCAATGTAACCTGTCCACCCTGTACAATGTAATCTGTTCACCCCAGTGCAATGTAACCTGTACACCCCTGTGCAATATAACCTGTACGTCGTGTACAATGTAATCAGTTCACTGCTGTGCAATGTATCCTGTACACCCCTGTGCAATGTAACATATACACCCTGTACAATGTAATCTGTACACCCCTGTGCAACGTAACCTGTGCACCCTTTGCAATGTAAACTGTATACCCTGTACAATATAATCTGTTCACCCCTGTGCAATGTAACCTGTACACCCTGTGCAATGTAACCTGGACATCCCTGTATAATGTAACCTGTACACCCTGTGTAATGTAAACTGTACACACCTGTGCAATGTAACCTGTACACCCTGTACAATGTAATCTGTTCACCCCTATGCAATGTAACCTGTACACCCTGTGCAATGTAATCTGTTCACCCCTGTGCAATGTAATCTGTACACCCTGTACAATGTAATCTGTTCACCCCTGTGCAATGTAACCTGTACACCCTGTACAATATCATCTGTTCACCCCTGTGCAATGTAACATGTACACCCTGTACAATGTAATCTGTTCACCCCTGTGCAATGTAACCTCTACACCCTGTGCAATGTAACCTGTACACCACTGTGCAATGTAACCTCTACACCCTGTGCAATGTAACCCGTACACCCTGTGCAATGTAACCTGTACACCCTGTACAATGTAATCTGTTCAACCCTGTGCAATGTAACCTCTACACCCTGTGCAATGTAACCTTTTCACCCCTGTGCAATGTAACCTCTACACCCTGTGCAATGTAACCCGTACACCCTGTGCAATGTAACCTGTACACCCTGTACAATGTAATCTGTTCAACCCTGTGCAATGTAACATGTACACCCTCTGCAATGTAACCTGTACACCCCTGTGCAAAGTAACCTGTACACGCTGTACAATGTTATCTGGACACCCCTGTGCAATGTAACCTGGACACCCTGTGCAATGTAACCTGTACACCCCTGTGCAATGTAACCTGGACACCCTGCGCAATGTAACCTGCATACCCTGTACAATGTAATCTGTTCACCCCTGTGCATTGTAACGTATACACCCCTGTACAATGTAACCTGTACACCCTGTACAATGTAATCTGTTCACCCCTGTTCAATGCAACCTGCACACCCTGTACAATGTAATGTGTTCACCTCTGTGCAATGTAACCTGTACACCCTGTGCATTGTAACGTATACACCCCTGTACAATGTAACCTGTACACCCTGTACAATGTAATCTGTTCACCCCTGTTCAATGCAACCTGCACACCCTGTACAATGTAATCTGTTCACCCCTGTGCAATGTAACCTGTACACCCTGTACAATGTAATCTGTTCACGCCTGTGCAATGTAACCTGTACACCCTGTACAATGTAATCTGTTCACCCCTGTGCAATGTAACCTTTACACGCTGTACAATGTAACCCGTACACCATGTGCCATGTAACCTGTACACCCTGTACAATGTAATCTGTTCACCCCTGTGCAATGTAACCTGTACACGCTGTACAATGTAACCTGTACACCCTGTACAATGTAATCTGTTCACCCCTATGCAATGTAACCTGTACAGCCTGTGCAATGTAACCTGTACACTCCTGTATAAAGTAACCTGTACACCCTGTGCAATGTAACCACTACGCCCTTGCGCAATGTAACCTGTACACCCTGTGCTATGAAACCTGTACGCCCTGTACAATGTAATCTGTTCACCCCTGTGCAATGTAACCTGTACTCCCTGTGCAATTTAACCTGTACACTCTGTGCAATGTAACCTATATACCCCTGTGCAAAGTAACCTGTACACGCTGAATAATGTTATCTGGTCACCCCTGTACAATGTAACCTCTTCACCCTGTGCACTGTAACCTGTACACCCTGAGCAATGTAACTGTACACCCCTGTGCAATGTAACCTGTACACCCTGTGCAATGTAACCTGTACACCCTGTACAATGTAATCTGTTCACCCCTGTGCAATGTAATCTGTACACCCTGTACAATGTAATCTGTACACCCTGTACAAAGTAACCTTTTCACCCCTGTGCAATGTAACCTGCACACGCCTTTGCAATGTAACCTGTACACCCTGTGCAATGTAACCTGTGCACCCCTGCGCAATGTAACCTGTACACCCCTGCGCAATGTAACCTGTACACCCTGTGCAATGTAACCTGTACACCCCTTTGCAATGTAATCTGTACACCCTGTACAATGTAATCTGTTCACCCCAGTGCAATGTAACCTGTACACCCCTGCGCAATGTAACCTGTACACCCTGTGCAATGTAACCTGTACACCCCTGTGCCATGTAACCTGTACACCCTGGACAATGTAATCTGTTCACCCCTGTGCAATGTAACCTGTACACCCTGTACAATGTAATCTGTTCACCCCTGTGCAATGTAACCTGTACACCCTGTGCAATGTAACCTGTAAACCCCTGTGTAATATAAACTGTACACCCTGTACAATGTAATCTGTTCACCCCTGTGCAATGTAATCTGTACACCCTGTGCAATGTAACCTGTACACCCTGTAGAATGTAATCTGTTGATGCCTGTGCAATGTAACCTGTACGCCCTGTTCCATGTAATCTGTTCATCCCTGTGCAATGTAACCTGTACTCCCTGTGCAATGTAACCTGTACACCCTGTACAATGTAATCTGTTCATGCCTGTGCAATGTAACCTGTACACCCTGTGCAATGTAACCTCTACACCCTGTACAATGTAATCTGTTCACCCCTGTGCAATGTAACCTGTACACCAATGAGCAAAGTAACCTGTACACGCTGTACAATGTTGTCTGGACACCCCTGTGCAATGTAACCTCCACACCCTGTGCAATGTAACCTGTACACCCTGTGCAATGTAATCTGTACACCCCTGTGCAATGTAACCTGTACACCCTGTAAAATGTAATCTGTTCATGCCTGTGCAATGTAACCTGTACGCCCTGTACAATGTAATCTGTTCATCCCTGTGCAATGTAACCTGTACTCCCTGTGCAATGTAACCTGTACACCCTGAACAATGTAATCTGTTCATGCCTGTGCAATGTAACCTGTACACCCTGTGCAATGTAACCTCTACATCCCTGCACAATGTAACCTGTACACCCTGTACAATGTAATCTGTTCACCCCTGTGCAATGTAACCTGTACACCGCTGTGCAATGTAACCTGTACACCCTTGTGCAAAGTAACCTGTACATGCTGTACAATGTTGTCTGGACACTCCTGTGCATTGTAACCTGTACACCCTGTGCAATGTAACCTGTACACCCTGTGCAATGTAACCTGTCCACCCCTGTGCAATGTAACCTGTACACCCTGTACAATGTAATCTGTTCACCCTTGTGCAATGTCATCTGTTCACCCCTGTGCAATGTAACCTGTACACCCTGTGCAATGAAAACTGTACACCCTGTACAATGTAATGTATTCACCTATGTGCAATGTAACCTGTACACCCTGTGCAATGTAACCTATACACCCCTGTATAATATAACCTGTGCACCCTGTACTATGTAAACTGTACACCCTGTACATTGTAATCAGTTCATGCCGGTGCAATGTAATCTGTACACCCTGGACAATGTAATCTGTTCACGCCTGTGCAATGTAACCTGTATGCCCTGTACAATGTAATCTGTTCACCCCTGTGCAATGTAACCTGTACTCCCTGTGCAATGTAACCTGTACACCCTGTACAATGTAATCTGTTCACCGCTGCTCAGTGTAACCTGTACACCCTGTGCAATGTAACCTATACACCCCAGTATAAAGTAACCTGTACACGCTGTACAATGTTATCTGTACACCCCTGTGCAATGTAACCTGTACTCCCTGTGCAATGTAACCTGTACACCCTGTACAATGTAATCTGTTCACCGCTGCGCAGTGTAACCTGTACACCCTGTGCAATGTAACCTATACACCCCAGTGTAAAGTAACCTGTACACGCTGTACAATGTTATCTGTACACCCCTGTGCAATGTAACCTGTACACCCTGTGCAATGTAAGCTGCACACATCTGTGCAATGTAACCTGTACACCCTGTACAATTTAATCTGGACACCCTGTACAAAGTAACCTTTTCACCCCTGTGCAATGTAACCTGTACACCCCTTTGCAATGTAACGTGTACACCTTTGTACAATGTAACCTGTACACCCTGTGCAATGTAAACTCTGCACCCCTGTACAATGTAACCTGTACACCCCTGTGCAATGTAACCTGTACACCCTGTGCAATGTAACTTGTCCACCCCTTTGCAATGTAACCTGTCCACCCTGTACAATGTAATCTGTTCACCCCAGTGCAATGTAACCTGTACACCCCTGTGCAATATAACCTGTACGTCGTGTACAATGTAATCAGTTCACTGCTGTGCAATGTATCCTGTACACCCCTGTGCAATGTAACATATACACCCTGTACAATGTAATCTGTACACCCCTGTGCAACGTAACCTGTGCACCCTTTGCAATGTAAACTGTATACCCTGTACAATATAATCTGTTCACCCCTGTGCAATGTAACCTGTACACCCTGTGCAATGTAACCTGGACATCCCTGTATAATGTAACCTGTACACCCTGTGTAATGTAAACTGTACACACCTGTGCAATGTAACCTGTACACCCTGTACAATGTAATCTGTTCACCCCTATGCAATGTAACCTGTACACCCTGTGCAATGTAATCTGTTCACCCCTGTGCAATGTAATCTGTACACCCTGTACAATGTAATCTGTTCACCCCTGTGCAATGTAACCTGTACACCCTGTACAATATCATCTGTTCACCCCTGTGCAATGTAACATGTACACCCTGTACAATGTAATCTGTTCACCCCTGTGCAATGTAACCTCTACACCCTGTGCAATGTAACCTGTACACCACTGTGCAATGTAACCTCTACACCCTGTGCAATGTAACCCGTACACCCTGTGCAATGTAACCTGTACACCCTGTACAATGTAATCTGTTCAACCCTGTGCAATGTAACCTCTACACCCTGTGCAATGTAACCTTTTCACCCCTGTGCAATGTAACCTCTACACCCTGTGCAATGTAACCCGTACACCCTGTGCAATGTAACCTGTACACCCTGTACAATGTAATCTGTTCAACCCTGTGCAATGTAACATGTACACCCTCTGCAATGTAACCTGTACACCCCTGTGCAAAGTAACCTGTACACGCTGTACAATGTTATCTGGACACCCCTGTGCAATGTAACCTGGACACCCTGTGCAATGTAACCTGTACACCCCTGTGCAATGTAACCTGGACACCCTGCGCAATGTAACCTGCATACCCTGTACAATGTAATCTGTTCACCCCTGTGCATTGTAACGTATACACCCCTGTACAATGTAACCTGTACACCCTGTACAATGTAATCTGTTCACCCCTGTTCAATGCAACCTGCACACCCTGTACAATGTAATGTGTTCACCTCTGTGCAATGTAACCTGTACACCCTGTGCATTGTAACGTATACACCCCTGTACAATGTAACCTGTACACCCTGTACAATGTAATCTGTTCACCCCTGTTCAATGCAACCTGCACACCCTGTACAATGTAATCTGTTCACCCCTGTGCAATGTAACCTGTACACCCTGTACAATGTAATCTGTTCACGCCTGTGCAATGTAACCTGTACACCCTGTACAATGTAATCTGTTCACCCCTGTGCAATGTAACCTTTACACGCTGTACAATGTAACCCGTACACCATGTGCCATGTAACCTGTACACCCTGTACAATGTAATCTGTTCACCCCTGTGCAATGTAACCTGTACACGCTGTACAATGTAACCTGTACACCCTGTACAATGTAATCTGTTCACCCCTATGCAATGTAACCTGTACAGCCTGTGCAATGTAACCTGTACACTCCTGTATAAAGTAACCTGTACACCCTGTGCAATGTAACCACTACGCCCTTGCGCAATGTAACCTGTACACCCTGTGCTATGAAACCTGTACGCCCTGTACAATGTAATCTGTTCACCCCTGTGCAATGTAACCTGTACTCCCTGTGCAATTTAACCTGTACACTCTGTGCAATGTAACCTATATACCCCTGTGCAAAGTAACCTGTACACGCTGAATAATGTTATCTGGTCACCCCTGTACAATGTAACCTCTTCACCCTGTGCACTGTAACCTGTACACCCTGAGCAATGTAACTGTACACCCCTGTGCAATGTAACCTGTACACCCTGTGCAATGTAACCTGTACACCCTGTACAATGTAATCTGTTCACCCCTGTGCAATGTAATCTGTACACCCTGTACAATGTAATCTGTACACCCTGTACAAAGTAACCTTTTCACCCCTGTGCAATGTAACCTGCACACGCCTTTGCAATGTAACCTGTACACCCTGTGCAATGTAACCTGTGCACCCCTGCGCAATGTAACCTGTACACCCCTGCGCAATGTAACCTGTACACCCTGTGCAATGTAACCTGTACACCCCTTTGCAATGTAATCTGTACACCCTGTACAATGTAATCTGTTCACCCCAGTGCAATGTAACCTGTACACCCCTGCGCAATGTAACCTGTACACCCTGTGCAATGTAACCTGTACACCCCTGTGCCATGTAACTGTACACCCTGGACAATGTAATCTGTTCACCCCTGTGCAATGTAACCTGTACACCCTGTACAATGTAATCTGTTCACCCCTGTGCAATGTAACCTGTACACCCTGTGCAATGTAACCTGTAAACCCCTGTGTAATATAAACTGTACACCCTGTACAATGTAATCTGTTCACCCCTGTGCAATGTAATCTGTACACCCTGTGCAATGTAACCTGTACACCCTGTAGAATGTAATCTGTTGATGCCTGTGCAATGTAACCTGTACGCCCTGTTCCATGTAATCTGTTCATCCCTGTGCAATGTAACCTGTACTCCCTGTGCAATGTAACCTGTACACCCTGTACAATGTAATCTGTTCATGCCTGTGCAATGTAACCTGTACACCCTGTGCAATGTAACCTCTACACCCTGTACAATGTAATCTGTTCACCCCTGTGCAATGTAACCTGTACACCAATGAGCAAAGTAACCTGTACACGCTGTACAATGTTGTCTGGACACCCCTGTGCAATGTAACCTCCACACCCTGTGCAATGTAACCTGTACACCCTGTGCAATGTAATCTGTACACCCCTGTGCAATGTAACCTGTACACCCTGTACAATGTAATCTGTTCATGCCTGTGCAATGTAACCTGTACGCCCTGTACAATGTAATCTGTTCATCCCTGTGCAATGTAACCTGTACTCCCTGTGCAATGTAACCTGTACACCCTGAACAATGTAATCTGTTCATGCCTGTGCAATGTAACCTGTACACCCTGTGCAATGTAACCTCTACACCCCTGCACAATGTAACCTGTACACCCTGTACAATGTAATCTGTTCACCCCTGTGCAATGTAACCTGTACACCGCTGTGCAATGTAACCTGTACACCCTTGTGCAAAGTAACCTGTACATGCTGTACAATGTTGTCTGGACACTCCTGTGCATTGTAACCTGTACACCCTGTGCAATGTAACCTGTACACCCTGTGCAATGTAACCTGTCCACCCCTGTGCAATGTAACCGGTACACCCTGTACAATGTAATCTGTTCACCCATGTGCAATGTAACCAGTACAACCTGTGCAATGTAACCTCTACACCCCTGCACAATTTAACCTGTACACCCTGTACAATGTAATCTGTTCACCCCTGTGCAATGTAACCTGTACACCGCTGTGCAATGTAACCTGTACACCCTGTGCAATGTAATCTGTACACCCTGTGCAATGTAACCTGTACACCCCTGTGCAATGTAACTTGTACACCCTGTACAATGTAATCTGTTCACCCCTGTGCAATGTAATCTGTTCACCCCTGTGCAATGTAACCTGTACACCCTGTGCAATGAAAACTGTACACCCTGTACAATGTAATGTATTCACCTCTGTGCAATGTAACCTGTACACCCTGTGCAATGTAACCTAAACACCCCTGTACAATATAACCTGTACACCCTATACTATGTAAACTGTACACCCTGTACAATGTAATCTGTTCACCCCTGTGCAATGTAACCTGTACACCCTGTGCAATGTAACATGTACACCCTGTACAATGTAATCTGTTCACCCCTGTGCCATGTAATCTGTACACCCTGTACAATGTAATCTGTTCACCCCTGTGCAATGTAACCTTTACACACTGTACAATGTAACCCGTTCACCCTGTGCAATGTAACCTGTACACCCTGTACAATGTAATCTGTTCACCCCTGTGCAATGTAACCTTTACACACTGTACAATGTAACCCGTACACCCTGTGCCATGTAACCTGTACACCCTGTACAATGTAATCTGTTCACCCCTGTGCAATGTAACCTGTACACGCTGTACAATGTAACCTGTACACCCTGTACAATGTAATCTGTACACCCCTATGCAATGTAACCTGTACAGCCTGTGCAATGTAACCTGTACACTCCTGTATAAAGTAACCTGTACACCCTGTGCAATGTAACCACTACGCCCTTGCGCAATGTAACCTGTACACCCTGTGCTATGAAACCTGTACGCCCTGTACAATGTAATCTGTTCACCCCTGTGCAATGTAACCTGTACTCCCTGTGCTATGAAACCTGTACGCCCTGTACAATGTAATCTGTTCACCCCTGTGCCATGTAACCTGTACACCCTGTACAATGTAATCTGTACACTCCTGTATAAAGTAACCTGTACACCCTGTGCAATGTAACCACTACGCCCTTGCGCAATGTAACCTGTACACCCTGTGCTATGAAACCTGTACACTCTGTGCAATGTAACCTATATACCCCTGTGCAAAGTAACCTGTACACACTGAATAATGTTATCTGGTCACCCCTGTGCAATGTAACCACTTCACCCTGTGCACTGTAACCTGTACACCCTGAGCAATGTAACTGTACACCCCTGTGCAATGTAACCTGTACACCCTGTGCAATGTAACCTGTACACCCTGTACAATGTAATCTGTTCACCCCTGTGCAATGTAATCTGTACACCCTGTACAATGTAATCTGTACACCCTGTACAAAGTAACCTTTTCACCCCTGTGCAATGTAACCTGCACACGCCTTTGCAATGTAACCTGTACACCCTGTGCAATGTAACCTGTGCATCCCTGTGCAATGTAACCTGTACACCCCTGCGCAATGTAACCTGTACACCCCTGTGTAATATAAACTGTACACCCTGTACAATGTAATCTGTTCACCCTTGTGCAATGTCATCTGTTCACCCCTGTGCAATGTAACCTGTACACCCTATGCAATGAAAACTGTACACCCTGTACAATGTAATGTATTCACCTATGTGCAATGTAACCTGTTCACCCTGTGCAATGTAACCTATACACCCCTGTACAATATAACCTGTACACCCTGTACTATGTAAACTGTACACCCTGTACATTGTAATCAGTTCATGCCTGTGCAATGTAATCTGTACACCCTGTGCAATGTAACCTATACACCCCTGTGCAAAGTAACCTGAACACGCTGTATAATGTTATCTGGTCACCCCTGTGCAATGTAACCTCTTCACCCTGTGCACTGTAACCTGTACACCCTGTGCAATGTAACCTGTACACCCCTGTGCAATGTAACCTGTACACCCTGTTCAATGTAATCTGTTGACCCCTGTGCAATGTAACCTGTACACCCTGTGCAATGTAACATGTACACCCTGTACAATGTAATCTGTTCACCCCTGTGCCATGTAATCTGTACACCCTGTACAATGTAATCTGTTCACCCCTGTGCAATGTAACCTTTACACACTGTACAATGTAACCCGTTCACCCTGTGCAATGTAACCTGTACACGCTGTACAATGTAACCTGTACACCCTGTACAATGTAATCTGTACACCCCTATGCAATGTAACCTGTACAGCCTGTGCAATGTAACCTGTACACTCCTGTATAAAGTAACCTGTACACCCTGTGCAATGTAACCACTACGCCCTTGCGCAATGTAACCTGTACACCCTGTGCTATGAAACCTGTACGCCCTGTACAATGTAATCTGTTCACCCCTGTGCAATGTAACCTGTACTCCCTGTGCAATTTAACCTGTACACTCTGTGCAATGTAACCTATATACCCCTGTGCAAAGTAACCTGTACACACTGAATAATGTTATCTGGTCACCCCTGTGCAATGTAACCACTTCACCCTGTGCACTGTAACCTGTACACCCTGAGCAATGTAACTGTACACCCCTGTGCAATGTAACCTGTACACCCTGAGCAATGTAACCTGTACACCCTGTACAATGTAATCTGTTCACCCCTGTGCAATGTAATCTGTACACCCTGTACAATGTAATCTGTACACCCTGTACAAAGTAACCTTTTCACCCCTGTGCAATGTAACCTGCACACGCCTTTGCAATGTAACCTGTACACCCTGTGCAATGTAACCTGTGCATCCCTGTGCAATGTAACCTGTACACCCCTGCGCAATGTAACCTGTACACCCCTGTGTAATATAAACTGTACACCCTGTACAATGTAATCTGTTCACCCTTGTGCAATGTCATCTGTTCACCCCTGTGCAATGTAACCTGTACACCCTGTGCAATGAAAACTGTACACCCTGTACAATGTAATGTATTCACCTCTGTGCAATGTAACCTGTTCACCCTGTGCAATGTAACCTATACACCCCTGTACAATATAACCTGTACACCCTGTACTATGTAAACTGTACACCCTGTACATTGTAATCAGTTCATGCCTGTGCAATGTAATCTGTACACCCTGTGCAATGTAACCTATACACCCCTGTGCAAAGTAACCTGAACACGCTGTATAATGTTATCTGGTCACCCCTGTGCAATGTAACCTCTTCACCCTGTGCACTGTAACCTGTACACCCTGTGCAATGTAACCTGTACACCCCTGTGCAATGTAACCTGTACACCCTGTTCAATGTAATCTGTTGACCCCTGTGCAATGTAACCTGTACACCCTGTACAATGTAATCTGTACACCCTGGACAATGTAATCTCTTCACCCCAGTGCAATGTAAACTGTACACCCTGTACAATGTAATCTGTTCACCCATGTGCAATGTAACCAGTACAACCTGTGCAATGTAACCAGTACACCCTGTGCAATGTAACCTGTACACCCTGTACAATGTAATCTGTTCACCCCTGTGCAAAGTAACCTGTACACCCTGAGCAATGTAACCTGTAAACCCCTGTATAATATAAACTGTACACCCTGTACAATGTAATCTGTTCACCCCTGTGCAATGTAATCTGTACACCCTGTACAATGTAATCTGTTGATGCCTGTGCAATGTAACCTGTACGCCCTGTACAATGTAATCTGTTCATCCCTGTGCAATGTAACCTGTACTCCCTGTGCAATGTAACCTGTACACCCTGTACAATGTAATCTGTTCATGCCTGTGCAATGTAACCTGTACACCCTGTGCAATGTAACCTCTACACCCTGTACAATGTAATCTGTTCACCCCTGTGCAATGTAACCTGTACACAAATGAGCAAAGTAACCTGTACACGCTGTACAATGTTGTCTGGACACCCCTGTGCAATGTAACCTCCACACCCTGTGCAATGTAACCTGTACACCCCTGTGCAATGCAACCTGTACACCCTGTTCAATGTAATCTGTTGACCCCTGTGCAATGTAACCTGTACACCCTGTACAATGTAATCTGTACACCCTGGACAATGTAGTCTCTTCACCCATGTGCAATGTAACCTGTACACCCTGTACAATGTAATCTGTTCACCCATGTGCAATGTAACCAGTACAACCTGTGCAATGTAACCTCTACACCCCTGCACAATTTAACCTGTACACCCTGTACAATGTAATCTGTTCACCCCTGTGCAATGTAACCTGTACACCGCTGTGCAATGTAACCTGTACACCCTGTGCAATGTAATCTGTACACCCTGTGCAATGTAACCTGTACACCCCTGTGCAATGTAACCTGTACACCCTGTACAATGTAATCTGTTCACCCCTGTGCAATGTAATCTGTTCACCCCTGTGCAATGTAACCTGTACACCCTGTGCAATGAAAACTGTACACCCTGTACAATGTAATGTATTCACCTCTGTGCAATGTAACCTGTACACCCTGTGCAATGTAACCTATACACCCCTGTACAATATAATCTGTACACCCTGTACTATGGAAACTGTACACCCTGTACAATGTAATCTGTTCACCCCTGTGCAATGTAACCTGTACACCCTGTGCAATGTAACATGTACACCCTGTACAATGTAATCTGTTCACCCCTGTGCCATGTAATCTGTACACCCTGTACAATGTAATCTGTTCACCCCTGTGCAATGTAACCTTTACACACTGTACAATGTAACCCGTACATCCTGTGCCATGTAACCTGTACACCCTGTACAATGTAATCTGTTCACCCCTGTGCAATGTAACCTTTACACACTGTACAATGTAACCCGTACACCCTGTGCCATGTAACCTGTACACCCTGTACAATGTAATCTGTTCACCCTTGTGCAATGTAACCTGTACACGCTGTACAATGTAACCTCTACACCCTGTACAATGTAATCTGTACACCCCTATGCAATGTAACCTGTACAGCCTGTGCAATGTAACCTGTACACTCCTGTATAAAGTAACCTGTACACCCTGTGCAATGTAACCACTACGCCCTTGCGCAATGTAACCTGTACACCCTGTGCTATGAAACCTGTACGCCCTGTACAATGTAATCTGTTCACCCCTGTGCAATGTAACCTGCACTCCCTGTGCAATTTAACCTGTACACTCTGTGCAATGTAACCTATATACCCCTGTGCAAAGTAACCTGTACACGCTGAATAATGTTTTCTGGTCACCCCTGTGCAATGTAACCTCTTCACCCTGTGCACTGTAACCTGTACACCCTGAGCAATGTAACTGTACACCCTGTGCAATGTAACCTGTACACCCTGTACAATGTAATCTGTTCACCCCTGTGCAATGTAATCTGTACACCCTGTACAATGTAATCTGACCACCCTGTACAAAGTAACCTTTTCACCCCTGTGCAATGTAACCTGCACACGCCTTTGCAATGTAACCTGTACACCCTGTGCAATGTAACCTGTGCATCCCTGTGCAATGTAACCTGTACACCCCTGCGCAATGTAACCTGTACACCCCTGTGCAATATAACCTGTACGTCGTGTAAAATGTAATCTGTTCACTGCTGTGCAATGTATCCTGTACACCCCTGTGCAATGTAACATATTTAACACCCTGTACAATGTAATCTGTACACCCCTGTGCAACGTAACCTGTGCACCTTTGCAATGTAAACTGTATCCCCTGTACAATATAATCTGTTCACCCCTGTGCAATGTAACCTGTACACTCTATGCAATGAAAACTGTACGCCCTGTACAATATAATGTATTCACCTCTGTGCAATGTAACCTGTACACCCCTGTACAATATAACCTGTACACCCTGTACTATGTAAACTGTACACCCTGTACAATGTAATCTGTTCCCCCCTGTGCAATGTATCCTGTACACCCTGTGCAATGTAACATGTACACCCTGTACAATGTAATCTGTTCACCCCTGTGCAATGTAATCTCTACACCCTGTACAATATAATCTGTTCACCCCTGTGCAATGTAATCTCTACACCCTGTACAATGTAATCTGTTCACCCCTGTGCAATGAAACCTATACACCCTGTACAATGTAATCTGTTCACCCCTGTGCAATGTAACATGTACACCCTGTACAATGTAATCTGTTCACCCCTGTACAATGTAACCTCTACACCCTGTGCAATGTAACCTGTACACCACTGTGCAATGTAACCTGTACACCCTGTACAATGTAATCTGTTGACTCCTGTGCAATGTAACCTGTACACCCTGTACAATGTAATCTGTTTACCCCTGAGCAATGTAACCTGTACACCCTGTACAATGTAATCTGTTCCCCCCTGTGCAATGTATCCTGTACACCCTGTGCAATGTAACATGTACACCCTGTACAATGTAATCTGTTCACCCCTGTGCAATGTAATCTGTACACCCTGTACAATGTAATCTGTTCAACCCTGTGCAATGTAACATGTACACCCTGTACAATGTAATCTGTTCACCCCTGTGCAATGTAACCTCTACACCCTGTGCAATGTAACCTGTACACCACTGTGCAATGTAACCTGTACACCCTGTACAATGTAATCTGTTCACTCCTGTGCAATGTAACCTGTACACCCTGTACAATGTAATCTGTTTACCCCTGAGCAATGTAACCTGTACACGCTGTACAATGTAACCTGTACACCCTGTACAAAGTAACCTTATCACCCCTGTGCAATGTAACCAGTACAACCGTTTGCAATGTAACCTGTCCACCCCTTTGCAATGTAACCTGTACACGCTGTACAATGTAATCTGTTTACCCCTGAGCAATGTAACCTGTACACGCTGTACAATGTAACCAGTACACCCTGTGCAATGTAACCTGTACGCCCTGTACAATGTAATCTGTTCACTGCTGTGCAATGTAACCTGTACACCCCTGTGCAATGTAACATATACACTCTGTACAATGTTTTCTGAACACCCCTGTGCAATGTAACCTGTACACCTTTTGCAATGTAACCTGTAGACCCTGTACAATGTAATCTGTTCACCCTTGTGCAATGTAACCTGTACACCCTGTGCAATGTAAGCTGTACACATGTGTGCAATGTAACATGTACACCCTGTACAATGTAATCTGTTCACCCCTGTTCAATGCAACCTGCACACCCTGTACAATGTAATCTGTTCACCCCTGTGCAATGTAACCTGTACACCCTGTGCAATGAAAACTGTATACCCTGGACAATGTAATGTATTCACCTCTGTGCAATGTAACCTGTACACCCTGTGCAATGTAACATGTACACCCTGTACAATGTAATCTGTTCACCCCTGTGCAATGTAATCTGTACACCCTGTACAATGTAATCTGTTCACCCCTGTGCAATGTAACTTGTACACCCTGTGCAATGTAACATGTACACCCTGTACAATGTAATCTGTTCACCCCTGTGCAATGTAATCTGTACACCCTGTACAATGTAATCTGTTCACCCCTGTGCAATGTAACCTGTACACCCTGTACAATGTAATCTGTTCACCCCTGTGCAATGTAACCTCTACACCCTGTGCAATGTAACCTGTACACCACTGTGCAATGTAACCTGTACACCCTGTACAATGTAATCTGTTCACTCCTGTGCAATGTAACCTGTACACCCTGTACAATGTAATCTGTTTACCCCTGAGCAATGTAACCTGTACATGCTGTACAATGTAACCCGTACACCCTGTGCAATGTAACCTGTACACCCTGCACAATGTAATGTGTTCACCCCTGTGCAATGTAACATGTACACGCTGTACAATGTAACCCGTACACCCTGTGCAATGTAACCTGTACACCCTGTACAATGTAATCTGTTCACCCCTATGCAATGTAACCTGTACACCCTCTACAATGTAATCTCTTCACCCCTGTGCAATGTAATCTGTTCACGCCTGTGCAATGTAACCTGTACACCCTATGCAATGAAAACTGTACGCCCTGTACAATATAATGTATTCACCTCTGTGCAATGTAACCTGTACACCCCTGTACAATATAACCTGTACACCCTGTACTATGTAAACTGTACACCCTGTACAATGTAATCTGTTCCCCCCTGTGCAATGTATCCTGTACACCCTGTGCAATGTAACATGTACACCCTCTACAGTGTAATCTATTCACCCCTGTGCAATGTAATCTGTACACCCTGTACAATGTAATCTGTTCACCCCTGTGCAATGTAATCTCTACACCCTGTACAATGTAATCTGTTCACCCCTGTGCAATGTAACCTATACACCCTGTACAATGTAATCTGTTCACCCCTGTGCAATGTAACATGTACACCCTGTACAATGTAATCTGTTCACCCCTGTGCAATGTAACCTCTACACCCTGTGCAATGTAACCTGTACACCACTGTGCAATGTAACCTGTACACCCTGTACAATGTAATCTGTTCACTCCTGTGCAATGTAACCTGTACACCCTGTACAATGTAATCTGTTTACCCCTGAGCAATGTAACCTGTACACGCTGTACAATGTAACCTGTACACCCTGTACAAAGTAACCTTATCACCCCTGTGCAATGTAACCAGTACAACCGTTTGCAATGTAACCTGTCCACCCCTTTGCAATGTAACCTGTACACGCTGTACAATGTAATCTGTTTACCCCTGAGCAATGTAACCTGTACACGCTGTACAATGTAACCAGTACACCCTGTGCAATGTATCCTGTACGCCCTGTACAATGTAATCTGTTCACTGCTGTGCAATGTAACCTGTACACCCCTGTGCAATGTAACATATACACTCTGTACAATGTTTTCTGAACACCCCTGTGCAATGTAACCTGTACACCTTTTGCAATGTAACCTGTAGACCCTGTACAATGTAATCTGTTCACCCTTGTGCAATGTAACCTGTACACCCTGTGCAATGTAAGCTGTACACATGTGTGCAATGTAACATGTACACCCTGTACAATGTAATCTGTTCACCCCTGTTCAATGCAACCTGCACACCCTGTACAATGTAATCTGTTCACCCCTGTGCAATGTAACCTGTACACCCTGTGCAATGAAAACTGTATACCCTGGACAATGTAATGTATTCACCTCTGTGCAATGTAACCTGTACACCCTGTGCAATGTAACATGTACACCCTGTACAATGTAATCTGTTCACCCCTGTGCAATGTAATCTGTACACCCTGTACAATGTAATCTGTTCACCCCTGTGCAATGTAACTTGTACACCCTGTGCAATGTAACATGTACACCCTGTACAATGTAATCTGTTCACCCCTGTGCAATGTAATCTGTACACCCTGTACAATGTAATCTCTTCACCCCTGTGCAATGTAACCTGTACACCCTGTACAATGTAATCTGTTCACCCCTGTGCAATGTAACCTCTACACCCTGTGCAATGTAACCTGTACACCACTGTGCAATGTAACCTGTACACCCTGTACAATGTAATCTGTTCACTCCTGTGCAATGTAACCTGTACACCCTGTACAATGTAATCTGTTTACCCCTGAGCAATGTAACCTGTACATGCTGTACAATGTAACCCGTACACCCTGTGCAATGTAACCTGTACACCCTGTACAATGTAACATGTACACCCTGTACAATGTAATCTGTTCACCCCTGTGCAATGTAATCTGTACACCCTGTACAATGTAATCTGTTCAACCCTGTGCAATGTAACATGTACACCCTGTACAATGTAATCTGTTCACCCCTGTGCAATGTAACCTCTACACCCTGTGCAATGTAACCTGTACACCACTGTGCAATGTAACCTGTACACCCTGTACAATGTAATCTGTTCACTCCTGTGCAATGTAACCTGTACACCCTGTACAATGTAATCTGTTTACCCCTGAGCAATGTAACCTGTACACGCTGTACAATGTAACCTGTACACCCTGTACAAAGTAACCTTATCACCCCTGTGCAATGTAACCAGTACAACCGTTTGCAATGTAACCTGTCCACCCCTTTGCAATGTAACCTGTACACGCTGTACAATGTAATCTGTTTACCCCTGAGCAATGTAACCTGTACACGCTGTACAATGTAACCAGTACACCCTGTGCAATGTAACCTGTACACCCTGTACAATGTAATCTGTTCACCCCTGTGCAATGTAACCTGTACACCCTGTGCAATGAAAACTGTATACCCTGGACAATGTAATGTATTCACCTCTGTGCAATGTAACCTGTACACCCTGTGCAATGTAACATGTGCACCCTGTACAATGTAATCTGTTCACCGCTGTGCAATGTAATCTGTACACCCTGTACAATGTAATCTGTTCACCCCTGTGCAATGTAACTTGTACACCCTGTGCAATGTAACATGTACACCCTGTACAATGTAATCTGTTCACCCCTGTGCAATGTAATCTGTACACCCTGTACAATGTAATCTCTTCACCCCTGTGCAATGTAACCTGTACACCCTGTACAATGTAATCTGTTCACCCCTGTGCAATGTAACCTCTACACCCTGTGCAATGTAACCTGTACACCACTGTGCAATGTAACCTGTACACCCTGTACAATGTAATCTGTTCACTCCTGTGCAATGTAACCTGTACACCCTGTACAATGTAATCTGTTTACCCCTGAGCAATGTAACCTGTACATGCTGTACAATGTAACCCGTACACCCTGTGCAATGTAACCTGTACACCCTGTACAATGTAACATGTACACCCTGTACAATGTAATCTGTTCACCCCTGTGCAATGTAATCTGTACACCCTGTACAATGTAATCTGTTCAACCCTGTGCAATGTAACATGTACACCCTGTACAATGTAATCTGTTCACCCCTGTGCAATGTAACCTCTACACCCTGTGCAATGTAACCTGTACACCACTGTGCAATGTAACCTGTACACCCTGTACAATGTAATCTGTTCACTCCTGTGCAATGTAACCTGTACACCCTGTACAATGTAATCTGTTTACCCCTGAGCAATGTAACCTGTACACGCTGTACAATGTAACCTGTACACCCTGTACAAAGTAACCTTATCACCCCTGTGCAATGTAACCAGTACAACCGTTTGCAATGTAACCTGTCCACCCCTTTGCAATGTAACCTGTACACGCTGTACAATGTAATCTGTTTACCCCTGAGCAATGTAACCTGTACACGCTGTACAATGTAACCAGTACACCCTGTGCAATGTAACCTGTACGCCCTGTACAATGTAATCTGTTCACTGCTGTGCAATGTAACCTGTACACCCCTGTGCAATGTAACATATACACTCTGTACAATGTTTTCTGAACACCCCTGTGCAATGTAACCTGTACACCTTTTGCAATGTAACCTGTAGACCCTGTACAATGTAATCTGTTCACCCTTGTGCAATGTAACCTGTACACCCTGTGCAATGTAAGCTGTACACATGTGTGCAATGTAACATGTACACCGTGTACAATGTAATCTGTTCACCCCTGTTCAATGCAACCTGCACACCCTGTACAATGTAATCTGTTCACCCCTGTGCAATGTAACCTGTACACCCTGTGCAATGAAAACTGTATACCCTGGACAATGTAATGTATTCACCTCTGTGCAATGTAACCTGTACACCCTGTGCAATGTAACATGTACACCCTGTACAATGTAATCTGTTCACCCCTGTGCAATGTAATCTGTACACCCTGTACAATGTAATCTGTTCACCCCTGTGCAATGTAACTTGTACACCCTGTGCAATGTAACATGTACACCCTGTACAATGTAATCTGTTCACCCCTGTGCAATGTAATCTGTACACCCTGTACAATGTAATCTGTTCACCCCTGTGCAATGTAACCTGTACACCCTGTACAATGTAATCTGTTCACCCCTGTGCAATGTAACTTGTACACCCTGTGCAATGTAACATGTACACCCTGTACAATGTAATCTGTTCACCCCTGTGCAATGTAATCTGTACACCCTGTACAATGTAATCTGTTCACCCCTGTGCAATGTAACCTGTACACCCTGTACAATGTAATCTGTTCACCCCTATGCAATGTAACCTGTACACCCTCTACAATGTAATCTCTTCACCCCTGTGCAATGTAATCTGTTCACGCCTGTGCAATGTAACCTGTACACCCTATGCAATGAAAACTGTACGCCCTGTACAATATAATGTATTCACCTCTGTGCAATGTAACCTGTACACCCCTGTACAATATAACCTGTACACCCTGTACTATGTAAACTGTACACCCTGTACAATGTAATCTGTTCCCCCCTGTGCAATGTATCCTGTACACCCTGTGCAATGTAACATGTACACCCTCTACAGTGTAATCTATTCACCCCTGTGCAATGTAATCTGTACACCCTGTACAATGTAATCTGTTCACCCCTGTGCAATGTAATCTCTACACCCTGTACAATGTAATCTGTTCACCCCTGTGCAATGTAACCTATACACCCTGTACAATGTAATCTGTTCACCCCTGTGCAATGTAACATGTACACCCTGTACAATGTAATCTGTTCACCCCTGTGCAATGTAACCTCTACACCCTGTGCAATGTAACCTGTACACCACTGTGCAATGTAACCTGTTCACCCTGTACAATGTAATCTGTTCACTCCTGTGCAATGTAACCTGTACACCCTGTACAATGTAATCTGTTTACCCCTGAGCAATGTAACCTGTACACGCTGTACAATGTAACCTGTACACCCTGTACAAAGTAACCTTATCACCCCTGTGCAATGTAACCAGTACAACCGTTTGCAATGTAACCTGTCCACCCCTTTGCAATGTAACCTGTACACGCTGTACAATGTAATCTGTTTACCCCTGAGCAATGTAACCTGTACACGCTGTACAATGTAACCAGTACACCCTGTGCAATGTATCCTGTACGCCCTGTACAATGTAATCTGTTCACTGCTGTGCAATGTAACCTGTACACCCCTGTGCAATGTAACATATACACTCTGTACAATGTTTTCTGAACACCCCTGTGCAATGTAACCTGTACACCTTTTGCAATGTAACCTGTAGACCCTGTACAATGTAATCTGTTCACCCTTGTGCAATGTAACCTGTACACCCTGTGCAATGTAAGCTGTACACATGTGTGCAATGTAACATGTACACCCTGTACAATGTAATCTGTTCACCCCTGTTCAATGCAACCTGCACACCCTGTACAATGTAATCTGTTCACCCCTGTGCAATGTAACCTGTACACCCTGTGCAATGAAAACTGTATACCCTGGACAATGTAATGTATTCACCTCTGTGCAATGTAACCTGTACACCCTGTGCAATGTAACATGTACACCCTGTACAATGTAATCTGTTCACCCCTGTGCAATGTAATCTGTACACCCTGTACAATGTAATCTGTTCACCCCTGTGCAATGTAACTTGTACACCCTGTGCAATGTAACATGTACACCCTGTACAATGTAATCTGTTCACCCCTGTGCAATGTAATCTGTACACCCTGTACAATGTAATCTCTTCACCCCTGTGCAATGTAACCTGTACACCCTGTACAATGTAATCTGTTCACCCCTGTGCAATGTAACCTCTACACCCTGTGCAATGTAACCTGTACACCACTGTGCAATGTAACCTGTACACCCTGTACAATGTAATCTGTTCACTCCTGTGCAATGTAACCTGTACACCCTGTACAATGTAATCTGTTTACCCCTGAGCAATGTAACCTGTACATGCTGTACAATGTAACCCGTACACCCTGTGCAATGTAACCTGTACACCCTGTACAATGTAATGTCTTCACCCCTGTGCAATGTAACCTGTACACGCTGTACAATGTAACCCGTACACCCTGTGCAATGTAACCTGTACACCCTGTACAATGTAATCTGTTCACCCCTGTGCAATGTAACCTGTACACGCTGTACAATGTAACCTGTACACCCTGTACAAAGTAACCTTATCACCCCTGTGCAATGTAACCAGTACAACCGTTTGCAATGTAACCTGTCCACCCCTTTGCAATGTAACCTGTACACGCTGTACAATGTAATCTGTTTACCCCTGAGCAATGTAACCTGTACACGCTGTACAATGTAACCAGTACACCCTGTGCAATGTAACCTGTACGCCCTGTACAATGTAATCTGTTCACTGCTGTGCAATGTAACCTGTACACCCCTGTGCAATGTAACATATACACTCTGTACAATGTTATCTGTACACCCCTGTGCAATGTAACCTGTACACCTTTTGCAATGTAACCTGTACACGCTGTAGAATGTTATCTGGTCACCCTGTACAATGTAACCTGTACACCCTGTGCAATGTAACCTGTACACCCTGTACAATGTAATCTGTTCACCCCTGTGCAATGTAACCTCTACACCCTGTGCAATGTAACCTGTACACCACTGTGCAATGTAACCTGTACACCCTGTACAATGTAATCTGTTCACTCCTGTGCAATGTAACTTGTACACCCTGTACAATGTAATCTGTTTACCCCTGAGCAATGTAACCTGTACATGCTGTACAATGTAACCCGTACACCCTGTGCAATGTAACCTGTACACCCTGTACAATGTAACATGTACACCCTGTACAATGTAATCTGTTCACCCCTGTGCAATGTAATCTGTACACCCTGTACAATGTAATCTGTTCAACCCTGTGCAATGTAACATGTACACCCTGTACAATGTAATCTGTTCACCCCTGTGCAATGTAACCTCTACACCCTGTGCAATGTAACCTGTACACCACTGTGCAATGTAACCTGTACACCCTGTACAATGTAATCTGTTCACTCCTGTGCAATGTAACCTGTACACCCTGTACAATGTAATCTGTTTACCCCTGAGCAATGTAACCTGTACACGCTGTACAATGTAACCTGTACACCCTGTACAAAGTAACCTTATCACCCCTGTGCAATGTAACCAGTACAACCGTTTGCAATGTAACCTGTCCACCCCTTTGCAATGTAACCTGTACACGCTGTACAATGTAATCTGTTTACCCCTGAGCAATGTAACCTGTACACGCTGTACAATGTAACCAGTACACCCTGTGCAATGTAACCTGTACGCCCTGTACAATGTAATCTGTTCACTGCTGTGCAATGTAACCTGTACACCCCTGTGCAATGTAACATATACACTCTGTACAATGTTTTCTGAACACCCCTGTGCAATGTAACCTGTACACCTTTTGCAATGTAACCTGTAGACCCTGTACAATGTAATCTGTTCACCCTTGTGCAATGTAACCTGTACACCCTGTGCAATGTAAGCTGTACACATGTGTGCAATGTAACATGTACACCGTGTACAATGTAATCTGTTCACCCCTGTTCAATGCAACCTGCACACCCTGTACAATGTAATCTGTTCACCCCTGTGCAATGTAACCTGTACACCCTGTGCAATGAAAACTGTATACCCTGGACAATGTAATGTATTCACCTCTGTGCAATGTAACCTGTACACCCTGTGCAATGTAACATGTACACCCTGTACAATGTAATCTGTTCACCCCTGTGCAATGTAATCTGTACACCCTGTACAATGTAATCTGTTCACCCCTGTGCAATGTAACTTGTACACCCTGTGCAATGTAACATGTACACCCTGTACAATGTAATCTGTTCACCCCTGTGCAATGTAATCTGTACACCCTGTACAATGTAATCTGTTCACCCCTGTGCAATGTAACCTGTACACCCTGTACAATGTAATCTGTTCACCCCTGTGCAATGTAACCTCTACACCCTGTGCAATGTAACCTGTACACCACTGTGCAATGTAACCTGTACACCCTGTACAATGTAATCTGTTCACTCCTGTGCAATGTAACCTGTACACCCTGTACAATGTAATCTGTTTACCCCTGAGCAATGTAACCTGTACATGCTGTACAATGTAACCCGTACACCCTGTGCAATGTAACCTGTACACCCTGCACAATGTAATGTGTTCACCCCTGTGCAATGTAACATGTACACGCTGTACAATGTAACCCGTACACCCTGTGCAATGTAACCTGTACACCCTGTACAATGTAATCTGTTCACCCCTATGCAATGTAACCTGTACACCCTCTACAATGTAATCTCTTCACCCCTGTGCAATGTAATCTGTTCACGCCTGTGCAATGTAACCTGTACACCCTATGCAATGAAAACTGTACGCCCTGTACAATATAATGTATTCACCTCTGTGCAATGTAACCTGTACACCCCTGTACAATATAACCTGTACACCCTGTACTATGTAAACTGTACACCCTGTACAATGTAATCTGTTCCCCCCTGTGCAATGTATCCTGTACACCCTGTGCAATGTAACATGTACACCCTCTACAGTGTAATCTATTCACCCCTGTGCAATGTAATCTGTACACCCTGTACAATGTAATCTGTTCACCCCTGTGCAATGTAATCTCTACACCCTGTACAATGTAATCTGTTCACCCCTGTGCAATGTAACCTATACACCCTGTACAATGTAATCTGTTCACCCCTGTGCAATGTAACATGTACACCCTGTACAATGTAATCTGTTCACCCCTGTGCAATGTAACCTCTACACCCTGTGCAATGTAACCTGTACACCACTGTGCAATGTAACCTGTACACCCTGTACAATGTAATCTGTTCACTCCTGTGCAATGTAACCTGTACACCCTGTACAATGTAATCTGTTTACCCCTGAGCAATGTAACCTGTACACGCTGTACAATGTAACCTGTACACCCTGTACAAAGTAACCTTATCACCCCTGTGCAATGTAACCAGTACAACCGTTTGCAATGTAACCTGTCCACCCCTTTGCAATGTAACCTGTACACGCTGTACAATGTAATCTGTTTACCCCTGAGCAATGTAACCTGTACACGCTGTACAATGTAACCAGTACACCCTGTGCAATGTATCCTGTACGCCCTGTACAATGTAATCTGTTCACTGCTGTGCAATGTAACCTGTACACCCCTGTGCAATGTAACATATACACTCTGTACAATGTTTTCTGAACACCCCTGTGCAATGTAACCTGTACACCTTTTGCAATGTAACCTGTAGACCCTGTACAATGTAATCTGTTCACCCTTGTGCAATGTAACCTGTACACCCTGTGCAATGTAAGCTGTACACATGTGTGCAATGTAACATGTACACCCTGTACAATGTAATCTGTTCACCCCTGTTCAATGCAACCTGCACACCCTGTACAATGTAATCTGTTCACCCCTGTGCAATGTAACCTGTACACCCTGTGCAATGAAAACTGTATACCCTGGACAATGTAATGTATTCACCTCTGTGCAATGTAACCTGTACACCCTGTGCAATGTAACATGTACACCCTGTACAATGTAATCTGTTCACCCCTGTGCAATGTAATCTGTACACCCTGTACAATGTAATCTGTTCACCCCTGTGCAATGTAACTTGTACACCCTGTGCAATGTAACATGTACACCCTGTACAATGTAATCTGTTCACCCCTGTGCAATGTAATCTGTACACCCTGTACAATGTAATCTCTTCACCCCTGTGCAATGTAACCTGTACACCCTGTACAATGTAATCTGTTCACCCCTGTGCAATGTAACCTCTACACCCTGTGCAATGTAACCTGTACACCACTGTGCAATGTAACCTGTACACCCTGTACAATGTAATCTGTTCACTCCTGTGCAATGTAACCTGTACACCCTGTACAATGTAATCTGTTTACCCCTGAGCAATGTAACCTGTACATGCTGTACAATGTAACCCGTACACCCTGTGCAATGTAACCTGTACACCCTGTACAATGTAATGTCTTCACCCCTGTGCAATGTAACCTGTACACGCTGTACAATGTAACCCGTACACCCTGTGCAATGTAACCTGTACACCCTGTACAATGTAATCTGTTCACCCCTGTGCAATGTAACCTGTACACGCTGTACAATGTAACCTGTACACCCTGTACAAAGTAACCTTATCACCCCTGTGCAATGTAACCAGTACAACCGTTTGCAATGTAACCTGTCCACCCCTTTGCAATGTAACCTGTACACGCTGTACAATGTAATCTGTTTACCCCTGAGCAATGTAACCTGTACACGCTGTACAATGTAACCAGTACACCCTGTGCAATGTAACCTGTACGCCCTGTACAATGTAATCTGTTCACTGCTGTGCAATGTAACCTGTACACCCCTGTGCAATGTAACATATACACTCTGTACAATGTTATCTGTACACCCCTGTGCAATGTAACCTGTACACCTTTTGCAATGTAACCTGTACACGCTGTAGAATGTTATCTGGTCACCCTGTACAATGTAACCTGTACACCCTGTGCAATGTAACCTGTACAACCCTGTGCAATGTAACATGTGCACCCCTGTGCAATGTAACCTGTGCACCCTGTGCAATGTAACCTGTACCCCCTGTACAATGTAATCTGTACACCGTGTACAAAGTAACCTTTTCACCCCTGTGCAATGCAACTTTTCACCCCTGTGCAATGTAACCTGTGCACCCTGTGCAATGTAACCTGTACACCCTGTACAATTTAATCTGTACACCCTGTACAAAGTAACCTTTTCACCCCTGTGCAATGTAACCTGTACACCCCTTTGCAATGTAACCTGTACACCCCTGTACAATGTAATCTGTTCACTCCTGTGCAATGTAACCTGTACACCCTGTACAATGTAATCTGTTCACCCCTGTGCAATGTAATCTGTTCACCCCTGTGCAATGTAACCTGTACACCCTGTGCAATGAAAACTGTACACCCTGTACAATGTAATGTATTCACCTCTGTGCAATGTAACCTGTACACCCTGTGCAATGTAACCTATACACCCCTGTACAATATAACCTGTACACCCTGTACTATGTAAACTGTACACCCTGTACAATGTAATCTGTTCACCCCTGTGCAATGTAACCTGTACACCCTGTGCAATGTAACATGTACACCCTGTACAATGTAATCTGTTCACCCCTGTGCCATGTAATCTGTACACCCTGTACAATGTAATCTGTTCACCCCTGTGCAATGTAACCTTTACACACTGTGCAATGTAACCCGTACACCCTGTGCCATGTAACCTGTACACCCTGTACAATGTAATCTGTTCACCCCTGTGCAATGTAACCTGTACACGCTGTACAATGTAACCAGTACACCCTGTACAATGTAATCTGTACACCCCTATGCAATGTAACCTGTACAGCCTGTGCAATGTAACCTGTACACTCCTGTATAAAGTAACCTGTACACCCTGTGCAATGTAACCACTACGCCCTTGCGCAATGAAACCTGTACGCCCTGTACAATGTAATTTGTTCACCCCTGTGCAATGTAACCTGTACTCCCTGTGCAATTTAACCTGTACACTCTGTGCAATGTAACCTATATACCCCTGTGCAAAGTAACCTGTACACGCTGAATAATGTTATCTGGTAACCCCTGTGCAATGTAACCTCTTCACCCTGTGCACTGTAACCTGTACACCCTGAGCAATGTAACTGTACACCCCTGTGCAATGTAACCTGTACACCCTGTGCAATGTAACCTGTACACCCTGTACAATGTAATCTGTTCACCCCTGTGCAATGTAATCTGTACACCCTGTACAATGTAATCTGTACACCCTGTACAAAGTAACCTTTTCACCCCTGTGCAATGTAACCTGCACACGCCTTTGCAATGTAACCTGTACACCCTGTGCAATGTAACCTGTGCATCCCTGTGCAATGTAACCTGTACACCCCTGCGCAATGTAACCTGTACACCCCTGTGTAATATAAACTGTACACCCTGTACAATGTAATCTGTTCACCCCTGTGCAATGTAATCTGTACACCCTGTGCAATGTAACCTCTACACCCCTGCACAATGTAACCTGTACACCCTGTACAATGTAATCTGTTCACCCCTGTGCAATGTAACCTGTACACCGCTGTGCAATGTAACCTGTACACCCTTGTGCAAAGTAACCTGTACATGCTGTACAATGTTGTCTGGACACCCCTGTGCATTGTAACCTGTACACCCTGTGCAATGTAACCTGTACACCCCTTTGCAATGTAATCTGTACACCCTGTGCAATGTAACCTCTACACCCTGTACAATGTAATCTGTTCACCCCTGTGCAATGTAACCTGTACACCAATGAGCAAAGTAACCTGTACACGCTGTACAATGTTGTCTGGACACCCCTGTGCAATGTAACCTCCACACCCTGTGCAATGTAACCTGAACACCCTGTGCAATGTAATCTGTACACCCCTGTGCAATGTAACCTGTACACCCTGTACAATGTAATCTGTTCATGCCTGTGCAATGTAACCTGTACGCCCTGTACAATGTAATCTGTTCATCCCTGTGCAATGTAACCTGTACTCCCTGTGCAATGTAACCTGTACACCCTGAACAATGTAATCTGTTCATGCCTGTGCAATGTAACCTGTACACCCTGTGCAATGTAACCTCTACACCCCTGCACAATGTAACCTGTACACCCTGTACAATGTAATCTGTTCACCCCTGTGCAATGTAACCTGTACACCGCTGTGCAATGTAACCTGTACACCCTTGTGCAAAGTAACCTGTACATGCTGTACAATGTTGTCTGGACACCCCTGTGCATTGTAACCTGTACACCCTGTGCAATGTAACCTGTAAACCCTGTGCAATGTAACCTGTCCACCCCTGTGCAATGTAACCTGTACACACTGTACAATGTAATCTGTTCACCCTTGTGCAATGTCATCTGTTCACCCCTGTGCAATGTAACCTGTACACCCTGTGCAATGTAACCTATACACCCCTGTACATTATAACCTGTACACCCTGTACTATGTAAACTGTACACCCTGTACATTGTAATCTGTTCATGCCTGTGCAATGTAATCTGTACACCCTGTGCAATGTAACCTATACACCCCTGTGCAAAGTAACCTGAACACGCTGTATAATGTTATCTGGTCACCCCTGTGCAATGTAACCTCTTCACCCTGTGCACAGTAACCTGTACACCCTGTGCAATGTAACCTGTACACCCCTGTGCAATGTAACCTGTACACCCTGTTCAATGTAATCTGTTGACCCCTGTGCAATGTAACCTGTACACCCTGTACAATGTAATCTGTACACCCTGGACAATGTAATCTCTTCACCCCAGTGCAATGTAACCTGTACACCCTGTACAATGTAATCTGTTCACCCATGTGCAATGTAACCAGTACAACCTGTGCAATGTAACCTGTACACCCTGTGCAATGTAACCTGTACACCCTGTACAATGTAATCTGTTCACCCCTGTGCAAAGTAACCTGTACACCCTGTACAATGTAATCTGTTCACCCCTGTGCAATGTAATCTGTACACCCTGTACAATGTAATCTGTTGATGCCTGTGCAATGTAACCTGTACGCCCTGTACAATGTAATCTGTTCATCCCTGTGCAATGTAACCTGTACTCCCTGTGCAATGTAACCTGTACACCCTGTACAATGTAATCTGTTCATGCCTGTGCAATGTAACCTGTACACCCTGTGCAATGTAACCTCTACACCCTGTACCATGTAATCTGTTCACCCCTGTGCAATGTAACCTGTACACCAATGAGCAAAGTAACCTGTACACGCTGTACAATGTTGTCTGGACACCCCTGTGCAATGTAACCTCCACACCCTGTGCAATGTAACCTGCACACCACTGTGCAATGCAACCTGTACACCCTGTACAATGTAATCTTTACACTCTGGACAATGTAATCTCTTCACCCCAGTGCAATGTAACCTGTACACCCTGTACAATGTAATCTGTTCACCCATGTGCAATGTAACCAGTACAACCTGTGCAATGTAACCTCTACACCCCTGCACAATTTAACCTGTACACCCTGTACAATGTAATCTGTTCACCCCTGTGCAATGTAACCTGTACACCGCTGTGCAATGTAACCTGTACACCCTGTGCAATGTAATCTGTACACCCTGTGCAATGTAACCTGTACACCCCTGTGCAATGTAACCTGTACACCCCTGTGCAAGGTAACCTGTACACCCTGTGCAATGAAAACTGTACACCCTGTACAATGTAATGTATTCACCTCTGTGCAATGTAACCTGTACACCCTGTGCAATGTAACCTATACACCCCTGTACAATATAACCTGTACACCCTGTACTATGTAAACTGTACACCCTGTACAATGTAATCTGTTCACCCCTGTGCAATGTAACCTGTACACCCTGTGCAATGTAACATGTACACCCTGTACAATGTAATCTGTTCACCCCTGTGCCATGTAATCTGTACACCCTGTACAATGTAATCTGTTCACCCCTGTGCAATGTAACCTGTACACCCTGTACAATGTAATCTGTTCACCCCTGTGCAATGTAACATGTACACCCTGTACAATGTAATCTGTTCACCCCTGTGCAATGTAACCTCTACAACCTGTGCAATGTAACCTGTACACCCTGTACAATGTAATCTGTTCACTCCTGTGCAATGTAACCTGTACACGCTGTCCAATGTAATCTGTTTACCCCTGAGCAATGTAACCTGTACACGCTGTACAACGTAACCCGTACACCCTGGGCAATGTAAACTGTATGCCCTGTACAATGTAATCTGTTCACTGCTGTGCAATGTAACCTGTACACCCCTGTGCAAAATAACATATACACTCTGTACAATGTTATCTGTACACCCCTGTGCAATGTAACCTGTACACCTTTTGCAATGTAACCTGTATACCCTGTATAATGTAATCTGTTCACCCCTGTGCAATGTAACCAGTACACCCTGTGCAATGTAAACTGTACACATCTGTACAATGTAACCCGTACACCCTGTGCAATGTCACCTGTACGCCCTGTACAATGTAATCTGTTCACTGCTGTGCAATGTAACCTTTACACCCCTGTGCAATGTAACATATACACTCTGTACAATGTTATCTGTACACCCCTGTGCAATGTAACCTGTACACCTTTTGCAATGTAACCTGTATACCCTGTATAATGTAATCTGTTCACCCCTGTGCAATGTAACCTGTACACCCAGTGCAATGTAAGCTGTACACATCTGTGCAATGTAACATGTACACCCTGTTCAATGCAACCTGCACACCCTGTACAATGTGATCTGTTCACCCCTATGCAATGTAACCTGTACACCCTCTTCAGTGTAATCAGGCCACCATTGTGCAATGTAAACTCGACACCCTGTGCAATGTAACCTGTACACCCTGTACAATGTAATCTGTTCACCCCTGTGCAATGTAACCTATACACCCTGTACAATGTAATCTGTTCACCCCTGTGCAATGTAACCTGTACACCCCTTTGCAATGTAACCTGTAGACGCTGTACAATGTAATCTGTTCACAACTGTGCAATGTAACCTGTACACCCTGTGCAATGTAAACTGTACACCCTGTACAATGTAATCTGTTCACGCCTGTGCAATGTAACCTGTATGCCCTGTACAATGTAATCTGTTCACCCCTGTGCAATGTAACCTGTACTCCCTGTGCAATGTAACCTGTACACCCTGTACAATGTAATCTGTTCACCGCTGCGCAATGTAACCTGTACAGCCTGTGCAATGTAACCTGTACACTCCTGTATAAAGTAACCTGTACACCCTGTGCAATGTAACCACTACGCCCTTGCGCAATGAAACCTGTACGCCCTGTACAATGTAATTTGTTCACCCCTGTGCAATGTAACCTGTACTCCCTGTGCAATTTAACCTGTACACTCTGTGCAATGTAACCTATATACCCCTGTGCAAAGTAACCTGTACACGCTGAATAATGTTATCTGGTAACCCCTGTGCAATGTAACCTCTTCACCCTGTGCACTGTAACCTGTACACCCTGAGCAATGTAACTGTACACCCCTGTGCAATGTAACCTGTACACCCTGTGCAATGTAACCTGTACACCCTGTACAATGTAATCTGTTCACCCCTGTGCAATGTAATCTGTACACCCTGTACAATGTAATCTGTACACCCTGTACAAAGTAACCTTTTCACCCCTGTGCAATGTAACCTGCACACGCCTTTGCAATGTAACCTGTACACCCTGTGCAATGTAACCTGTGCATCCCTGTGCAATGTAACCTGTACACCCCTGCGCAATGTAACCTGTACACCCCTGTGTAATATAAACTGTACACCCTGTACAATGTAATCTGTTCACCCCTGTGCAATGTAATCTGTACACCCTGTGCAATGTAACCTCTACACCCCTGCACAATGTAACCTGTACACCCTGTACAATGTAATCTGTTCACCCCTGTGCAATGTAACCTGTACACCGCTGTGCAATGTAACCTGTACACCCTTGTGCAAAGTAACCTGTACATGCTGTACAATGTTGTCTGGACACCCCTGTGCATTGTAACCTGTACACCCTGTGCAATGTAACCTGTACACCCCTTTGCAATGTAATCTGTACACCCTGTACAATGTAATCTGTTCACCCCAGTGCAATGTAACCTGTACACACCTGCGCAATGTAACCTGTACACCCTGTGCAATATAACCTGTCCACCCTTGTGCCATGTAACCTGTACACCCTGGACAATGTAATCTGTTCACCCCAGTGCAATGTAACCTGTACACCCTGGACAATGTAATCTGTTCACCCCAGTGCAATGTAACCTGTACACCCTGTACAATGTAACCTGTACACCCCTGTGCAATGTAATCTGTACAACCTGTTCAATGTAATCTGTTCACCCCTGTGCAATGTAACCTGTACACCCTGTACAATGTAATCTGTTCACCCCTGTGCAATGTAACCTATACACCCTGTGCAATGTAACCTGTAAACCCCTGTGTAATATAAACTGTACACCCTGTACAATGTAATCTGTTCACCCCTGTGCAATGTAATCTGTACACCCTGTGCAATGTAACCTGTACACCCTGTAGAATGTAATCTGTTGATGCCTGTGCAATGTAACCTGTACGCCCTGTACAATGTAATCTGTTCATCCCTGTGCAATGTAACCTGTACTCCCTGTGCAATGTAACCTGTACACCCTGTACAATGTAATCTGTTCATGCCTGTGCAATGTAACCTGTACACCCTGTGCAATGTAACCTCTACACCCTGTACAATGTAATCTGTTCACCCCTGTGCAATGTAACCTGTACACCAATGAGCAAAGTAACCTGTACACGCTGTACAATGTTGTCTGGACACCCCTGTGCAATGTAACCTCCACACCCTGTGCAATGTAACCTGAACACCCTGTGCAACGTAATCTGTACACCCCTGTGCAATGTAACCTGTACACCCTGTACAATGTAATCTGTTCATGCCTGTGCAATGTAACCTGTACGCCCTGTACAATGTAATCTGTTCATCCCTGTGCAATGTAACCTGTACTCCCTGTGCAATGTAACCTGTACACCCTGAACAATGTAATCTGTTCATGCCTGTGCAATGTAACCTGTACACCCTGTGCAATGTAACCTCTACACCCCTGCACAATGTAACCTGTACACCCTGTACAATGTAATCTGTTCACCCCTGTGCAATGTAACCTGTACACCGCTGTGCAATGTAACCTGTACACCCTTGTGCAAAGTAACCTGTACATGCTGTACAATGTTGTCTGGACACCCCTGTGCATTGTAACCTGTACACCCTGTGCAATGTAACCTGTAAACCCTGTGCAATGTAACCTGTCCACCCCTGTGCAATGTAACCTGTACACACTGTACAATGTAATCTGTTCACCCTTGTGCAATGTCATCTGTTCACCCCTGTGCAATGTAACCTGTACACCCTGTGCAATGTAACCTATACACCCCTGTACATTATAACCTGTACACCCTGTACTATGTAAACTGTACACCCTGTACATTGTAATCTGTTCATGCCTGTGCAATGTAATCTGTACACCCTGTGCAATGTAACCTATACACCCCTGTGCAAAGTAACCTGAACACGCTGTATAATGTTATCTGGTCACCCCTGTGCAATGTAACCTCTTCACCCTGTGCACAGTAACCTGTACACCCTGTGCAATGTAACCTGTACACCCCTGTGCAATGTAACCTGTACACCCTGTTCAATGTAATCTGTTGACCCCTGTGCAATGTAACCTGTACACCCTGTACAATGTAATCTGTACACCCTGGACAATGTAATCTCTTCACCCCAGTGCAATGTAACCTGTACACCCTGTACAATGTAATCTGTTCACCCATGTGCAATGTAACCAGTACAACCTGTGCAATGTAACCTGTACACCCTGTGCAATGTAACCTGTACACCCTGTACAATGTAATCTGTTCACCCCTGTGCAAAGTAACCTGTACACCCTGTACAATGTAATCTGTTCACCCCTGTGCAATGTAATCTGTACACCCTGTACAATGTAATCTGTTGATGCCTGTGCAATGTAACCTGTACGCCCTGTACAATGTAATCTGTTCATCCCTGTGCAATGTAACCTGTACTCCCTGTGCAATGTAACCTGTACACCCTGTACAATGTAATCTGTTCATGCCTGTGCAATGTAACCTGTACACCCTGTGCAATGTAACCTCTACACCCTGTACCATGTAATCTGTTCACCCCTGTGCAATGTAACCTGTACACCAATGAGCAAAGTAACCTGTACACGCTGTACAATGTTGTCTGGACACCCCTGTGCAATGTAACCTCCACACCCTGTGCAATGTAACCTGCACACCGCTGTGCAATGCAACCTGTACACCCTGTACAATGTAATCTTTACACTCTGGACAATGTAATCTCTTCACCCCAGTGCAATGTAACCTGTACACCCTGTACAATGTAATCTGTTCACCCATGTGCAATGTAACCAGTACAACCTGTGCAATGTAACCTCTACACCCCTGCACAATTTAACCTGTACACCCTGTACAATGTAATCTGTTCACCCCTGTGCAATGTAACCTGTACACCGCTGTGCAATGTAACCTGTACACCCTGTGCAATGTAATCTGTACACCCTGTGCAATGTAACCTGTACACCCCTGTGCAATGTAACCTGTACACCCCTGTGCAAGGTAACCTGTACACCCTGTGCAATGAAAACTGTACACCCTGTACAATGTAATGTATTCACCTCTGTGCAATGTAACCTGTACACCCTGTGCAATGTAACCTATACACCCCTGTACAATATAACCTGTACACCCTGTACTATGTAAACTGTACACCCTGTACAATGTAATCTGTTCACCCCTGTGCAATGTAACCTGTACACCCTGTGCAATGTAACATGTACACCCTGTACAATGTAATCTGTTCACCCCTGTGCCATGTAATCTGTACACCCTGTACAATGTAATCTGTTCACCCCTGTGCAATGTAACCTGTACACCCTGTACAATGTAATCTGTTCACCCCTGTGCAATGTAACATGTACACCCTGTACAATGTAATCTGTTCACCCCTGTGCAATGTAACCTCTACAACCTGTGCAATGTAACCTGTACACCCTGTACAATGTAATCTGTTCACTCCTGTGCAATGTAACCTGTACACGCTGTCCAATGTAATCTGTTTACCCCTGAGCAATGTAACCTGTACACGCTGTACAACGTAACCCGTACACCCTGGGCAATGTAACCTGTATGCCCTGTACAATGTAATCTGTTCACTGCTGTGCAATGTAACCTGTACACCCCTGTGCAAAATAACATATACACTCTGTACAATGTTATCTGTACACCCCTGTGCAATGTAACCTGTACACCTTTTGCAATGTAACCTGTATACCCTGTATAATGTAATCTGTTCACCCCTGTGCAATGTAACCAGTACACCCTGTGCAATGTAAGCTGTACACATCTGTACAATGTAACCCGTACACCCTGTGCAATGTCACCTGTACGCCCTGTACAATGTAATCTGTTCACTGCTGTGCAATGTAACCTTTACACCCCTGTGCAATGTAACATATACACTCTGTACAATGTTATCTGTACACCCCTGTGCAATGTAACCTGTACACCTTTTGCAATGTAACCTGTATACCCTGTATAATGTAATCTGTTCACCCCTGTGCAATGTAACCTGTACACCCTGTGCAATGTAAGCTGTACACATCTGTGCAATGTAACATGTACACCCTGTTCAATGCAACCTGCACACCCTGTACAATGTGATCTGTTCACCCCTATGCAATGTAACCTGTACACCCTCTTCAGTGTAATCAGGCCACCATTGTGCAATGTAAACTCGACACCCTGTGCAATGTAACCTGTACACCCTGTACAATGTAATCTGTTCACCCCTGTGCAATGTAACCTATACACCCTGTACAATGTAATCTGTTCACCCCTGTGCAATGTAACCTGTACACCCCTTTGCAATGTAACCTGTAGACGCTGTACAATGTAATCTGTTCACAACTGTGCAATGTAACCTGTACACCCTGTGCAATGTAAACTGTACACCCTGTACAATGTAATCTGTTCACGCCTGTGCAATGTAACCTGTATGCCCTGTACAATGTAATCTGTTCACCCCTGTGCAATGTAACCTGTACTCCCTGTGCAATGTAACCTGTACACCCTGTACAATGTAATCTGTTCACCGCTGCGCAATGTAACCTGTACACCCTGTGCAATGTAACCTATACACCCCTGTGTAAAGTAACCTGTACACGCTGTATAATGTTATCTGGTCACCCCTGTGCAATGTAACCTGTACACCCTGTGCAATGTAACCTGTACACCCCTTTGCAATGTAACCTGTGCACCCTGTGCAATGTAACCTGTACCCCCTGTACAATGTAATCTGTACACCGTGTACAAAGTAACCTTTTCACCCCTGTGCAATGTAACTTTTCACCCCTGTGCAATGTAACCTGTGCACCCTGTGCAATGTAACCTGTACACCCTGTGCAATGTAACCTGTACACCCTGTACAATGTAATCTGTTCACTGCTGCGCAATGTAACCTGTACACCCTGTGCAATGTAACCTGTACACCCTGTACAATGTAATCTGTTCACTGCTGCGCAATGTAACCTGTACACCCTGTGCAATGTAACCTGTACACCCCTTTGCAATGTAACCTGTGCACCCTGTGCAATGTAACCTGTACCCCCTGTACAATGTAATCTGTACACCGTGTACAAAGCAACCTTTTCACCCTTGTGCAATGTAACCTGTACACCCCTGTGCAATGTAACCTGTGCACCCTGTGCAAAGTAACCTGTACACCCCTGTGTAATGTAATCTGTGCACCCTGTGCGATGTAACCTGTACACCCTGTACAATTTAATCTGTACACCCTGTACAAAGTAACCTTTTCACCCCTGTGCAATGTAACCTGTACACCCCTTTGCAATGTAACCTGTACACCCCTTTGCAATGTAACCTGACCACCCTGTACAATGTAATCTGTTCACCCCTGTGCAATGTAACCTGTACACCCCTGTGCAATATAACCTGTACGTCGTGTACAATGTAATCTGTTCACTGGTGTGCAATGTATCCTGTACACCACCGTGCAATGTAACATATTTAACACCCTGTACAATGTAATCTGTGCACCCCTGTGCAACGTAACCTGTGCACCTTTGCAATGTAAACTGTATACCCTGTACAATATAATCTGTTCCCCCTGTGCAATGTAACCTGTACACCCTGTGCAATGTAAGCTGTACACATCTGTGCAATGTAACATGTACACCCTGTTCAATGCAACCTGCACACCCTGTACAATGTGATCTGTTCACCCCTATGCAATGTAACCTGTACACCCTCTTCAGTGTAATCAGGCCACCATTGTGCAATGTAAACTCGACACCCTGTGCAATGTAACCTGTACACCCTGTACAATGTAATCTGTTCACCCCTGTGCAATGTAACCTATACACCCTGTACAATGTAATCTGTTCACCCCTGTGCAATGTAACCTGTACACCCCTTTGCAATGTAACCTGTAGACGCTGTACAATGTAATCTGTTCACAACTGTGCAATGTAACCTGTACACCCTGTGCAATGTAAACTGTACACCCTGTACAATGTAATCTGTTCACGCCTGTGCAATGTAACCTGTATGCCCTGTACAATGTAATCTGTTCACCCCTGTGCAATGTAACCTGTACTCCCTGTGCAATGTAACCTGTACACCCTGTACAATGTAATCTGTTCACCGCTGCGCAATGTAACCTGTACACCCTGTGCAATGTAACCTATACACCCCTGTGTAAAGTAACCTGTACACGCTGTATAATGTTATCTGGTCACCCCTGTGCAATGTAACCTGTACACCCTGTGCAATGTAACCTGTACACCCCTTTGCAATGTAACCTGTGCACCCTGTGCAATGTAACCTGTACCCCCTGTACAATGTAATCTGTACACCGTGTACAAAGTAACCTTTTCACCCCTGTGCAATGTAACTTTTCACCCCTGTGCAATGTAACCTGTGCACCCTGTGCAATGTAACCTGTACACCCTGTGCAATGTAACCTGTACACCCTGTACAATGTAATCTGTTCACTGCTGCGCAATGTAACCTGTACACCCTGTGCAATGTAACCTGTACACCCTGTACAATGTAATCTGTTCACTGCTGCGCAATGTAACCTGTACACCCTGTGCAATGTAACCTGTACACCCCTTTGCAATGTAACCTGTGCACCCTGTGCAATGTAACCTGTACCCCCTGTACAATGTAATCTGTACACCGTGTACAAAGCAACCTTTTCACCCTTGTGCAATGTAACCTGTACACCCCTGTGCAATGTAACCTGTGCACCCTGTGCAAAGTAACCTGTACACCCCTGTGTAATGTAATCTGTGCACCCTGTGCGATGTAACCTGTACACCCTGTACAATTTAATCTGTACACCCTGTACAAAGTAACCTTTTCACCCCTGTGCAATGTAACCTGTACACCCCTTTGCAATGTAACCTGTACACCCCTTTGCAATGTAACCTGACCACCCTGTACAATGTAATCTGTTCACCCCTGTGCAATGTAACCTGTACACCCCTGTGCAATATAACCTGTACGTCGTGTACAATGTAATCTGTTCACTGGTGTGCAATGTATCCTGTACACCACCGTGCAATGTAACATATTTAACACCCTGTACAATGTAATCTGTGCACCCCTGTGCAACGTAACCTGTGCACCTTTGCAATGTAAACTGTATACCCTGTACAATATAATCTGTTCCCCCTGTGCAATGTATCCTGTACACCCTGTGCAATGTAACATGTACACCCTCTGCAGTGTAATCTGTTCACCCCTGTGCAATGTAATCTGTACACCCTGTACAATGTAATCTGTTCACCCCTGTGCAATGTAATCTCTACACCCTGTACAATGTAATCTGTTCACCCCTGTGCAATGTAACCTATACACCCTGTACAATGTAATCTGTTCACCCCTGTGCAATGTAACATGTATACCCTGTACAATGTTATCTGTTCACCCCTGTGCAATGTAACCTCTACACCCTGTGCAATGTAACCTGTACACCACTGTGCAATGTAACCTGTACACCCTGTACAATGTAATCTGTTCACTCCTGTGCAATGTAACCTGTACACCCTGTACAATGTAATCTGTTTACCCCTGAGCAATGTAACCTGTACACGCTGTACAATGTAACCTGTACACCCTGTACAAAGTAACCTTATCACCCCTGTGCAATGTAACCAGTACAACCGTTTGCAATGTAACCTGTCCACCCCTTTGCAATGTAACCTGTACACGCTGTACAATGTAATCTGTTTACCCCTGAGCAATGTAACCTGTACACGCTGTACAATGTAACCAGTACACCCTGTGCAATGTAACCTGTACGCCCTGTACAATGTAATCTGTTCACTGCTGTGCAATGTAACCTGTACACCCCTGTGCAATGTAACATATACACTCTGTACAATGTTTTCTGAACACCCCTGTGCAATGTAACCTGTACACCTTTTGCAATGTAACCTGTTGACCCTGTACAATGTAATCTGTTCACCCTTGTGCAATGTAACCTGTACACCCTGTACAATGTAATCTGTTCACGCCTGTTCAATGCAACCTGCACACCCTGTACAATGTAATCTGTTCACCCCTGTGCAATGTAACCTGTACACCCTGTGCAATGAAAACTGTATACCCTGGACAATGTAATGTATTCACCTCTGTGCAATGTAACCTGTACACCCTGTGCAATGTAACATGTACACCCTGTACAATGTAATCTGTTCACCCCTGTGCAATGTAATCTGTACACCCTGTACAATGTAATCTGTTCACCCCTGTGCAATGTAACTTGTACACCCTGTGCAATGTAACATGTACACCCTGTACAATGTAATCTGTTCACCCCTGTGCAATGTAATCTGTACACCCTGTACAATGTAATCTGTTCACCCCTGTGCAATGTAACCTGTACACCCTGTACAATGTAATCTGTTCACCCCTGTGCAATGTAACCTCTACACCCTGTGCAATGTAACCTGTACACCCTGTACAATGTAATCTGTTCACTCCTGTGCAATGTAACCTGTACACCCTGTACAATGTAATCTGTTTACCCCTGAGCAATGTAACCTGTACATGCTGTACAATGTAACCCGTACACCCTGTGCAATGTAACCTGTACACCCTTTACAATGTAATGTGTTCACCCCTGTGCAATGTAACCTGTACACGCTGTACAATGTAACATGTACACCCTGTGCAATGTAACCTGTACACCCTGTACAATGTAATCTGTTCACCCCTGTGCAATGTAACCTGTACACGCTGTACAATGTAACCTGTACACCCTGTACAAAGTAACCTTATCACCCCTGTGCAATGTAACCAGTACAACCGTTTGCAATGTAACCTGTCCACCCCTTTGCAATGTAACCTGTACACGCTGTACAATGTAATCTGTTTACCCCTGAGCAATGTAACCTGTACACGCTGTACAATGTAACCAGTACACCCTGTGCAATGTAACCTGTACGCCCTGTACAATGTAATCTGTTCACTGCTGTGCAATGTAACCTGTACACCCCTGTGCAATGTAACATATACACTCTGTACAATGTTATCTGTACACCCCTGTGCAATTTAACCTGTACACCTTTTGCAATGTAACCTGTACACGCTGTAGAATGTTATCTGGTCACCCTGTACAATGTAATCTGTACACCCTGTGCAATGTAACCTGTACAACCCTGTGCAATGTAACCTGTACACCCTGTACAATTTAATCTGTACACCCTGTACAAAGTAACCTTTTCACCCCTGTGCAATGTAACCTGTACACCCCTTTGCAATGTAACCTGTACACCCCTTTGCAATGTAACCTGTACACCCCTGTACAATGTAATCTGTTCACTCCTGTGCAATGTAACCTGTACACCCTGTACAATGTAATCTGTTTACCCCTGAGCAATGTAACTTTTCACCCCTGTGCAATGTAACCTGTGCACCCTGTGCAATGTAACCTGTACACCCTGTACAATTTAATCTGTACACCCTGTACAAAGTAACCTTTTCACCCCTGTGCAATGTAACCTGTACACCCCTTTGCAATGTAACCTGTACACCCCTTTGCAATGTAATCTGTACACCCCTGTACAATGTAATCTGTTTACCCCTGAGCAATGTAACCTGTACACGCTGTACAATGTAACCCGTACACCCTGTGCAATGTAACCTGTACACCCTATGCAATGTAACCTGTACACCCTGTACAATGTAATCTGTACACCCGTGTACAAAGTAACCTTTTCACCCTTGTGCAATGTAACCTGTACACCCCTGTGCAATGTATCCTGTTCACCCCTGTGCAATGTAACCTGTACACCCTGTGCAATGTAAGCTGTACACATCTGTGCAATGTAACAAGTACACCCTGTTCAATGCAACCTGCACACCCTGTACAATGTGATCTGTTCACCCCTATGCAATGTAACCTGTACTCCCTCTACAGTGAAATCAGGCCACCATTGTGCAATGTAAACTCGACACCCTGTGCAATGTAACCTGTACACCCTGTACAATGTAATCTGTTCACCCCTGTGCAATGTAACCTATACACCCTGTACAATGTAATCTGTTCACCCCTGTGCAATGTAACCTGTACACCCCTTTGCAATGTAACCTGTACACGCTGTACAATGTAATCTGTTCACAACTGTGCAATGTAACCTGTACACCCTGTGCAATGTAAACTGTACACCCTGTACAATGTAATCTGTTCACGCCTGTGCAATGTAACCTGTATGCCCTGTACAATGTAATCTGTTCACCCCTGTGCAATGTAACCTGTACTCCCTGTGCAATGTAACCTGTACACCCTGTACAATGTAATCTGTTCACTGCTGCGCAATGTAACCTGTACACCCTGTGCAATGTAACCTATACACCCCTGTGTAAAGTAACCTGTACACGCTGTATAATGTTATCTGGTCACCCCTGTGCAATGTAACCTGTACACCCTGTGCAATGTAACCTGTACACCCCTGTGCAATGTAACCTGTGCACCCTGTGCAATGTAACCTGTACCCCCTGTACAATGTAATCTGTGCACCGTGTACAAAGCAACCTTTTCACCCTTGTGCAATGTAACCTGTACACCCCTGTGCAATGTAACCTGTGCACCCTGTGCAATGTAACCTGTACACCCTGTACAATTTAATCTGTACACCCTGTACAAAGTAACCTTTTCACCCCTGTGCAATGTAACCTGTACACCCCTTTGCAATGTAACATGTACACCCCTTTGCAATGTAACCTGTACACCCCTGTACAATGTAATCTGTTTACCCCTGAGCAATGTAACCTGTACACGCTGTACAATGTAACCCGTACACCCTGTGCAATGTAACCTGTACACCCTATGCAATGTAACCTGTACACCCTGTACAATGTAATCTGTACACCCGTGTACAAAGTAACCTTTTCACCCTTGTGCAATGTAACCTGTACACCCCTGTGCAATGTATCCTGTTCACCCCTGTGCAATGTAACCTGTACACCCTGTGCAATGTAAGCTGTACACATCTGTGCAATGTAACAAGTACACCCTGTTCAATGCAACCTGCACACCCTGTACAATGTGATCTGTTCACCCCTATGCAATGTAACCTGTACTCCCTCTACAGTGTAATCAGGCCACCATTGTGCAATGTAAACTCGACACCCTGTGCAATGTAACCTGTACACCCTGTACAATGTAATCTGTTCACCCCTGTGCAATGTAACCTATACACCCTGTACAATGTATTCTGTTCACTCCTGTGCAATGTAACCTGTACACCCCTTTGCAATGTAACCTGTACACGCTGTACAATGTAATCTGTTCACAACTGTGCAATGTAACCTGTACACCCTGTGCAATGTAAACTGTACACCCTGTACAATGTAATCTGTTCACGCCTGTGCAATGTAACCTGTATGCCCTGTACAATGTAATCTGTTCACCCCTGTGCAATGTAACCTGTACTCCCTGTGCAATGTAACCTGTACACCCTGTACAATCTAATCTGTTCACCGCTGCGCAATGTAACCTGTACACCCTGTGCAATGTAACCTATACACCCCTGTGTAAAGTAACCTGTACACGCTGTATAATGTTATCTGGTCACCCCTGTGCAATGTAACCTTTACACCCTGTGCAATGTAACCTGTACACCCCTGTGCAATGTAACCTGTGTACCCTGTGCAATGTAACCTGTACCCCCTGTACAATGTAATCTGTGCACCGTGTACAAAGCAACCTTTTCACCCTTGTGCAATGTAACCTGTACACCCCTGTGCAATGTAACCTGTGCACCCTGTGCAATGTAACCTGTACACCCCTGTGTAATGTAACCTGTGCACCCTGTGCGATGTAACCTGTACACCCTGTACAATTTAATCTGTACACCCTGTACAAAGTAACCTTTTCACCCCTGTGCAATGTAACCTGTACACCCCTGTGCAATGTAACCTGTGCACCCTGTGCAATGTAACCTGTACCCCCTGTACAATGTAATCTGTGCACCGTGTACAAAGCAACCTTTTCACCCTTGTGCAATGTAACCTGTACACCCCTGTGCAATGTAACCTGTGCACCCTGTGCAATGTAACCTGTACACCCCTGTGTAATGTAACCTGTGCACCCTGTGCGATGTAACCTGTACACCCTGTACAATTTAATCTGTACACCCTGTACAAAGTAACCTTTTCACCCCTGTGCAATGTAACCTGTACACCCCTGTGCAATATAACCTGTACGTCGTGTACAATGTAATCTGTTCACTGCTGTGCAATGTATCCTGTACACCCCTGTGCAATGTAACATATTTAACACCCTGTACAATGTAATCTGTACACCCCTGTGCAACGTAACCTGTGCACCTTTGCAATGTAAACTGTATACCCTGAACAATATAATCTGTTCACCCCTGTGCAATGTAACCTGTACACCCTGTGCAATGTAACCTGGACATCCCTGTATAATGTAACCTGTACACCCGTGTACAAAGTAACCTTTTCACCCTTGTGCAATGTAACCTGTACACCCCTGTGCAATGTATCCTGTTCACCCCTGTGCAATGTAACCTGTACACCCTGTGCAATGTAACAAGTACACCCTGTTCAATGCAACCTGCACACCCTGTACAATGTGATCTGTTCACCCCTATGCAATGTAACCTGTACTCCCTCTACAGTGTAATCAGGCCACCATTGTGCAATGTAAACTCGACACCCTGTGCAATGTAACCTGTACACCCTGTACAATGTAATCTGTTCACCCCTGTGCAATGTAACCTATACACCCTGTACAATGTAATCTGTTCACCCCTGTGCAATGTAACCTGTACACCCCTTTGCAATGTAACCTGTACACGCTGTACAATGTAATCTGTTCACAACTGTGCAATGTAACCTGTACACCCTGTGCAATGTAAACTGTACACCCTGTACAATGTAATCTGTTCACGCCTGTGCAATGTAACCTGTATGCCCTGTACAATGTAATCTGTTCACCCCTGTGCAATGTAACCTGTACTCCCTGTGCAATGTAACCTGTACACCCTGTACAATCTAATCTGTTCACCGCTGCGCAATGTAACCTGTACACCCTGTGCAATGTAACCTATACACCCCTGTGTAAAGTAACCTGTACACGCTGTATAATGTTATCTGGTCACCCCTGTGCAATGTAACCTTTACACCCTGTGCAATGTAACCTGTACACCCCTGTGCAATGTAACCTGTGCACCCTGTGCAATGTAACCTGTACCCCCTGTACAATGTAATCTGTGCACCGTGTACAAAGCAACCTTTTCACCCTTGTGCAATGTAACCTGTGCACCCTGTGCAATGTAACCTGTACCCCCTGTACAATGTAATCTGTGCACCGTGTACAAAGCAACCTTTTCACCCTTGTGCAATGTAAGCTGTACACCCCTGTGCAATGTAACCTGTGCACCCTGTGCAATGTAACCTGTACACCCCTGTGTAATGTAACCTGTGCACCCTGTGCGATGTAACCTGTACACCCTGTACAATTTTATCTGTACACCCTGTACAAAGTAACCTTTTCACCCCTGTGCAATGTAACCTGTACACCCCTGTGCAATGTAACCTGTGCACCCTGTGCAATGTAACCTGTACCCCCTGTACAATGTAATCTGTGCACCGTGTACAAAGCAACCTTTTCACCCTTGTGCAATGTAACCTGTACACCCCTGTGCAATGTAACCTGTGCACCCTGTGCAATGTAACCTGTACACCCCTGTGCAATGTAACCTGTGCACCCTGTGCAATGTAACCTGTACCCCCTGTACAATGTAATCTGTGCACCGTGTACAAAGCAACCTTTTCACCCTTGTGCAATGTAACCTGTACACCCCTGTGCAATGTAACCTGTGCACCCTGTGCAATGTAACCTGTACACCCCTGTGTAATGTAACCTGTGCACCCTGTGCGATGTAACCTGTACACCCTGTACAATTTAATCTGTACACCCTGTACAAAGTAACCTTTTCACCCCTGTGCAATGTAACCTGTACACCCCTGTGCAATATAACCTGTACGTCGTGTACAATGTAATCTGTTCACTGCTGTGCAATGTATCCTGTACACCCCTGTGCAATGTAACATATTTAACACCCTGTACAATGTAATCTGTACACCCCTGTGCAACGTAACCTGTGCACCTTTGCAATGTAAACTGTATACCCTGAACAATATAATCTGTTCACCCCTGTGCAATGTAACCTGTACACCCTGTGCAATGTAACCTGGACATCCCTGTATAATGTAACCTGTACACCCTGTGCAATGTAAGCTGTACACACCTGTGCAATGTAACCTGTACACCCTGTACAATGTAATCTGTTCACCCCTATGCAATGTAACCTGTACACCCTGTACAATGTAATCTCTTCACCCCTGTGCAATGTAATCTGTTCACGCCTGTGCAATGTAACCTGTACACCCTATGCAATGAAAACTGTACGCCCTGTACAATATAATGTATTCACCTCTGTGCAATGTAACCTGTACACCCCTGTACAATATAACCTGTACACCCTGTACTATGTAACCTGTACACCCTATGCAATGTAACCTGTACACCCTGTACAATGTAATCTGTACACCCGTGTACAAAGTAACCTTTTCACCCTTGTGCAATGTAACCTGTACACCCCTGTGCAATGTATCCTGTTCACCCCTGTGCAATGTAACCTGTACACCCTGTGCAATGTAAGCTGTACACATCTGTGCAATGTAACAAGTACACCCTGTTCAATGCAACCTGCACACCCTGTACAACGTGATCTGTTCACCCCTATGCAATGTAACCTGTACTCCCTCGACAGTGTAATCAGGCCACCATTGTGCAATGTAAACTCGACACCCTGTGCAATGTAACCTGTACACCCTGTACAATGTAATCTGTTCACCCCTGTGCAATGTAACCTATACACCCTGTACAATGTAATCTGTTCACCCCTGTGCAATGTAACCTGTACACCCCTTTGCAATGTAACCTGTAGATGCTGTACAATGTAATCTGTTCACAACTGTGCAATGTAACCTGTACACCCTGTGCAATGTAAACTGTACACCCTGTACAATGTAATCTGTTCACGCCTGTGCAATGTAACCTGTATGCCCTGTACAATGTAATCTGTTCACCCCTGTGCAATGTAACCTGTACTCCCTGTGCAATGTAACCTGTACACCCTGTACAATCTAATCTGTTCACCGCTGCGCAATGTAACCTGTACACCCTGTGCAATGTAACCTATACACCCCTGTGTAAAGTAACCTGTACACGCTGTATAATGTTATCTGGTCACCCCTGTGCAATGTAACCTGTACACCCTGTGCAATGTAACCTGTACACCCCTGTGCAATGTAACCTGTGCACCCTGTGCAATGTAACCTGTACCCCCTGTACAATGTAATCTGTGCACCGTGTACAAAGGAACCTTTTCACCCTTGTGCAATGTAACCTGTACACCCCTGTGCAATGTAACCTGTGCACCCTGTGCAATGTAACCTGTACACCCCTGTGTAATGTAACCTGTGCACCCTGTGCGATGTAACCTGTACACCCTGTACAATTTAATCTGTACACCCTGTACAAAGTAACCTTTTCACCCCTGTGCAATGTAACCTATACACCCCTGTGCAATATAACCTGTACGTCGTGTACAATGTAATCTGTTCACTGCTGTGCAATGTATCCTGTACACCCCTGTGCAATGTAACATATTTAACACCCTGTACAATGTAATCTGTACACCCCTGTGCAACGTAACCTGTGCACCTTTGCAATGTAAACTGTATACCCTGAACAATATAATCTGTTCACCCCTGTGCAATGTAACCTGTACACCCTGTGCAATGTAACCTGGACATCCCTGTATAATGTAACCTGTACACCCTGTGCAATGTAAGCTGTACACACCTGTGCAATGTAACCTGTACACCCTGTACAATGTAATCTGTTCACCCCTATGCAATGTAACCTGTACACCCTGTACAATGTAATCTCTTCACCCCTGTGCAATGTAATCTGTTCACGCCTGTGCAATGTAACCTGTACACCCTATGCAATGAAAACTGTACGCCCTGTACAATATAATGTATTCACCTCTGTGCAATGTAACCTGTACACCCCTGTACAATATAACCTGTACACCCTGTACTATGTAAACTGTACACCCTGTACAATGTAATCTGTTCCCCCCTGTGCAATGTATCCTGTACACCCTGTGCAATGTAACATGTACACCCTCTACAGTGTAATCTGTTCACCCTGTGCAATGTAATCTGTACACCCTGTACAATGTAATCTGTTCACCCCTGTGCAATGTAATCTCTACACCCTGTACAATGTAATCTGTTCACTCCTGTGCAATGTAACCTATACACCCTGTACAATGTAATCTGTTCACCCCTGTGCAATGTAACATGTACACCCTGTACAATGTAATCTGTTCACCCCTGTGCAATGTAACCTCTACACCCTGTGCAATGTAACCTGTACACCACTGTGCAATGTAACCTGTACACCCTGTACAATGTAATCTGTTCACTCCTGTGCAATGTAACCTGTACACCCTGTACAATGTAATCTGTTTACCCCTGAGCAATGTAACCTGTACACTCTGTAAAATGTAACCTGTACACCCTGTACAAAGTAACCTTATCACCCCTGTGCAATGTAACCAGTACAACCGTTTGCAATGTAACCTGTCCACCCCTTTGCAATGTAACCTGTACACGCTGTACAATGTAATCTGTTTACCCCTGAGAAATGTAACCTGTACACGCTGTACAATGTAACCAGTACACCCTGTGCAATGTAACCTGTACGCCCTGTACAATGTAATCTGTTCACTGCTGTGCAATGTAACCTGTACACCCCTGTGCAATGTAACATATACACTCTGTACAATGTTTTCTGAACACCCCTGTGCAATGTAACCTGTACACCTTTTGCAATGTAACCTGTAGACCCTGTACAATGTAATCTGTTCACCCTTGTGCAATGTAACCTGTACACCCTGTGCAATGTAAGCTGTACACATGTGTGCAATGTAACATGTACACCCTGTACAATGTAATCTGTTCACCCCTGTTCAATGCAACCTGCACACCCTGTACAATGTAATCTGTTCACCCCTGTGCAATGTAACCTGTACACCCTGTGCAATGAAAACTGTATACCCTGGACAATGTAATGTATTCACCTCTGTGCAATGTAACCTGTACACCCTGTGCAATGTAACATGTACACCCTGTACAATGTAATCTGTTCACCCCTGTGCAATGTAATCTGTACACCCTGTACAATGTAATCTGTTCACTGCTGTGCAATGTATCCTGTACACCCCTGTGCAATGTAACATATTTAACACCCTGTACAATGTAATCTGTACACCCCTGTGCAACGTAACCTGTGCACCTTTGCAATGTAAACTGTATACCCTGTACAATATAATCTGTTCACCCCTGTGCAATGTAACCTGTACACCCTGTGCAATGTAACCTGGACATCCCTGTATAATGTAACCTGTACACCCTGTGCAATGTAAGCTGTACACACCTGTGCAATGTAACCTGTACACCCTGTACAATGTAATCTGTTCACCCCTATGCAATGTAACCTGTACACCCTGTACAATGTAATCTCTTCACCCCTGTGCAATTTAATCTGTTCACGCCTGTGCAATGTAACCTGTACACCCTATGCAATGAAAACTGTACGCCCTGTACAATATAATGTATTCACCTCTGTGCAATGTAACCTGTACACCCCTGTACAATATAACCTGTACACCCTGTACTATGTAAACTGTACACCCTGTACAATGTAATCTGTTCCCCGCTGTGCAATGTATCCTGTACACCCTGTGCAATGTAACATGTACACCCTCTACAGTGTAATCTGTTCACCCCTGTGCAATGTAATCTGTTCACCCCTGTGCAATGTAATCTCTACACCCTGTACAATGTAATCTGTTCACCCCTGTGCAATGTAACATGTACACCCTGTACAATGTAATCTGTTCACCCCTGTGCAATGTAACCTGTTCACCCCTTTGCAATGTAACCTGTACACGCTGTACAATGTAATCTGTTCACAACTGTGCAATGTAACCTGTACACCCTGTGCAATGTAAACTGTACACCCTGTACAATGTAAACTGTTCACGCCTGTGCAATGTAACCTGTATTCCCTGTACAATGTAATCTGTTCACCCCTGTGCAATGTAACCTGTACTCCCTGTGCAATGTAACCTGTACACCCTGTACAATGTAATCTGTTCACCGCTGCGCAATGTAACCTGTACACCCTGTGCAATGTAACCTATACACCCCTGTGTAAAGTAACCTGTACACGCTGTATAATGTTATCTGGTCACCCCTGTGCAATGTAACCTGTACACCCTGTGCAATGTAACCTGTACACCCCTGTGCAATGTAACCTGTGCACCCTGTGCAATGTAACCTGTACCCCCTGTACAATGTAATCTTTGCACCGTGTACAAAGCAACCTTTTCACCCTTGTGCAATGTAACCTGTACACCCCTGTGCAATGTAACCTGTGCACCCTGTGCATTGTAACCTGTACACCCCTGTGTAATGTAACCTGTGCACCCTGTGCGATGTAACCTGTACACCCTGTACAATTTAATCTGTACACCCTGTACAAAGTAACCTTTTCACCCCTGTGCAATGTAACCTGTACACCCCTGTGCAATGTAACCTGTGCACCCTGTGCAATGTAACCTGTACCCCCTGTACAATGTAATCTGTGCACCGTGTACAAAGCAACCTTTTCACCCTTGTGCAATGTAACCTGTACACCCCTGTGCAATGTAACCTGTGCACCCTGTGCAATGTAACCTGTACACCCCTGTGTAATGTAACCTGTGCACCCTGTGCGATGTAACCTGTACACCCTGTACAATTTAATCTGTACACCCTGTCCAAAGTAACATTTTCACCCCTGTGCAATGTAACCTGTACACCCCTGTGCAATATAACCTGTACGTTGTGTACAATGTAATCTGTTCACTGCTGTGCAATGTATCCTGTACACCCCTGTGCAATGTAACATATTTAACACCCTGTACAATGTAATCTGTACACCCCTGTGCAACGTAACCTGTGCACCTTTGCAATGTAAACTGTATACCCTGAACAATATAATCTGTTCACCCCTGTGCAATGTAACCTGTACACCCTGTGCAATGTAACCTGGACATCCCTGTATAATGTAACCTGTACACCCTGTGCAATGTAAGCTGTACACACCTGTGCAATGTAACCTGTACACCCTGTACAATGTAATCTGTTCACCCCTATGCAATGTAACCTGTACACCCTGTACAATGTAATCTCTTCACCCCTGTGCAATGTAATCTGTTCACGCCTGTGCAATGTAACCTGTACACCCTATGCAATGAAAACTGTACGCCCTGTACAATATAATGTATTCACCTCTGTGCAATGTAACCTGTACACCCCTGTACAATATAACCTGTACACCCTGTACTATGTAAACTGTACACCCTGTACAATGTAATCTGTTCGCCCCTGTGCAATGTATCCTGTACACCCTGTGCAATGTAACATGTACACCCTCTACAGTGTAATCTGTTCACCCCTGTGCAATGTAATCTCTACACCCTGTACAATGTAATCTGTTCACCCCTGTGCAATGTAACATGTACACCCTGTACAATGTAATCTGTTCACCCCTGTGCAATGTAACCTGTTCACCCCTTTGCAATGTAACCTGTACACGCTGTACAATGTAATCTGTTCACAACTGTGCAATGTAACCTGTACACCCTGTGCAATGTAAACTGTACACCCTGTACAATGTAAACTGTTCACGCCTGTGCAATGTAACCTGTATGCCCTGTACAATGTAATCTGTTCACCCCTGTGCAATGTAACCTGTACTCCCTGTGCAATGTAACCTGTACACCCTGTACAATGTAATCTGTTCACCGCTGCGCAATGTAACCTGTACACCCTGTGCAATGTAACCTATACACCCCTGTGTAAAGTAACCTGTACACGCTGTATAATGTTATCTGGTCACCCCTGTGCAATGTAACCTGTACACCCTGTGCAATGTAACCTGTACACCCCTGTGCAATGTAACCTGTGCACCCTGTGCAATGTAACCTGTACCCCCTGTACAATGTAATCTTTGCACCGTGTACAAAGCAACCTTTTCACCCTTGTGCAATGTAACCTGTACACCCCTGTGCAATGTAACCTGTGCACCCTGTGCATTGTAACCTGTACACCCCTGTGTAATGTAACCTGTGCACCCTGTGCGATGTAACCTGTACACCCTGTACAATTTTATCTGTACACCCTGTACAAAGTAACCTTTTCACCCCTGTGCAATGTAACCTGTACACCCCTGTGCAAGGTAACCTGTGCACCCTGTGCAATGTAACCTGTACCCCCTGTACAATGTAATCTGTGCACCGTGTACAAAGCAACCTTTTCACCCTTGTGCAATGTAACCTGTACACCCCTGTGCAATGTAACCTGTGCACCCTGTGCAATGTAACCTGTACACCCCTGTGTAATGTAACCTGTGCACCCTGTGCGATGTAACCTGTACACCCTGTACAATTTAATCTGTACACCCTGTACAAAGTAACATTTTCACCCCTGTGCAATGTAACCTGTACACCCCTGTGCAATATAACCTGTACGTTGTGTACAATGTAATCTGTTCACTGCTGTGCAATGTATCCTGTACACCCCTGTGCAATGTAACATATTTAACACCCTGTACAATGTAATCTGTACACCCCTGTGCAACGTAACCTGTGCACCTTTGCAATGTAAACTGTATACCCTGAACAATATAATCTGTTCACCCCTGTGCAATGTAACCTGTACACCCTGTGCAATGTAACCTGGACATCCCTGTATAATGTAGCCTGTACACCCTGTGCAATGTAAGCTGTACACACCTGTGCAATGTAACCTGTACACCCTGTACAATGTAATCTGTTCACCCCTATGCAATGTAACCTGTACACCCTGTACAATGTAATCTCTTCACCCCTGTGCAATGTAATCTGTTCACGCCTGTGCAATGTAACCTGTACACCCGATGCAATGAAAACAGTACGCCCTGTACAATATAATGTATTCACCTCTGTGCAATGTAACCTGTACACCCCTGTACAATATAACCTGTACACCCTGTACTATGTAAACTGTACACCCTGTACAATGTAATCTGTTCCCCCCTGTGCAATGTATCCTGTACACCCTGTGCAATGTAACATGTACACCCTCTACAGTGTAATCTGTTCACCCCTGTGCAATGTAATCTGTACACCCTGTACAATGTAATCTGTTCACCCCTGTGCAATGTAATCTCTACACCCTGTACAATGTAATCTGTTCACCCCTGTGCAATGTAACCTATACACCCTGTACAATGTAATCTGTTCACCCCTGTGCAATGTAACATGTACACCCTGTACAATGTAATCTGTTCACCCCTGTGCAATGTAACCTCTACACCCTGTGCAATGTAACCTGTACACCACTGTGCAATGTAACCTGTACACCCTGTACAATGTAATCTGTTCACTCCTGTGCAATGTAACCTGTACACCCTGTACAATGTAATCTGTTTACCCCTGAGCAATGTAACCTGTACACGCTGTACAATGTAACCTGTACACCCTGTACAAAGTAACCTTATCACCCCTGTGCAATGTAACCAGTACAACCGTTTGCAATGTAACCTGTCCACCCCTTTGCAATGTAACCTGTACACGCTGTACAATGTAATCTGTTTACCCCTGAGCAATGTAACCTGTACACGCTGTACAATGTAACCAGTACACCCTGTGCAATGTAACCTGTACGCCTTGTACAATGTAATCTGTTCACTGCTGTGCAATGTAACCTGTACACCCCTGTGCAATGTAACATATACACTCTGTACAATGTTTTCTGAACACCCCTGTGCAATGTAACCTGTACACCTTTTGCAATGTAACCTGGAGACCCTGTACAATGTAATCTGTTCACCCTTGTGCAATGTAACCTGTACACCCTGTGCAATGTAAGCTGTACACATGTGTGCAATGTAACATGTACACCCTGTACAATGTAATCTGTTCACCCCTGTTCAATGCAACCTGCACACCCTGTACAATGTAATCTGTTCACCCCTGTGCAATGTAACCTGTACACCCTGTGCAATGAAAACTGTATGCCCTGGACAATGTAATGTATTCACCTCTGTGCAATGTAACCTGTACACCCTGTGCAATGTAACATGTACACCCTGTACAACGTAATCTGTTCACCCCTGTGCAATGTAATCTGTACACCCTGTACAATGTAATCTGTTCACTGCTGTGCAATGTATCCTGTAAACCCCTGTGCAATGTAACATATTTAACACCCTGTACAATGTAATCTGTACACCCCTGTGCAACGTAACCTGTGCACCTTTGCAATGTAAACTGTATACCCTGTACAATATAATCTGTTCACCCCTGTGCAATGTTCTGTACACCCTGTGCAATGTAACCTGGACATCCCTGTATAATGTAACCTTTACACCCTGTGCAATGTAAGCTGTACACACCTGTGCAATGTAACCTGTACACCCTGTACAATGTAATCTGTTCACCTCTATGCAATGTAACCTGTACACCCTGTACAATGTAATCTCTTCACCCCTGTGCAATGTAATCTGTTCACGCCTGTGCAATGTAACCTGTACACCCTATGCATTGAAAACTGTACGCCCTGTACAATATAATGTATTCACCTCTGTGCAATGTAACCTGTACACCCCTGTACAATATAACCTGTACACCCTGTACTATGTAAACTGTACACCCTGTACAATGTAATCTGTTCCCCCCTGTGCAATATATCCTGTACACCCTGTGCAATGTAACATGTACACCCTCTACAGTGTAATCTGTTCACCCCTGTGCAATGTAATCTGTACACCCTGTACAATGTAATCTGTTCACCCCTGTGCAATGTAATCTCTACACCCTGTACAATGTAATCTGTTCACCCCTGTGCAATGTAACCTATACACCCTGTACAATGTAATCTGTTCACCCCTGTGCAATGTAACCTGTACACCCCTTTACAATGTAACCTGTACACGCTGTACAATGTAATCTGTTCACAACTGTGCAATGTAACCTGTACACCCTGTGCAATGTAAACTGTACACCCTGTACAATGTAAACTGTTCACGCCTGTGCAATGTAACCTGTATGCCCTGTACAATGTAATCTGTTCACCCCTGTGCAATGTAACCTGTACTCCCTGTGCAATGTAACCTGTACACCCTGTACAATGTAATCTGTTCACCGCTGCGCAATGTAACCTGTACACCCTGTGCAATGTAACCTATACACCCCTGTGTAAAGTAACCTGTACACGCTGTATAATGTTATCTGGTCACCCCTGTGCAATGTAACCTGTGCACCCTGTGCAATGTAACCTGTACCCCGTGTACAATGTAATCTTTGCACCGTGTACAAAGCAACCTTTTCACCCTTGTGCAATGTAACCTGTACACCCCTGTGCAATGTAACCTGTGCACCCTGTGCATTGTAACCTGTACACCCCTGTGTAATGTAACCTGTGCACCCTGTGCGATGTAACCTGTACACCCTGTACAATTTAATCTGTACACCCTGTACAAAGTAACCTTTTCACCCCTGTGCAATGTAACCTGTACACCCCTGTGCAAGGTAACCTGTGCAGCCTGTGCAATGTAACCTGTACCCCTGTACAATGTAATCTGTGCACCGTGTACAAAGCAACCTTTTCACCCTTGTGCAATGTAACCTGTACACCCCTGTGCAATGTAACCTGTGCACCCTGTGCAATGTAACCTGTACACCCCTGTGTAATGTAACCTGTGCACCCTGTGCGATGTAACCTGTACACCCTGTACAATTTAATCTGTACACCCTGTACAAAGTAACATTTTCACCCCTGTGCAATGTAACCTGTACACCCCTGTGCAATATAACCTGTACGTTGTGTACAATGTAATCTGTTCACTGCTGTGCAATGTATCCTGTACACCCCTGTGCAATGTAACATATTTAACACCCTGTACAATGTAATCTGTACACCCCTGTGCAACGTAACCTGTGCACCTTTGCAATGTAAACTGTATACCCTGAACAATATAATCTGTTCACCCCTGTGCAATGTAACCTGTACACCCTGTGCAATGTAACCTGGACATCCCTGTATAATGTAACCTGTACACCCTGTGCAATGTAAGCTGTACACACCTGTGCAATGTAACCTGTACACCCTGTACAATGTAATCTGTTCACCCCTATGCAATGTAACCTGTACACCCTGTACAATGTAATCTCTTCACCCCTGTGCAATGTAATCTGTTCACGCCTGTGCAATGTAACCTGTACACCCGATGCAATGAAAACTGTACGCCCTGTACAATATAATGTATTCACCTCTGTGCAATGTAACCTGTACACCCCTGTACAATATAACCTGTACACCCTGTACTATGTAAACTGTACACCCTGTACAATGTAATCTGTTCCCCCCTGTGCAATGTATCCTGTACACCCTGTGCAATGTAACATGTACACCCTCTACAGTGTAATCTGTTCACCCCTGTGCAATGTAATCTGTACACCCTGTACAATGTAATCTGTTCACCCCTGTGCAATGTAATCTCTACACCCTGTACAATGTAATCTGTTCACCCCTGTGCAATGTAACCTATACACCCTGTACAATGTAATCTGTTCACCCCTGTGCAATGTAACATGTACACCCTGTACAATGTAATCTGTTCACCCCTGTGCAATGTAACCTCTACACCCTGTGCAATGTAACCTGTACACCACTGTGCAATGTAACCTGTACACCCTATACAATGTAATCTGTTCACTCCTGTGCAATGTAACCTGTACACCCTGTACAATGTAATCTGTTTACCCCTGAGCAATGTAACCTGTACACGCTGTACAATGTAACCTGTACACCCTGTACAAAGTAACCTTATCACCCCTGTGCAATGTAACCAGTACAACCGTTTGCAATGTAACCTGTCCACCCCTTTGCAATGTAACCTGTACACGCTGTACAATGTAATCTGTTTACCCCTGAGCAATGTAACCTGTACACGCTGTACAATGTAACCAGTACACCCTGTGCAATGTAACCTGTACGCCTTGTACAATGTAATCTGTTCACTGCTGTGCAATGTAACCTGTACACCCCTGTGCAATGTAACATATACACTCTGTACAATGTTTTCTGAACACCCCTGTGCAATGTAACCTGTACACCTTTTGCAATGTAACCTGTAGACCCTGTACAATGTAATCTGTTCACCCTTGTGCAATGTAACCTGTACACCCTGTGCAATGTAAGCTGTACACATGTGTGCAATGTAACATGTACACCCTGTACAATGTAATCTGTTCACCCCTGTTCAATGCAACCTGCACACCCTGTACAATGTAATCTGTTCACCCCTGTGCAATGTAACCTGTACACCCTGTGCAATGAAAACTGTATGCCCTGGACAATGTAATGTATTCACCTCTGTGCAATGTAACCTGTACACCCTGTGCAATGTAACATGTACACCCTGTACAATGTAATCTGTTCACCCCTGTGCAATGTAATCTGTACACCCTGTACAATGTAATCTGTTCACTGCTGTGCAATGTATCCTGTAAACCCCTGTGCAATGTAACATATTTAACACCCTGTACAATGTTATCTGTACACCCCTGTGCAACGTAACCTGTGCACCTTTGCAATGTAAACTGTATACCCTGTACAATATAATCTGTTCACCCCTGTGCAATGTTCTGTACACCCTGTGCAATGTAACCTGGACATCCCTGTATAATGTAACCTTTACACCCTGTGCAATGTAAGCTGTACACACCTGTGCAATGTAACCTGTACACCCTGTACAATGTAATCTGTTCACCCCTATGCAATGTAACCTGTACACCCTGTACAATGTAATCTCTTCACCCCTGTGCAATGTAATCTGTTCACGCCTGTGCAATGTAACCTGTACACCCTATGCAATGAAAACTGTACGCCCTGTACAATATAATGTATTCACCTCTGTGCAATGTAACCTGTACACCCCTGTACAATATAACCTGTACACCCTGTACTATGTAAACTGTACACCCTGTACAATGTAATCTGTTCCCCCCTGTGCAATATATCCTGTACACCCTGTGCAATGTAACATGTACACCCTCTACAGTGTAATCTGTTCACCCCTGTGCAATGTAATCTGTACACCCTGTACAATGTAATCTGTTCACCCCTGTGCAATGTAATCTCTACACCCTGTACAATGTAATCTGTTCACCCCTGTGCAATGTCACCTATACACCCTGTACAATGTAATCTGTTCACCCCTGTGCAATGTAACCTGTACACCCCTTTGCAATGTAACCTGTACACGCTGTACAATGTAATCTGTTCACAACTGTGCAATGTAACCTGTACACCCTGTGCAATGTAAACTGTACACCCTGTACAATGTAAACTGTTCACGCCTGTGCAATGTAACCTGTATGCCCTGTACAATGTAATCTGTTCACCCCTGTGCAATGTAACCTGTACTCCCTGTGCAATGTAACCTGTACACCCTGTACAATGTAATCTGTTCACCGCTGCGCAATGTAACCTGTACACCCTGTGCAATGTAACCTATACACCCCTGTGTAAAGTAACCTTTTCACCCCTGTGCAATGTAACCTGTACACCCCTGTGCAATGTAACCTGTGCACCCTGTGCAATGTAACCTGTACCCCCTGTACAATGTAATCTGTGCACCGTGTACAAAGCAACCTTTTCACCCTTGTGCAATGTAACCTGTACACCCCTGTGCAATGTAACCTGTGCACCCTGTGCAATGTAACCTGTACACCCCTGTGTAATGTAACCTGTGCACCCTGTGCGATGTAACCTGTACACCCTGTACAATTTAATCTGTACACCCTGTACAAAGTAACATTTTCACCCCTGTGCAATGTAACCTGTACACCCCTGTGCAATATAACCTGTACGTTGTGTACAATGTAATCTGTTCACTGCTGTGCAATGTATCCTGTACACCCCTGTGCAATGTAACATATTTAACACCCTGTACAATGTAATCTGTACACCCCTGTGCAACGTAACCTGTGCACCTTTGCAATGTAAACTGTATACCCTGAACAATATAATCTGTTCACCCCTGTGCAATGTAACCTGTACACCCTGTGCAATGTAACCTGGACATCCCTGTATAATGTAGCCTGTACACCCTGTGCAATGTAAGCTGTACACACCTGTGCAATGTAACCTGTACACCCTGTACAATGTAATCTGTTCACCCCTATGCAATGTAACCTGTACACCCTGTACAATGTAATCTCTTCACCCCTGTGCAATGTAATCTGTTCACGCCTGTGCAATGTAACCTGTACACCCTATGCAATGAAAACTGTACGCCCTGTACAATATAATGTATTCACCTCTGTGCAATGTAACCTGTACACCCCTGTACAATATAACCTGTACACCCTGTACTATGTAAACTGTACACCCTGTACAATGTAATCTGTTCCCCCCTGTGCAATGTATCCTGTACACCCTGTGCAATGTAATCTGTTTACCCCTGAGCAATGTAACCTGTACACGCTGTACAATGTAACCTGTACACCCTGTACAATGTAATCTGTTCACTCCTGTGCAATGTAACCTGTACACCCTGTACAATGTAATCTGTTTACCCCTGAGCAATGTAACCTGTACACGCTGTACAATGTAACCTGTACACCCTGTACAAAGTAACCTTATCACCCCTGTGCAATGTAACCAGTACAACCGTTTGCAATGTAACCTGTCCACCCCTTTGCAATGTAACCTGTACACGCTGTACAATGTAATCTGTTTACCCCTGAGCAATGTAACCTGTACACGCTGTGCAATGTAACCAGTACACCCTGTGCAATGTAACCTGTACGCCCTGTACAATGTAATCTGTTCACTGCTGTGCAATGTAACCTGTACACCCCTGTGCAATGTAACATATACACTCTGTACAATGTTTTCTGAACACCCCTGTGCAATGTAACCTGTACACCTTTTGCAATGTAACCTGAAGACCCTGTACAATGTAATCTGTTCACCCTTGTGCAATGTAACCTGTACACCCTGTGCAATGTAAGCTGTACACATCTGTGCAATGTAACATGTACACCCTGTACAATGTAATCTGTTCACCCCTGTTCAATGCAACCTGCACACCCTGTACAATGTAATCTGTTCACCCCTGTGCAATGTAACCTGTACACCCTGTGCAATGAAAACTGTATACCCTGGACAATGTAATGTATTCACCTCTGTGCAATGTAACCTGTACACCCTGTGCAATGTAACATGTACACCCTGTACAATGTAATCTGTTCACCCCTGTGCAATGTAATCTGTACACCCTGTACAATGTAATCTGTTCACCCCTGTGCAATGTAACTTGTACACCCTGTGCAATGTAACATGTACACCCTGTACAATGTAATCTGTTCACCCCTGTGCAATGTAATCTCTACACCCTGTACAATGTATTCTGTTCACCCCTGTGGAATGTAACCTGTACACCCTGTACAATGTAATCTGTTCACCCCTGTGCAATGTAACCTCTACACCCTGTGCAATGTAAACTGTACACCACTGTGCAATGTAACCTGTACACCCTGTACAATGTAATCTGTTTACCCCTGAGCAATGTAACCTGTACATGCTGTACAATGTAACCCGTACACCCTGTGCAATGTAACCTGTACACCCTGTACAATGTAATGTGTTCACCCCTGTGCAATGTAACCTGTACACGCTGTACAATATAACCCGTACACCCTGTGCAATGTAACCTGTACACCCTGTACAATGTAATCTGTTCACCCCTGTGCAATGTAACCTGTACACGCTGTACAATGTAACCTGTACACCCTGTACAAAGTAACCTTATCACCCCTGTGCAATGTAACCAGTACAACCGTTTGCAATGTAACCTGTCCACCCCTTTGCAATGTAACCTGTACACGCTGTACAATGTAATCTGTTTACCCCTGAGCAATGTAACCTGTACACGCTGTACAATGTAACCAGTACACCCTGTGCAATGTAACCTGTACGCCCTGTACAATGTAATCTGTTCACTGCTGTGCAATGTCACCTGTACACCCCTGTGCAATGTAACATATACACTCTGTACAATGTTATCTGTACACCCCTGTGCAATGTAACCTGTACACCTTTTGCAATGTAACCTGTACACGCTGTAGAATGTTATCTGGTCACCCTGTACAATGTAACCCGTACACCCTGTGCAATGTAACCTGTACAACCCTGTGCAATGTAACATGTGCACCCCTGTGCAATGTAACCTGTGCACCCTGTGCAATGTAACCTGTACCCCCTGTACAATGTAATCTGTACACCGTGTACAAAGTAACCTTTTCACCCCTGTGCAATGTAACTTTTCACCCCTGTGCAATGTAACCTGTACACCCTGTACAATTTAATGTGTACACCCTGTACAAAGTAACCTTTTCACCCCTGTGCAATGTAACCTGTACACCCCTTTGCAATGTAACCTGTACACCCCTTTGCAATGTAACCTGTACACCCCTGTACAATGTAATCTGTTCACTCCTGTGCAATGTAACCTGTACACCCTGTACAATGTAATCTGTTTACCCCTGAGCAATGTAACCTGTACACGCTGTACAATGTAACCCGTACACCCTGTGCAATGTAACCTGTACACCCTATGCAATGTAACCTGTACACCCTGTACAATGTAATCTGTACACCCGTGTACAAAGTAACCTTTTCACCCTTGTGCAATGTAACCTGTACACCCCTGTGCAATGTATCCTGTGCACCCCTGTGCAATGTAACCTGTGCACCCTGTGCAATGTAACGTGTACACCCCTGTGTAATGTAACCTGTGCACCCAGTGCGATGTAACCTGTACACCCTGTACAATTTAATCTGTACACCCTGTACAAAGTAGCCTTTTCACCCCTGTGCAATGTAACCTGTACACCCCTTTGCAATGTAACCTGTACACCCCTTTGCAATGTAACCTGTCCACCCTGTACAATGTAATCTGTTCACCCCTGTGCGATGTAACCTGTACACCCCTGTGCAATATAACCTGTATGTCGTGTACAATGTAATCTGTTCACTGCTGTGCAATGTATCCTGTACACCCCTGTGCAATGTAACTTATTTAACACCCTGTACAATGTAATCTGTACACCCCTGTGCAACGTAACTTTGCACCTTTGCAATGTAAACTGTATACCCTGTACAATATAATCTGTTCACGCCTGTGCAATGTAACCTGTACACCCTATGCAATGAAAACTGTACGCCCTGTACAATATAATGTATTCACCTCTGTGCAATGTAACCTGTACACCCCTGTACAATATAACCTGTACACCCTGTACTATGTAAACTGTACACCCTGTACAATGTAATCTGTTCACCCCTGTGCAATGTAACCTGTACACCCTGTGCAATGTAACATGTACACCCTGTACAATGTAATCTGTTCACCCCTGTGCAATGTAATCTGTACACCCTGTACAATGTAATCTGTTCACCCCTGTGCAATGTAATCTTTACACCCTGTACAATGTAATCTGTTCACCCCTGTGCAATGTAACCTATACACCCTGTACAATGTAATGTGTTCACCCCTGTGCAATGTAACATGTACACCCTGTACAATGTAATCTGTTCACCCCTGTGCAATGTAACTTCTACACCCTGTGCAATGTAACCTGTACACCACTGTGCAATGTAACCTGTACACCCTGTACAATGTAATCTGTTCACTCCTGTGCAATGTAACCTGTACACGCTGTACAATGTCACCCGTACACCCTGTGCAATGTAACCTGTACACCCTGTACAATGTAATCTGTTTACCCCTGAGCAATGTAACCTGTACACGCTGTACGATGTAACCCGTACACCCTGTGCAATGTAACCTGTACACCCTGTACAATGTAATGTGTTCACCCCTGTGCAATGTAACCTGTACACGCTGTACAATGTAACCTGTACACCCTGTACAAAGTAACCTTATCACCCCTGTGCAATGTAACCAGTACAACCGTTTGCAATGTAACCTGTCCACCCCTTTGCAATGTAACCTGTACACGCTGTACAATGTAATCTGTTTACCCCTGAGCAATGTAACCTGTACACGCTGTGCAATGTAACCTGTACACCCCTGTGCAATGTAACATATACACTCTGTACAATGTTTTCTGAACACCCCTGTGCAATGTAACCTGTACACCTTTTGCAATGTAACCTGTAGACCCTGTACAATGTAATCTGTTCACCCTTGTGCAATGTAACCTGTACACCCTGTGCAATGTAAGCTGTACACATGTGTGCAATGTAACATGTACACCCTGTTCAATGCAACCTGCACACCCTGTACAAAGTAATCTGTTCACCCCTATGCAATGTAACCTGTACACCCTGTACAATGTAATCAGGTCACCATTGTGCAATGTAAACTCTACACCCTGAACAATGTAATCTGTTTACCCCTGAGCAATGTAACCTGTACACGCTGTACAATGTAACCCGTACACCCTTTGAAATGTAACCTGTACACGTTGTACAATGTAATCTGTTCACCCCTGTGCAATGTAACCTGTACACGCTGTACAATGTAACCTGTACACCCTGTACAAAGTAACCTTATCACCCCTGTGCCATGTAACCAATACAACCGTTTGCAATGTAACCTGTCCACCCCTTTGCAATGTAACCTGTACACCCTGTACAATGTAATGTATTCACCTCTGTGCAATGTAACCTGTACACCCTGTGCAATGTAACCTATACACCCCTGTACAATATAACCTGTACACCCTGTACTATGTAAACTGTACACCCTGTACAATGTAATCTGTTCACCCCTGTGCAATATAACCTGTACACCCTGTGCAATGTAACATGTACACCCTGTACAATGTAATCTGTTCACCCCTGTGCCATGTAATCTGTACACCCTGTACAATGTAATCTGTTCACCCCTGTGCAATGTAACCTGTACACCCTGTACAATGTAATCTGTTCACCCCTGTGCAATGTAACATGTACACCCTGTACAATGTAATCTGTTCACCCCTGTGCAATGTAACCTCTACAACCTGTGCAATGTAACCTGTACACCCTGTACAATGTAATCTGTTCACTCCTGTGCAATGTAACCTGTACACGCTGTCCAATGTAATCTGTTTACCCCTGAGCAATGTAACCTGTACACGCTGTACAATGTAACCCGTACACCCTGTGCAATGTAACCTGTACGCCCTGTACAATGTAATCTGTTCACTGCTGTGCAATGTAACCTGTACACCCCTGTGCAATGTAACATATACACTATGTACAATGTTATCTGTACACCCCTGTGCAATGTAACCTGTACACCTTTTGCAATGTAACCTGTATACCCTGTATAATGTAATCTGTTCACCCCTGTGCAATGTAACCAGTACACCCTGTGCAATGTAAGCTGTACACATCTGTACAATGTAACCCGTACAACCTGTGCAATGTCACCTGTACGCCCTGTACAATGTAATCTGTTCACTGCTGTGCAATGTAACCTTTACACCCCTGTGCAATGTAACATATACACTCTGTACAATGTTATCTGTACACCCCTGTGCAATGTAACCTGTACACCTTTTGCAATGTAACCTGTCTACCCTGTATAATGTAATCTGTTCGCCCCTGTGCAATGTAACCTGTACACCCTGTGCAATGTAAGCTGTACACATCTGTGCAATGTAACAAGTACACCCTGTTCAATGCAACCTGCACACCCTGTACAATGTGATCTGTTCACCCCTATGCAATGTAACGTGTATACCCTCTACAGTGTAATCAGGCCACCATTGTGCAATGTAAACTCGACACCCTGTGCAATGTAACCTGTACACCCTGTACAATGTAATCTGTTCACCCCTGTGCAATGTAACCTGTTCACCCCTGTGCAATGTAACCTATACACCCTGTACAATGTAATCTGTTCACCCCTGTGCAATGTAACCTGTACACCCCTTTGCAATGTAACCTGTACACGCTGTACAATGTAATCTGTTCACAACTGTGCAATGTAACCTGTACACCCTGTGCAATGTAAACTGTACACCCTGTACAATGTAATCTGTTCACGCCTGTGCAATGTAACCTGTATGCCCTGTACAATGTAATCTGTTCACCCCTGTGCAATGTAACCTGTACTCCCTGTGCAATGTAACCTGTACACCCTGTACAATGTAATCTGTTCACCGCTGCGCAATGTAACCTGTACACCCTGTGCAATGTAACCTGTACACCCCTGTGCAATGTAACCTGTGCACCCTGTGCAATGTAACCTGTACCCCCTGTACAATGTAATCTGTGCACCGTGTACAAAGCAACCTTTTCACCCTTGTGCAATGTAACCTGAACACCCCTGTGCAATGTAACCTGTGCACCCTGTGCAATGTAACCTGTACACCCCTGTGTAATGTAACCTGTGCACCCTGTGCGATGTAACCTGTACACCTGTACAATTTAATCTGTACACCCTGTACAAAGTAAACTTTTCACCCCTGTGCAATGTAACCTGTACACCCCTGTGCAATATAACCTGTACGTCGTGTACAATGTAATCTGTTCACTGCTGTGCAATGTATCCTGTACACCCCTGTGCAATGTAACATATTTAACACCCTGTACAATGTAATCTGTACACCCCTGTGCAACGTAACCTGTGCACCTTTGCAATGTAAACTGTATACCCTGAACAATATAATCTGTTCACCCCTGTGCAATGTAACCTGTACACCCTGTGCAATGTAACCTGGACATCCCTGTACAAAGTAACCTGTACACCCTGTGCAATGTAAGCTGTACACACCTGTGCAATGTAACCTGTACACCCTGTACAATGTAATCTGGTCACCCCTATGCAATGTAACCTGAACACCCTGTACAATGTAATCTCTTCACCCCTGTGCAATGTAATCTGTTCACGCCTGTGCAATGTAACCTGTACACCCTATGCAATGAAAACTGTACGCCCTGTACAATATAATGTATTCGCCTCTGTGCAATGTAACCTGTACACCCCTGTACAATATAACCTGTACACCCTGTACTATGTAAACTGTACACCCTGTACAATGTAATCTGTTCCCCCCTGTGCAATGTATCCTGTACACCCTGTGCAATGTAACATGTACACCCTCTACAGTGTAATCTGTTCACCCCTGTGCAATGTAATCTGTACACCCTGTACAATGTAATCTGTTCACCCCTGTGCAATGTAATCTCTACACCCTGTACAATGTAATCTGTTCACCCCTGTGCAATGTAAACTATACACCCTGTACAATGTAATCTGTTCACCCCTGTGCAATGTAACATGTACACCCTGTACAATGTAATCTGTTCACTCCTGTGCAATGTAACCTCTACACCCTGTGCAATGTAACCTGTACACCACTGTGCAATGTAACCTGTACACCCTGAACAATGTAATCTGTTCACTCCTGTGCAATGTAACCTGTACACCCTGTACAATGTAATCTGTTTACCCCTGAGCAATGTAACCTGTACACGCTGTACAATGTAACCTGTACACCCTGTACAAAGTAACCTTATCACCCCTGTGCAATGTAACCAGTACAACCGTTTGCAATGTAACCTGTCAACCCCTTTGCAATGTAACCTGTACACGCTGTACAAAGTAACCTTATCACCCCTGTGCAATGTAACCAGTACAACCGTTTGCAATGTAACCTGTCAACCCCTGTGCAATGTAACCTGTGCACCCTGTGCAATGTAACCTGTACCCCCTGTACAATGTAATCTGTGCACCGTGTACAAAGCAACCTTTTCACCCTTGTGCAATGTAACCTGTACACCCCTGTGCAATGTAACCTGTGCACCCTGTGCAATGTAACCTGTACACCCCTGTGTAATGTAACCTGTGCACCCTGTGCGATGTAACCTGTACACCCTGTACAATTTAATCTGTACACCCTGTACAAAGTAACATTTTCACCCCTGTGCAATGTAACCTGTACACCCCTGTGCAATATAACCTGTACGTTGTGTACAATGTAATCTGTTCACTGCTGTGCAATGTATCCTGTACACCCCTGTGCAATGTAACATATTTAACACCCTGTACAATGTAATCTGTACACCCCTGTGCAACGTAACCTGTGCACCTTTGCAATGTAAACTGTATACCCTGAACAATATAATCTGTTCACCCCTGTGCAATGTAACCTGTACACCCTGTGCAATGTAACCTGGACATCCCTGTATAATGTAGCCTGTACACCCTGTGCAATGTAAGCTGTACACACCTGTGCAATGTAACCTGTACACCCTGTACAATGTAATCTGTTCACCCCTATGCAATGTAACCTGTACACCCTGTACAATGTAATCTCTTCACCCCTGTGCAATGTAATCTGTTCACGCCTGTGCAATGTAACCTGTACACCCTATGCAATGAAAACTGTACGCCCTGTACAATATAATGTATTCACCTCTGTGCAATGTAACCTGTACACCCCTGTACAATATAACCTGTACACCCTGTACTATGTAAACTGTACACCCTGTACAATGTAATCTGTTCCCCCCTGTGCAATGTATCCTGTACACCCTGTGCAATGTAATCTGTTTACCCCTGAGCAATGTAACCTGTACACGCTGTACAATGTAACCTGTACACCCTGTACAATGTAATCTGTTCACTCCTGTGCAATGTAACCTGTACACCCTGTACAATGTAATCTGTTTACCCCTGAGCAATGTAACCTGTACACGCTGTACAATGTAACCTGTACACCCTGTACAAAGTAACCTTATCACCCCTGTGCAATGTAACCAGTACAACCGTTTGCAATGTAACCAGTCCACCCCTTTGCAATGTAACCTGTACACGCTGTACAATGTAATCTGTTTACCCCTGAGCAATGTAACCTGTACACGCTGTGCAATGTAACCAGTACACCCTGTGCAATGTAACCTGTACGCCCTGTACAATGTAATCTGTTCACTGCTGTGCAATGTAACCTGTACACCCCTGTGCAATGTAACATATACACTCTGTACAATGTTTTCTGAACACCCCTGTGCAATGTAACCTGTACACCTTTTGCAATGTAACCTGAAGACCCTGTACAATGTAATCTGTTCACCCTTGTGCAATGTAACCTGTACACCCTGTGCAATGTAAGCTGTACACATCTGTGCAATGTAACATGTACACCCTGTACAATGTAATCTGTTCACCCCTGTTCAATGCAACCTGCACACCCTGTACAATGTAATCTGTTCACCCCTGTGCAATGTAACCTGTACACCCTGTGCAATGAAAACTGTATACCCTGGACAATGTAATGTATTCACCTCTGTGCAATGTAACCTGTACACCCTGTGCAATGTAACATGTACACCCTGTACAATGTAATCTGTTCACCCCTGTGCAATGTAATCTGTACACCCTGTACAATGTAATCTGTTCACCCCTGTGCAATGTAACTTGTACACCCTGTGCAATGTAACATGTACACCCTGTACAATGTAATCTGTTCACCCCTGTGCAATGTAATCTCTACACCCTGTACAATGTATTCTGTTCACCCCTGTGGAATGTAACCTGTACACCCTGTACAATGTAATCTGTTCACCCCTGTGCAATGTAACCTCTACACCCTGTGCAATGTAAACTGTACACCACTGTGCAATGTAACCTGTACACCCTGTACAATGTAATCTGTTTACCCCTGAGCAATGTAACCTGTACATGCTGTACAATGTAACCCGTACACCCTGTGCAATGTAACCTGTACACCCTGTACAATGTAATGTGTTCACCCCTGTGCAATGTAACCTGTACACGCTGTACAATATAACCCGTACACCCTGTGCAATGTAACCTGTACACCCTGTACAATGTAATCTGTTCACCCCTGTGCAATGTAACCTGTACACGCTGTACAATGTAACCTGTACACCCTGTACAAAGTAACCTTATCACCCCTGTGCAATGTAACCAGTACAACCGTTTGCAATGTAACCTGTCCACCCCTTTGCAATGTAACCTGTACACGCTGTACAATGTAATCTGTTTACCCCTGAGCAATGTAACCTGTACACGCTGTACAATGTAACCAGTACACCCTGTGCAATGTAACCTGTACGCCCTGTACAATGTAATCTGTTCACTGCTGTGCAATGTCACCTGTACACCCCTGTGCAATGTAACATATACACTCTGTACAATGTTATCTGTACACCCCTGTGCAATGTAACCTGTACACCTTTTGCAATGTAACCTGTACACGCTGTAGAATGTTATCTGGTCACCCTGTACAATGTAACCCGTACACCCTGTGCAATGTAACCTGTACAACCCTGTGCAATGTAACATGTGCACCCCTGTGCAATGTAACCTGTGCACCCTGTGCAATGTAACCTGTACCCCCTGTACAATGTAATCTGTACACCGTGTACAAAGTAACCTTTTCACCCCTGTGCAATGTAACTTTTCACCCCTGTGCAATGTAACCTGTGCACCCTGTGCAATGTAACCTGTACACCCTGTACAATTTAATGTGTACACCCTGTACAAAGTAACCTTTTCACCCCTGTGCAATGTAACCTGTACACCCCTTTGCAATGTAACCTGTACACCCCTTTGCAATGTAACCTGTACACCCCTGTACAATGTAATCTGTTCACTCCTGTGCAATGTAACCTGTACACCCTGTACAATGTAATCTGTTTACCCCTGAGCAATGTAACCTGTACACGCTGTACAATGTAACCCGTACACCCTGTGCAATGTAACCTGTACACCCTATGCAATGTAACCTGTACACCCTGTACAATGTAATCTGTACACCCGTGTACAAAGTAACCTTTTCACCCTTGTGCAATGTAACCTGTACACCCCTGTGCAATGTATCCTGTGCACCCCTGTGCAATGTAACCTGTGCACCCTGTGCAATGTAACGTGTACACCCCTGTGTAATGTAACCTGTGCACCCAGTGCGATGTAACCTGTACACCCTGTACAATTTAATCTGTACACCCTGTACAAAGTAGCCTTTTCACCCCTGTGCAATGTAACCTGTACACCCCTTTGCAATGTAACCTGTACACCCCTTTGCAATGTAACCTGTCCACCCTGTACAATGTAATCTGTTCACCCCTGTGCGATGTAACCTGTACACCCCTGTGCAATATAACCTGTACGTCGTGTACAATGTAATCTGTTCACTGCTGTGCAATGTATCCTGTACACCCCTGTGCAATGTAACTTATTTAACACCCTGTACAATGTAATCTGTACACCCCTGTGCAACGTAACTTTGCACCTTTGCAATGTAAACTGTATACCCTGTACAATATAATCTGTTCACGCCTGTGCAATGTAACCTGTACACCCTATGCAATGAAAACTGTACGCCCTGTACAATATAATGTATTCACCTCTGTGCAATGTAACCTGTACACCCCTGTACAATATAACCTGTACACCCTGTACTATGTAAACTGTACACCCTGTACAATGTAATCTGTTCACCCCTGTGCAATGTAACCTGTACACCCTGTGCAATGTAACATGTACACCCTGTACAATGTAATCTGTTCACCCCTGTGCAATGTAATCTGTACACCCTGTACAATGTAATCTGTTCACCCCTGTGCAATGTAATCTTTACACCCTGTACAATGTAATCTGTTCACCCCTGTGCAATGTAACCTATACACCCTGTACAATGTAATGTGTTCACCCCTGTGCAATGTAACATGTACACCCTGTACAATGTAATCTGTTCACCCCTGTGCAACGTAACCTGTGCACCTTTGCAATGTAAACTGTATACCCTGAACAATATAATCTGTTCACCCCTGTGCAATGTAACTTCTACACCCTGTGCAATGTAAACTCGACACCCTGTGCAATGTAACCTGTACACCCTGTACAATGTAATCTGTTCACCCCTGTGCAATGTAACCTGTTCACCCCTGTGCAATGTAACCTATACACCCTGTACAATGTAATCTGTTCACCCCTGTGCAATGTAACCTGTACACCCCTTTGCAATGTAACCTGTACACGCTGTACAATGTAATCTGTTCACAACTGTGCAATGTAACCTGTACACCCTGTGCAATGTAAACTGTACACCCTGTACAATGTAATCTGTTCACGCCTGTGCAATGTAACCTGTATGCCCTGTACAATGTAATCTGTTCACCCCTGTGCAATGTAACCTGTACTCCCTGTGCAATGTAACCTGTACACCCTGTACAATGTAATCTGTTCACCGCTGCGCAATGTAACCTGTACACCCTGTGCAATGTAACCTGTACACCCCTGTGCAATGTAACCTGTGCACCCTGTGCAATGTAACCTGTACCCCCTGTACAATGTAATCTGTGCACCGTGTACAAAGCAACCTTTTCACCCTTGTGCAATGTAACCTGAACACCCCTGTGCAATGTAACCTGTGCACCCTGTGCAATGTAACCTGTACACCCCTGTGTAATGTAACCTGTGCACCCTGTGCGATGTAACCTGTACACCTGTACAATTTAATCTGTACACCCTGTACAAAGTAAACTTTTCACCCCTGTGCAATGTAACCTGTACACCCCTGTGCAATATAACCTGTACGTCGTGTACAATGTAATCTGTTCACTGCTGTGCAATGTATCCTGTACACCCCTGTGCAATGTAACATATTTAACACCCTGTACAATGTAATCTGTACACCCCTGTGCAACGTAACCTGTGCACCTTTGCAATGTAAACTGTATACCCTGAACAATATAATCTGTTCACCCCTGTGCAATGTAACCTGTACACCCTGTGCAATGTAACCTGGACATCCCTGTACAAAGTAACCTGTACACCCTGTGCAATGTAAGCTGTACACACCTGTGCAATGTAACCTGTACACCCTGTACAATGTAATCTGGTCACCCCTATGCAATGTAACCTGAACACCCTGTACAATGTAATCTCTTCACCCCTGTGCAATGTAATCTGTTCACGCCTGTGCAATGTAACCTGTACACCCTATGCAATGAAAACTGTACGCCCTGTACAATATAATGTATTCGCCTCTGTGCAATGTAACCTGTACACCCCTGTACAATATAACCTGTACACCCTGTACTATGTAAACTGTACACCCTGTACAATGTAATCTGTTCCCCCCTGTGCAATGTATCCTGTACACCCTGTGCAATGTAACATGTACACCCTCTACAGTGTAATCTGTTCACCCCTGTGCAATGTAATCTGTACACCCTGTACAATGTAATCTGTTCACCCCTGTGCAATGTAATCTCTACACCCTGTACAATGTAATCTGTTCACCCCTGTGCAATGTAAACTATACACCCTGTACAATGTAATCTGTTCACCCCTGTGCAATGTAACATGTACACCCTGTACAATGTAATCTGTTCACTCCTGTGCAATGTAACCTCTACACCCTGTGCAATGTAACCTGTACACCACTGTGCAATGTAACCTGTACACCCTGAACAATGTAATCTGTTCACTCCTGTGCAATGTAACCTGTACACCCTGTACAATGTAATCTGTTTACCCCTGAGCAATGTAACCTGTACACGCTGTACAATGTAACCTGTACACCCTGTACAAAGTAACCTTATCACCCCTGTGCAATGTAACCAGTACAACCGTTTGCAATGTAACCTGTCAACCCCTTTGCAATGTAACCTGTACACGCTGTACAAAGTAACCTTATCACCCCTGTGCAATGTAACCAGTACAACCGTTTGCAATGTAACCTGTCAACCCCTGTGCAATGTAACCTGTGCACCCTGTGCAATGTAACCTGTACCCCCTGTACAATGTAATCTGTGCACCGTGTACAAAGCAACCTTTTCACCCTTGTGCAATGTAACCTGTACACCCCTGTGCAATGTAACCTGTGCACCCTGTGCAATGTAACCTGTACACCCCTGTGTAATGTAACCTGTGCACCCTGTGCGATGTAACCTGTACACCCTGTACAATTTAATCTGTACACCCTGTACAAAGTAACATTTTCACCCCTGTGCAATGTAACCTGTACACCCCTGTGCAATATAACCTGTACGTTGTGTACAATGTAATCTGTTCACTGCTGTGCAATGTATCCTGTACACCCCTGTGCAATGTAACATATTTAACACCCTGTACAATGTAATCTGTACACCCCTGTGCAACGTAACCTGTGCACCTTTGCAATGTAAACTGTATACCCTGAACAATATAATCTGTTCACCCCTGTGCAATGTAACCTGTACACCCTGTGCAATGTAACCTGGACATCCCTGTATAATGTAGCCTGTACACCCTGTGCAATGTAAGCTGTACACACCTGTGCAATGTAACCTGTACACCCTGTACAATGTAATCTGTTCACCCCTATGCAATGTAACCTGTACACCCTGTACAATGTAATCTCTTCACCCCTGTGCAATGTAATCTGTTCACGCCTGTGCAATGTAACCTGTACACCCTATGCAATGAAAACTGTACGCCCTGTACAATATAATGTATTCACCTCTGTGCAATGTAACCTGTACACCCCTGTACAATATAACCTGTACACCCTGTACTATGTAAACTGTACACCCTGTACAATGTAATCTGTTCCCCCCTGTGCAATGTATCCTGTACACCCTGTGCAATGTAATCTGTTTACCCCTGAGCAATGTAACCTGTACACGCTGTACAATGTAACCTGTACACCCTGTACAATGTAATCTGTTCACTCCTGTGCAATGTAACCTGTACACCCTGTACAATGTAATCTGTTTACCCCTGAGCAATGTAACCTGTACACGCTGTACAATGTAACCTGTACACCCTGTACAAAGTAACCTTATCACCCCTGTGCAATGTAACCAGTACAACCGTTTGCAATGTAACCAGTCCACCCCTTTGCAATGTAACCTGTACACGCTGTACAATGTAATCTGTTTACCCCTGAGCAATGTAACCTGTACACGCTGTGCAATGTAACCAGTACACCCTGTGCAATGTAACCTGTACGCCCTGTACAATGTAATCTGTTCACTGCTGTGCAATGTAACCTGTACACCCCTGTGCAATGTAACATATACACTCTGTACAATGTTTTCTGAACACCCCTGTGCAATGTAACCTGTACACCTTTTGCAATGTAACCTGAAGACCCTGTACAATGTAATCTGTTCACCCTTGTGCAATGTAACCTGTACACCCTGTGCAATGTAAGCTGTACACATCTGTGCAATGTAACATGTACACCCTGTACAATGTAATCTGTTCACCCCTGTTCAATGCAACCTGCACACCCTGTACAATGTAATCTGTTCACCCCTGTGCAATGTAACCTGTACACCCTGTGCAATGAAAACTGTATACCCTGGACAATGTAATGTATTCACCTCTGTGCAATGTAACCTGTACACCCTGTGCAATGTAACATGTACACCCTGTACAATGTAATCTGTTCACCCCTGTGCAATGTAATCTGTACACCCTGTACAATGTAATCTGTTCACCCCTGTGCAATGTAACTTGTACACCCTGTGCAATGTAACATGTACACCCTGTACAATGTAATCTGTTCACCCCTGTGCAATGTAATCTCTACACCCTGTACAATGTATTCTGTTCACCCCTGTGGAATGTAACCTGTACACCCTGTACAATGTAATCTGTTCACCCCTGTGCAATGTAACCTCTACACCCTGTGCAATGTAAACTGTACACCACTGTGCAATGTAACCTGTACACCCTGTACAATGTAATCTGTTTACCCCTGAGCAATGTAACCTGTACATGCTGTACAATGTAACCCGTACACCCTGTGCAATGTAACCTGTACACCCTGTACAATGTAATGTGTTCACCCCTGTGCAATGTAACCTGTACACGCTGTACAATATAACCCGTACACCCTGTGCAATGTAACCTGTACACCCTGTACAATGTAATCTGTTCACCCCTGTGCAATGTAACCTGTACACGCTGTACAATGTAACCTGTACACCCTGTACAAAGTAACCTTATCACCCCTGTGCAATGTAACCAGTACAACCGTTTGCAATGTAACCTGTCCACCCCTTTGCAATGTAACCTGTACACGCTGTACAATGTAATCTGTTTACCCCTGAGCAATGTAACCTGTACACGCTGTACAATGTAACCAGTACACCCTGTGCAATGTAACCTGTACGCCCTGTACAATGTAATCTGTTCACTGCTGTGCAATGTCACCTGTACACCCCTGTGCAATGTAACATATACACTCTGTACAATGTTATCTGTACACCCCTGTGCAATGTAACCTGTACACCTTTTGCAATGTAACCTGTACACGCTGTAGAATGTTATCTGGTCACCCTGTACAATGTAACCCGTACACCCTGTGCAATGTAACCTGTACAACCCTGTGCAATGTAACATGTGCACCCCTGTGCAATGTAACCTGTGCACCCTGTGCAATGTAACCTGTACCCCCTGTACAATGTAATCTGTACACCGTGTACAAAGTAACCTTTTCACCCCTGTGCAATGTAACTTTTCACCCCTGTGCAATGTAACCTGTGCACCCTGTGCAATGTAACCTGTACACCCTGTACAATTTAATGTGTACACCCTGTACAAAGTAACCTTTTCACCCCTGTGCAATGTAACCTGTACACCCCTTTGCAATGTAACCTGTACACCCCTTTGCAATGTAACCTGTACACCCCTGTACAATGTAATCTGTTCACTCCTGTGCAATGTAACCTGTACACCCTGTACAATGTAATCTGTTTACCCCTGAGCAATGTAACCTGTACACGCTGTACAATGTAACCCGTACACCCTGTGCAATGTAACCTGTACACCCTATGCAATGTAACCTGTACACCCTGTACAATGTAATCTGTACACCCGTGTACAAAGTAACCTTTTCACCCTTGTGCAATGTAACCTGTACACCCCTGTGCAATGTATCCTGTGCACCCCTGTGCAATGTAACCTGTGCACCCTGTGCAATGTAACGTGTACACCCCTGTGTAATGTAACCTGTGCACCCAGTGCGATGTAACCTGTACACCCTGTACAATTTAATCTGTACACCCTGTACAAAGTAGCCTTTTCACCCCTGTGCAATGTAACCTGTACACCCCTTTGCAATGTAACCTGTACACCCCTTTGCAATGTAACCTGTCCACCCTGTACAATGTAATCTGTTCACCCCTGTGCGATGTAACCTGTACACCCCTGTGCAATATAACCTGTACGTCGTGTACAATGTAATCTGTTCACTGCTGTGCAATGTATCCTGTACACCCCTGTGCAATGTAACTTATTTAACACCCTGTACAATGTAATCTGTACACCCCTGTGCAACGTAACTTTGCACCTTTGCAATGTAAACTGTATACCCTGTACAATATAATCTGTTCACGCCTGTGCAATGTAACCTGTACACCCTATGCAATGAAAACTGTACGCCCTGTACAATATAATGTATTCACCTCTGTGCAATGTAACCTGTACACCCCTGTACAATATAACCTGTACACCCTGTACTATGTAAACTGTACACCCTGTACAATGTAATCTGTTCACCCCTGTGCAATGTAACCTGTACACCCTGTGCAATGTAACATGTACACCCTGTACAATGTAATCTGTTCACCCCTGTGCAATGTAATCTGTACACCCTGTACAATGTAATCTGTTCACCCCTGTGCAATGTAATCTTTACACCCTGTACAATGTAATCTGTTCACCCCTGTGCAATGTAACCTATACACCCTGTACAATGTAATGTGTTCACCCCTGTGCAATGTAACATGTACACCCTGTACAATGTAATCTGTTCACCCCTGTGCAACGTAACCTGTGCACCTTTGCAATGTAAACTGTATACCCTGAACAATATAATCTGTTCACCCCTGTGCAATGTAACTTCTACACCCTGTGCAATGTAAACTCGACACCCTGTGCAATGTAACCTGTACACCCTGTACAATGTAATCTGTTCACCCCTGTGCAATGTAACCTGTTCACCCCTGTGCAATGTAACCTATACACCCTGTACAATGTAATCTGTTCACCCCTGTGCAATGTAACCTGTACACCCCTTTGCAATGTAACCTGTACACGCTGTACAATGTAATCTGTTCACAACTGTGCAATGTAACCTGTACACCCTGTGCAATGTAAACTGTACACCCTGTACAATGTAATCTGTTCACGCCTGTGCAATGTAACCTGTATGCCCTGTACAATGTAATCTGTTCACCCCTGTGCAATGTAACCTGTACTCCCTGTGCAATGTAACCTGTACACCCTGTACAATGTAATCTGTTCACCGCTGCGCAATGTAACCTGTACACCCTGTGCAATGTAACCTGTACACCCCTGTGCAATGTAACCTGTGCACCCTGTGCAATGTAACCTGTACCCCCTGTACAATGTAATCTGTGCACCGTGTACAAAGCAACCTTTTCACCCTTGTGCAATGTAACCTGAACACCCCTGTGCAATGTAACCTGTGCACCCTGTGCAATGTAACCTGTACACCCCTGTGTAATGTAACCTGTGCACCCTGTGCGATGTAACCTGTACACCTGTACAATTTAATCTGTACACCCTGTACAAAGTAAACTTTTCACCCCTGTGCAATGTAACCTGTACACCCCTGTGCAATATAACCTGTACGTCGTGTACAATGTAATCTGTTCACTGCTGTGCAATGTATCCTGTACACCCCTGTGCAATGTAACATATTTAACACCCTGTACAATGTAATCTGTACACCCCTGTGCAACGTAACCTGTGCACCTTTGCAATGTAAACTGTATACCCTGAACAATATAATCTGTTCACCCCTGTGCAATGTAACCTGTACACCCTGTGCAATGTAACCTGGACATCCCTGTACAAAGTAACCTGTACACCCTGTGCAATGTAAGCTGTACACACCTGTGCAATGTAACCTGTACACCCTGTACAATGTAATCTGGTCACCCCTATGCAATGTAACCTGAACACCCTGTACAATGTAATCTCTTCACCCCTGTGCAATGTAATCTGTTCACGCCTGTGCAATGTAACCTGTACACCCTATGCAATGAAAACTGTACGCCCTGTACAATATAATGTATTCGCCTCTGTGCAATGTAACCTGTACACCCCTGTACAATATAACCTGTACACCCTGTACTATGTAAACTGTACACCCTGTACAATGTAATCTGTTCCCCCCTGTGCAATGTATCCTGTACACCCTGTGCAATGTAACATGTACACCCTCTACAGTGTAATCTGTTCACCCCTGTGCAATGTAATCTGTACACCCCGTACAATGTAATCTGTTCACCCCTGTGCAATGTAATCTCTACACCCTGTACAATGTAATCTGTTCACCCCTGTGCAATGTAAACTATACACCCTGTACAATGTAATCTGTTCACCCCTGTGCAATGTAACATGTACACCCTGTACAATGTAATCTGTTCACTCCTGTGCAATGTAACCTCTACACCCTGTGCAATGTAACCTGTACACCACTGTGCAATGTAACCTGTACACCCTGAACAATGTAATCTGTTCACTCCTGTGCAATGTAACCTGTACACCCTGTACAATGTAATCTGTTTACCCCTGAGCAATGTAACCTGTACACGCTGTACAATGTAACCTGTACACCCTGTACAAAGTAACCTTATCACCCCTGTGCAATGTAACCAGTACAACCGTTTGCAATGTAACCTGTCAACCCCTTTGCAATGTAACCTGTACACGCTGTACAATGTAATCTGTTTACCCCTGAGCAATGTAACCTGTACACACTGTACAATGTAACCAGTACACCCTGTGCAATGTAACCTGTACGCCCTGTACAATGTAATCTGTTCACTGCTGTGCAATGTAACCTGTACACCCCTGTGCAATGTAACATATACACTCTGTACAATGTTTTCTGAACGCCCCTGTGCAATGTAACCTGTACACCTTTTGCAATGTAACCTGTAGACCCTGTACAATGTAATCTGTTCACCCTTGTGCAATGTAACCTGTACACCCTGTGCAATGTAAGCTGTACACATGTGTGCAATGTAACATGTACACCCTGTACAATGTAATCTGTTCACCCCTGTTCAATGCAACCTGCACACCCTGTACAATGTAATCTGTTCACCCCTGTGCAATGTAACCTGTACACCCTGTGCAATGAAAACTGTATACCCTGGACAATGTAATGTATTCACCTCTGTGCAATGTAACCTGTACACCCTGTGCAATGTAACATGTACACCCTGTACAATGTAATCTGTTCACCCCTGTGCAATGTAATCTGTACACCCTGTACAATGTAATCTGTTCACCCCTGTGCAATGTAACTTGTACACCCTGTGCAATGTAACATGTACACCCTGTACAATGTAATCTGTTCACCCCTGTGGAATGTAACCTGTACACCCTGTACAATGTAATCTGTTCACCCCTGTGGAATGTAACCTGTACACCCTGTACAATGTAATCTGTTCACCCCTGTGCAATGTAACCTCTACACCCTGTGCAATGTAAACTGTACACCACTGTGCAATGTAACCTGTACACCCTGTACAATGTAATCTGTTCACTCCTGTGCAATGTAACCTGTACACCCTGTACAATGTAATCTGTTTACCCCTGAGCAATGTAACCTGTACATGCTGTACAATGTAACCCGTACACCCTGTGCAATGTAACCTGTACACCCTGTACAATGTAATGTGTTCACCCCTGTGCAATGTAACCTGTACACGCTGTACAATGTAACCCGTACACCCTGTGCAATGTAACCTGTACACCCTGTACAATGTAATCTGTTCACCCCTGTGCAATGTAACCTGTACACGCTGTACAATGTAACCTGTACATCCTGTACAAAGTAACCTTATCACCCCTGTGCAATGTAACCAGTACAACCGTTTGCAATGTAACCTGTCCACCCCTTTGCAATGTAACCTGTACACGCTTTACAATGTAATCTGTTTACCCCTGAGCAATGTAACCTGTACACGCTGTACAATGTAACCAGTACACCCTGTGCAATGTAACCTGTACGCCCTGTACAATGTAATCTGTTCACTGCTGTGCAATGTCACCTGTACACCCCTGTGCAATGTAACATATACACTCTGTTCAATGTTATCTGTACACCCCTGTGCAATGTAACCTGTACACCTTTTGCAATGTAACCTGTACACGCTGTAGAATGTTATCTGGTCACCCTGTACAATGTAACCTGTACACCCTGTGCAATGTAACCTGTACAACCCTGTGCAATGTAACATGTGCACCCCTGTGCAATGTAACCTGTGCACCCTGTGCAATGTAACCTGTACCCCCTGTACAATGTAATCTGTACACCGTGTACAAAGTAACCTTTTCACCCCTGTGCAATGTAACTTTTCACCCCTGTGCAATGTAACCTGTGCACCCTGTGCAATGTAACCTGTACACCCTGTACAATTTAATCTGTACACCCTGTACAAAGTAACCTTTTCACCCCTGTGCAATGTAACCTGTACACCCCTTTGCAATGTAACCTGTACACCCCTTTGCAATTTAACCTGTACACCCCTGTACAATGTAATCTGTTCACTCCTGTGCAATGTAACCTGTACACCCTGTACAATGTAATCTGTTTACCCCTGAGCAATGTAACCTGTACACGCTATACAATGTAACCCGTACACCCTGTGCAATGTAACCTGTACACCCTATGCAATGTAACCTGTACACCCTGTACAATGTAATCTGTACACCCGTGTACAAAGTAACCTTTTCACCCTTGTGCAATGTAACCTGTACACCCCTGTGCAATGTATCCTGTGCACCCCTGTGCAATGTAACCTGTGCACCCTGTGCAATGTAACCTGTACACCCCTGTGTAATGTAACCTGTGCACCCAGTGCGATGTAACCTGTACACCCTGTACAATTTAATCTGTACACCCTGTACAAAGTAATCTTTTCACCCCTGTGCAATGTAACCTGTACAACCCTTTGCAATGTAACCTGTACACCCCTTTGCAATGTAACCTGTCCACCCTGTACAATGTAATCTGTTCACCCCTGTGCAATGTAACCTGTACACCCCTGTGCAATATAACCTGTACGTCGTGTACAATGTAATCTGTTCACTGCTGTGCAATGTATCCTGTACACCCCTGTGCAATGTAACTTATTTAACACCCTGTACAATGTAATCTGTACACCCCTGTGCAACGTAACTTTGCACCTTTGCAATGTAAACTGTATACCCTGTACAATATAATCTGTTCACCCCTGTGCAATGTAACCTGTACAACCTGTGCAATGTAACCTGGACATCCCTGTATAATGTAACCTGTACACCCTGTGCAATGTAAGCTGTACACACCTGTGCAATGTAACCTGTACACCCTGTACAATGTAATCTGTTCACCCCTATGCAATGTAACCTGTACACCCTATACAATGTAATCTGTTCACCTCTGTGCAATGTAACCTGTACACCCCTGTACAATATAACCTGTACACCCTGTACTATGTAATCTGTTCACCCCTGTGCAATGTAATCTGTACACCCTGTACAATGTAATCTGTTCACCCCTGTGCAATGTAATCTTTACACCCTCTACAATGTAATCTGTTCACCCCTGTGCAATGTAACCTATACACCCTGTACAATGTAATCTGTTCACCCCTGTGCAATGTAACATGTACACCCTGTACAATGTAATCTGTTCACCCCTGTGCAATGTAACTTCTACACCCTGTGCAATGTAACCTGTACACCACTGTGCAATGTAACCTGTACACCCTGTACAATGTAATCTGTTCACTCCTGTGCAATGTAACCTGTACACCCTGTACAATGTAATCTGTTTACCCCTGAGCAATGTAACCTGTACATGCTGTACAATGTAACCCGTACACCCTTTGCAATGTAACCTGTACACCCTGTACAATGTAATGTGTTCACCCCTGTGCAATGTAACCTGTACACGCTCTACAATGTAACCTGTACACCCTGTACAAAGTAACCTTATCACCCCTGTGCAATGTAACCAGTACAACCGTTTGCAATGTAACCTGTCCACCCCTTTGCAATGTAACCTGTACACGCTGTACAATGTAATCTGTTTACCCCTGAGCAATGTAACCTGTACACGCTGTACAATGTAACCAGTACACCCTGTGCAATGTAACCTGTACGCCCTGTACAATGTAATCTGTTCACTGCTGTGCAATGTAACCTGTACACCCCTGTGCAATGTAACATATACACTCTGTACAATGTTTTCTGAACACCCCTGTGCAATGTAACCTGTACACCTTTTGCAATGTAACCTGTAGACCCTGTACAATGTAATCTGTTCACCCTTGTGCAATGTAACCTGTACACACTGTGCAATGTAAGCTGTACACATGTGTGCAATGTAACATGTACACCCTGTTCAATGCAACCTGCACACCCTGTACAAAGTAATCTGTTCACCCCTATGCAATGTAACCTGTACACCCTGTACAATGTAATCAGGTCACCATTGTGCAATGTAAACTCTACACCCTGAACAATGTAATCTGTTTACCCCTGAGCAATGTAACCTGTACACGCTGTACAATGTAACCCGTACACCCTTTGAAATGTAACCTGTACACCTTGTACAATGTAATCTGTTCACCCCTGTGCAATGTAACCTGTACACGCTGTACAATGTAACCTGTACACCCTGTACAAAGTAACCTTATCACCCCTGTGCCATGTAACCAATACAACCGTTTGCAATGTAACCTGTCCACCCCTTTGCAATGTAACCTGTACACCCTGTACAATGTAATGTATTCACCTCTGTGCAATGTAACCTGTACACCCTGTGCAATGTAACCTATACACCCCTGTACAATATAACCTGTACACCCTGTACTATGTAAACTGTACACCCTGTACAATGTAATCTGTTCACCCCTGTGCAATGTAACCTGTACACCCTGTGCAATGTAACATGTACACCCTGTACAATGTAATCTGTTCACCCCTGTGCCATGTAATCTGTACACCCTGTACAATGTAATCTGTTCACCCCTGTGCAATGTAACCTGTACACCCTGTACAATGTAATCTGTTCACCCCTGTGCAATGTAATCTGTTCACCCCTGTGCAATGTAACCTCTACAACCTGTGCAATGTAACCTGTACACCCTGTACAATGTAATCTGTTCACTCCTGTGCAATGTAACCTGTACACGCTGTCCAATGTAATCTGTTTACCCCTGAGCAATGTAACCTGTACACGCTGTACAACGTAACCCGTACACCCTGTGCAATGTAACCTGTATGCCCTGTACAATGTAATCTGTTCACTGCTGTGCAATGTAACCTGTCCACCCCTGTGCAATGTAACATATACACTCTGTACAATGTTATCTGTACACCCCTGTGCAATGTAACCTGTACACCTTTTGCAATGTAACCTGTATACCCTGTATAATGTAATCTGTTCACCCCTGTGCAATGTAACCAGTACACCCTGTGCAATGTAATCTGTTCACTCCTGTGCAATGTAACCTGCACACCCTGTACAATGTAATCTGTTTACCCCTGAGCAATGTAACCTGTACATGCTGTACAATGTAACCCGTACACCCTGTGCAATGTAACCTGTACACCCTGTACAATGTAATGTGTTCACCCCTGTGCAATGTAACCTGTACATGCTGTCCAATGTAATCTGTTTACCCCTGAGCAATGTAAACTGTACACGCTGTACAACGTACCCCGTACACCCTGTGCAATGTAACCTGTATGCCCTGTACAATGTAATCTGTTCACTGCTGTGCAATGTAACCTGTCCACCCCTGTGCAATGTAACATATACACTCTGTACAATGTTATCTGTACACCCCTGTGCAATGTAACCTGTACACCTTTTGCAATGTAACCTGTATACCCTGTATAATGTAATCTGTTCACCCCTGTGCAATGTAACCAGTACACCCTGTGCAATGTAATCTGTTCACTCCTGTGCAATGTAACCTGTACACCCTGTAGAATGTAATGTGTTCACCCCTGTGCAATGTAACCTGTACACGCTCTACAATGTAACCTGTACACCCTGTACAAAGTAACCTTATCACCCCTGTGCAATGTAACCAGTACAACCGTTTGCAATGTAACCTGTCCACCCCTTTGCAATGTAACCTGTACACGCTGTACAATGTAATCTGTTTACCCCTGAGCAATGTAACCTGTACACGCTGTACAATGTAACCAGTACACCCTGTGCAATGTAACCTGTACGCCCTGTACAATGTAATCTGTTCACTGCTGTGCAATGTAACCTGTACACCCCTGTGCAATGTAACATATACACTCTGTACAATGTTTTCTGAACACCCCTGTGCAATGTAACCTGTACACCTTTTGCAATGTAACCTGTAGACCCTGTACAATGTAATCTGTTCACCCTTGTGCAATGTAACCTGTACACCCTGTGCAATGTAAGCTGTACACATCTGTGCAATGTAACATGTACACCCTGTTCAATGCAACCTGCACACCCTGTACAAAGTAATCTGTTCACCCCTATGCAATGTAACCTGTACACCCTGTACAATGTAATCAGGTCACCATTGTGCAATGTAAACTCTACACCCTGAACAATGTAATCTGTTTACCCCTGAGCAATGTAACCTGTACACGCTGTACAATGTAACCCGTACACCCTTTGAAATGTAACCTGTACACCTTGTACAATGTAATCTGTTCACCCCTGTGCAATGTAACCTGTACACGCTGTACAATGTAATCTGTACACCCTGTACAAAGTAACCTTATCACCCCTGTGCCATGTAACCAATACAACCGTTTGCAATGTAACCTGTCCACCCCTTTGCAATGTAACCTGTACACCCTGTACAATGTAATGTATTCACCTCTGTGCAATGTAACCTGTACACCCTGTGCAATGTAACCTATACACCCCTGTACAATATAACCTGTACACCCTGTACTATGTAAACTGTACACCCTGTACAATGTAATCTGTTCACCCCTGTGCAATGTAACCTGTACACCCTGTGCAATGTAACATGTACACCCTGTACAATGTAATCTGTTCACCCCTGTGCCATGTAATCTGTACACCCTGTACAATGTAATCTGTTCACCCCTGTGCAATGTAACCTGTACACCCTGTACAATGTAATCTGTTCACCCCTGTGCAATGTAACATGTACACCCTGTACAATGTAATCTGTTCACCCCTGTGCAATGTAACCTCTACAACCTGTGCAATGTAACCTGTACACCCTGTACAATGTAATCTGTTCACTCCTGTGCAATGTAACCTGTACACGCTGTCCAATGTAATCTGTTTACCCCTGAGCAATGTAACCTGTACACGCTGTACAATGTAACCCGTACACCCTGTGCAATGTAACCTGTACGCCCTGTACAATGTAATCTGTTCACTGCTGTGCAATGTAACCTGTACACCCCTGTGCAATGTAACATATACACTATGTACAATGTTATCTGTACACCCCTGTGCAATGTAACCTGTACACCTTTTGCAATGTAACCTGTATACCCTGTATAATGTAATCTGTTCACCCCTGTGCAATGTAACCAGTACACCCTGTGCAATGTAAGCTGTACACATCTGTACAATGTAACCCGTACACCCTGTGCAATGTCACCTGTACGCCCTGTACAATGTAATCTGTTCACTGCTGTGCAATGTAACCTTTACACCCCTGTGCAATGTAACATATACACTCTGTACAATGTTATCTGTACACCCCTGTGCAATGGAACCTGTACACCTTTTGCAATGTAACCTGTCTACCCTGTATAATGTAATCTGTTCGCCCCTGTGCAATGTAACCTGTACACCCTGTGCAATGTAAGCTGTACACATCTGTGCAATGTAACAAGTACACCCTGTTCAATGCAACCTGCACACCCTGTACAATGTGATCTGTTCACCCCTATGCAATGTAACGTGTACACCCTCTACAGTGTAATCAGGCCACCATTGTGCAATGTAAACTCGACACCCTGTGCAATGTAACCTGTACACCCTGTACAATGTAATCTGTTCACCCCTGTGCAATGTAACCTGTTCACCCCTGTGCAATGTAACCTATACACCCTGTACAATGTAATCTGTTCACCCCTGTGCAATGTAACCTGTACACCCCTTTGCAATGTAACCTGTACATGCTGTACAATGTAATCTGTTCACAACTGTGCAATGTAACCTGTACACCCTGTGCAATGTAAACTGTACACCCTGTACAATGTAATCTGTTCACGCCTGTGCAATGTAACCTGTATGCCCTGTACAATGTAATCTGTTCACCCCTGTGCAATGTAACCTGTACTCCCTGTGCAATGTAACCTGTACACCCTGTACAATGTAATCTGTTCACCGCTGCGCAATGTAACCTGTACACCCTGTGCAATGTAACCTATACACCCCTGTGTAAAGTAACCTGTACACGCTGTATAATGTTATCTGGTCACCCCTGTGCAATGTAACCTGTACACCCTGTGCAATGTAACCTGTACACCCCTGTGCAATGTAACCTGTGCACCCTGTGCAATGTAACCTGTACCCCCTGTACAATGTAATCTGTGCACCGTGTACAAAGCAACCTTTTCACCCTTGTGCAATGTAACCTGAACACCCCTCTGCAATGTAACCTGTGCACCCTGTGCAATGTAACCTGTACACCCCTGTGTAATGTAACCTGTGCACCCTGTGCGATGTAACCTGTACACCTGTACAATTTAATCTGTACACCCTGTACAAAGTAAACTTTTCACCCCTGTGCAATGTAACCTGTACACCCCTGTGCAATATAACCTGTACGTCGTGTACAATGTAATCTGTTCACTGCTGTGCAATGTATCCTGTACACCCCTGTGCAATGTAACATATTTAACACCCTGTACAATGTAATCTGTACACCCCTGTGCAACGTAACCTGTGCACCTTTGCAATGTAAACTGTATACCCTGAACAATATAATCTGTTCACCCCTGTGCAATGTAACCTGTACACCCTGTGCAATGTAACCTGGACATCCCTGTACAAAGTAACCTGTACACCCTGTGCAATGTAAGCTGTACACACCTGTGCAATGTAACCTGTACACCCTGTACAATGTAATCTCTTCACCCCTGTGCAATGTAATCTGTTCACGCCTGTGCAATGTAACCTGTACACCCTGTACTATGTAAACTGTACACCCTGTACAATGTAATCTGTTCCCCCCTGTGCAATGTATCCTGTACACCCTGTGCAATGTAACATGTACACCCTCTACAGTGTAATCTGTTCACCCCTGTGCAATGTAATCTGTACACCCTGTACAATGTAATCTGTTCACCCCTGTGCAATGTAATCTTTACACCCTCTACAATGTAATCTGTTCACCCCTGTGCAATGTAACCTATACACCCTGTACAATGTAATCTGTTCACCCCTGTGCAATGTAACATGTACACCCTGTACAATGTAATCTGTTCACCCCTGTGCAATGTAATCTCTACACCCTGTACAATGTAATCTGTTCACCCCTGTGCAATGTAACCTATACACCCTGTACAATGTAATCTGTTCACCCCTGTGCAATGTAACATGTACACCCTGTACAATGTAATCTGTTCACTCCTGTGCAATGTAACCTCTACACCCTGTGCAATGTAACCTGTACACCACTGTGCAATGTAACCTGTACACCCTGTACAATGTAATCTGTTCACTCCTGTGCAATGTAACCTGTACACCCTGTACAATGTAATCTGTTTACCCCTGAGCAATGTAACCTGTACACGCTGTACAATGTAACCTGTACACCCTGTACAAAGTAAACTTATCACCCCTGTGCAATGTAACCAGTACAACCGTTTGCAATGTAACCTGTCAACCCCTTTGCAATGTAACCTGTACACGCTGTACAATGTAATCTGTTTACCCCTGAGCAATGTAACCTGTACACGCTGTACAATGTAACCAGTACACCCTGTGCAATGTAACCTGTACGCCCTGTACAATGTAATCTGTTCACTGCTGTGCAATGTAACCTGTACACCCCTGTGCAATGTAACATATACACTCTGTACAATGTTTTCTGAACGCCCCTGTGCAATGTAACCTGTACACCTTTTGCAATGTAACCTGTAGACCCTGTACAATGTAATCTGTTCACCCTTGTGCAATGTAACCTGTACACCCTGTGCAATGTAAGCTGTACACATGTGTGCAATGTAACATGTACACCCTGTACAATGTAATCTGTTCACCCCTGTTCAATGCAACCTGCACACCCTGTACAATGTAATCTGTTCACCCCTGTGCAATGTAACCTGTACACCCTGTGCAATGAAAACTGTATACCCTGGACAATGTAATGTATTCACCTCTGTGCAATGTAACCTGTACACCCTGTGCAATGTAACATGTACACCCTGTACAATGTAATCTGTTCACCCCTGTGCAATGTAATCTGTACACCCTGTACAATGTAATCTGTTCACCCCTGTGCAATGTAATTTGTACACCCTGTGCAATGTAACATGTACACCCTGTACAATGTAATCTGTTCACCCCTGTGCAATGTAATCTCTACACCCTGTACAATGTAATCTGTTCACCCCTGTGGAATGTAACCTGTACACCCTGTACAATGTAATCTGTTCACCCCTGTGCAATGTAACCTCTACACCCTGTGCAATGTAACCTGTACACCACTGTGCAATGTAACCTGTACACCCTGTACAATGTAATCTGTTCACTCCTGTGCAATGTAACCTGTACACCCTGTACAATGTAATCTGTTTACCCCTGAGCAATGTAACCTGTACATGCTGTACAATGTAACCCGTACACCCTGTGCAATGTAACCTGTACACCCTGTACAATGTAATGTGTTCACCCCTGTGCAATGTAACCTGTACACGCTGTACAATGTAACCCGTACACCCTGTGCAATGTAACCTGTACACCCTGTACAATGTAATCTGTTCACCCCTGTGCAATGTAACCTGTACACGCTGTACAATGTAACCTGTACACCCTGTACAAAGTAACCTTATCACCCCTGTGCAATGTAACCAGTACAACCGTTTGCAATGTAACCTGTCCACCCCTTTGCAATGTAACCTGTACACGCTGTACAATGTAATCTGTTTACCCCTGAGCAATGTAACCTGTACACGCTGTACAATGTAACCAGTACACCCTGAGCAATGTAACCAGTACACCCTGTGCAATGTAACCTGTACGCCCTGTACAATGTAATCTGTTCACTGCTGTGCAATGTAACCTGTACACCCCTGTGCAATGTAACATATACACTCTGTACAATGTTATCTGTACACCCCTGTGCAATTTAACCTGTACACCTTTTGCAATGTAACCTGTACACGCTGTAGAATGTTATCTGGTCACCCTGTACAATGTAACCTGTACACCCTGTGCAATGTAACCTGTACAACCCTGTGCAATGTAACATGTGCACCCCTGTGCAATGTAACCTGTGCACCCTGTGCAATGTAATCTGTACACCGTGTACAAAGTAACCTTTTCACCCCTGTGCAATGTAACTTTTCACCCCTGTGCAATGTAACCTGTGCACCCTGTGCAATGTAACCTGTACACCCTGTACAATTTAATGTGTACACCCTGTACAAAGTAACCTTTTCAACCCTGTGCAATGTAACCTGTACACCCCTTTGCAATGTAACCTGTACAGCCCTTTGCAATTTAACCTGTACACCCCTGTACAATGTAATCTGTTCACTCCTGTGCAATGTAACCTGTACACCCTGTACAATGTAATCTGTTTACCCCTGAGCAATGTAACCTGTACACGCTATACAATGTAACCCGTACACCCTGTGCAATGTAACCTGTACACCCTATGCAATGTAACCTGTACACCCTGTACAATGTAATCTGTACACCCGTGTACAAAGTAACCTTTTCACCCTTGTGCAATGTAACCTGTACACCCCTGTGCAATGTATCCTGTGCACCCCTGTGCAATGTAACCTGTGCACCCTGTGCAATGTAACCTGTACACCCCTGTGTAATGTAACCTGTGCACCCAGTGCGATGTAACCTGTACACCCTGTACAATTTAATCTGTACACCCTGTACAAAGTAATCTTTTCACCCCTGTGCAATGTAACCTGTACAACCCTTTGCAATGTAACCTGTACACCCCTTTGCAATGTAACCTGTCCACCCTGTACAATGTAATCTGTTCACCCCTGTGCAATGTAACCTGTACACCCCTGTTCAATATAACCTGTACGTCGTGTACAATGTAATCTGTTCACTGCTGTGCAATGTATCCTGTACACCCCTGTGCAATGTAACTTATTTAACACCCTGTACAATGTAATCTGTACACCCCTGTGCAACGTAACCTGTGCACCTTTGCAATGTAAACTGTATACCCTGTACAATATAATCTGTTCACCCCTGTGCAATGTAACCTGTACAACCTGTGCAATGTAACCTGGATATCCCTGTATAATGTAACCTGTACACCCTGTGCAATGTAAGCTGTACACACCTGTGCAATGTAACCTGTACACCCTGTACAATGTAATCTGTTCACCCCTATGCAATGTAACCTGTACACCCTATACAATGTAATCTGTTCACCTCTGTGCAATGTAACCTGTACACCCCTGTACAATATAACCTGTACACCCTGTACTATGTAAACTGTACACCCTGTACAATGTAATCTGTTCACCCCTGTGCAATGTAACCTGTACACCCTGTGCAATGTAACATGTACACCCTGTACAATGTAATCTGTTCACCCCTGTGCAATGTAATCTGTACACCCTGTACAATGTAATCTGTTCACCCCTGTGCAATGTAATCTTTACACCCTCTACAATGTAATCTGTTCACCCCTGTGCAATGTAACCTATACACCCTGGACAATGTAATCTGTTCACCCCTGTGCAATGTAACATGTACACCCTGTACAATGTAATCTGTTCACCCCTGTGCAATGTAACTTCTACACCCTGTGCAATGTAACCTGTACACCACTGTGCAATGTAACCTGTACACCCTGTACAATGTAATCTGTTCACTCCTGTGCAATGTAACCTGTACACCCTGTACAATGTAATCTGTTCACCCCTGTGCAATGTAACCAGTACACCCTGTGCAATGTAATCTGTTCACTCCTGTGCAATGTAACCTGTACACCCTGTACAATGTAATGTGTTCACCCCTGTGCAATGTAACCTGTACACGCTCTACAATGTAACCTGTACACCCTGTACAAAGTAACCTTATCACCCCTGTGCAATGTAACCAGTACAACCGTTTGCAATGTAACCTGTCCACCCCTTTGCAATGTAACCTGTACACGCTGTACAATGTAATCTGTTTACCCCTGAGCAATGTAACCTGTACATGCTGTACAATGTAACCAGTACACCCTGTGCAATGTAACCTGTACGCCCTGTACAATGTAATCTGTTCACTGCTGTGCAATGTAACCTGTACACCCCTGTGCAATGTAACATATACACTCTGTACAATGTTTTCTGAACACCCCTGTGCAATGTAACCTGTACACCTTTTGCAATGTAACCTGTAGACCCTGTACAATGTAATCTGTTCACCCTTGTGCAATGTAACCTGTACACACTGTGCAATGTAAGCTGTACACATCTGTGCAATGTAACATGTACACCCTGTTCAATGCAACCTGCACACCCTGTACAAAGTAATCTGTTCACCCCTATGCAACGTAACCTGTACACCCTGTACAATGTAATCAGGTCACCATTGTGCAATGTAAACTCTACACCCTGAACAATGTAATCTGTTTACCCCTGAGCAATGTAACCTGTACACGCTGTACAATGTAACCCGTACACCCTTTGAAATGTAACCTGTACACCTTGTACAATGTAATCTGTTCACCCCTGTGCAATGTAACCTGTACACGCTGTACAATGTAATCTGTACACCCTGTACAAAGTAACCTTATCACCCCTGTGCCATGTAACCAATACAACCGTTTGCAATGTAACCTGTCCACCCCTTTGCAATGTAACCTGTACACCCTGTACAATGTAATGTATTCACCTCTGTGCAATGTAACCTGTACACCCTGTGCAATGTAACCTATACACCCCTGTACAATATAACCTGTACACCCTGTACTATGTAAACTGTACACCCTGTACAATGTAATCTGTTCACCCCTCTGCAATGTAACCTGTACACCCTGTGCAATGTAACATGTACACCCTGTACAATGTAATCTGTTCACCCCTGTGCCATGTAATCTGTACACCCTGTACAATGTAATCTGTTCACCCCTGGGCAATGTAACCTGTACACCCTGTACAATGTAATCTGTTCACCCCTGTGCAATGTAATCTGTTCACCCCTGTGCAATGTAACCTCTACAACCTGTGCAATGTAACCTGTACACCCTGTACAATGTAATCTGTTCACTCCTGTGCAATGTAACCTGTACACGCTGTCCAATGTAATCTGTTTACCCCTGAGCAAAGTAACCTGTACACGCTGTACAACGTAACCCGTACACCCTGTGCAATGTAACCTGTACGCCCTGTACAATGTAATCTGTTCACTGCTGTGCAATGTAACCTGTCCACCCCTGTGCAATGTAACATATACACTCTGTACAATGTTATCTGTACACCCCTGTGCAATGTAACCTGTACACCTTTTGCAATGTAACCTGTATACCCTGTATAATGTAATCTGTTCACCCCTGTGCAATGTAACCAGTACACCCTGTGCAATGTAAGCTGTACACATCTGTACAATGTAACCCGTACACCCTGTGCAATGTCACCTGTACGCCCTGTACAATGTAATCTGTTCACTGCTGTGCAATGTAACCTTTACACCCCTGTGCAATGTAACATATACACTCTGTACAATGTTATCTGTACACCCCTGTGCAATGTAACCTGTACACCTTTTGCAATGTAACCTGTCTACCCTGTATAATGTAATCTGTTCACCCCTGTGCAATGTAAGCTGTACACATCTGTGCAATGTAACAAGTACACCCTGTTCAATGCAACCTGCACACCCTGTACAATGTGATCTGTTCACCCCTGTGCAATGTAACCTGTACACCCTGTACAATGTAATCTCTTCCCCCCTGAGCAATGTAACCTGTACACGCTGTACAATGTAACCTGTACACCCTGTACAAAGTAACCTTATCACCCCTGTGCAATGTAACCAGTACAACTGTTTGCAATGTAACCTGTCCACCCCTTTGCAATGTAACCTGTACACGCTGTACAATGTAATCTGTTTACCCCTGAGCAATGTAACCTGTACACGCTGTACAATGTAACCAGTACACCCTGTGCAATGTAACCTGTACGCCCTGTACAATGTAATCTGTTCACTGCTGTGCAATGTAACCTGTACACCCCTGTGCAATGTAACATATACACTCTGTACAATGTTTTCTGAACACCCCTGTGCAATGTAACCTGTACACCTTTTGCAATGTAACCTGTAGACCCTGTACAATGTAATCTGTTCACCCTTGTGCAATGTAACCTGTACACCCTGTGCAATGTAAGCTGTACACATGTGTGCAATGTAACATGTACACCCTGTACAATGTAATCTGTTCACCCCTGTTCAATGCAACCTGCACACCCTGTACAATGTAATCTGTTCACCCCTGTGCAATGTAACCTGTACACCCTGTGCAATGAAAACTGTATACCCTGGATAATGTAATGTATTCACCTCTGTGCAATGTAACCTGTACACCCTGTGCAATGTAACATGTACACCCTGTACAATGTAATCTGTTCACCCCTGTGCAATGTAATCTGTACACCCTGTACAACGTAATCTGTTCACTGCTGTGCAATGTATCCTGTACACCCCTGTGCAATGTAACCTGTACGCCCTGTACAATGTAATCTGTTCACTGCTGTGCAATGTAACCTGTACACCCCTGTGCAATGTAACATATACACTCTGTACAATGTTTTCTGAACACCCCTGTGCAATGTAACCTGTACACCTTTTGCAATGTAACCTGTAGACCCTGTACAATGTAATCTGTTCACCCTTGTGCAATGTAACCTGTACACACTGTGCAATGCAAGCTGTACACATCTGTGCAATGTAACATGTACACCCTGTTCAATGCAACCTGCACACCCTGTACAAAGTAATCTGTTCACCCCTATGCAATGTAACCTGTACACCCTGTGCAATGTAACATGTACACCCTGTACAATGTAATCTGTTCACCCCTGTGCAATGTAATCTGTACACCCTGTTCAATGTAATCTGTTCACCCCTGTGCAATGTAATCTTTACACCCTCTACAATGTAATCTGTTCACCCCTGTGCAATGTAACCTATACACCCTGTACAATGTAATCTGTTTACCCCTGTGCAACGTAACATGTACACCCTGTACAATGTAATCTGTTCACCCCTGTGCAATGTAACTTCTACACCCTGTGCAATGTAACCTGTACACCACTGTGCAATGTAACCTGTACACCCTGTACAATGAAATCTGTTCACTCCTGTGCAATGTAACCTGTACACCCTGTACAATGTAATCTGTTTACCCCTGAGCAATGTAACCTGTACACGCTGTACAATGTAACCAGTACCCCCTGTACAATGTAATCTGTACACCGTGTACAAAGTAACCTTTTCACCCCTGTGCAATGTAACTTTTCACCCCTGTGCAATGTAACCTGTGCACCCTGTGCAATGTAACCCGTACACCCTGTACAATTTAATCTGTACACCCTGTACAAAGTAACCTTATCACCCCTGTGCAATGTAACCAGTACAACCGTTTGCAATGTAACCTGTCCACCCCTTTGCAATGTAACCTGTACACGCTGTACAATGTAATCTGTTTACCCCTGAGCAATGTAACCTGTACACGCTGTACAATGTAACCAGTACACCCTGTGCAATGTAACCTGTACGCCCTGTACAATGTAATCTGTTCACTGCTGTGCAATGTAACCTGTACACCCCTGTGCAATGTAACATATGCACTCTGTACAATGTTTTCTGAACAACCCTGTGCAATGTAACCTGTACACCTTTTGCAATGTAACCTGTAGACCCTGTACAATGTAATCTGTTCACCCTTGTGCAATGTAACCTGTACACCCTGTGCAATGTAAGCTGTACACATGTGTGCAATGTAATATGTACACCCTGTACAATGTAATCTGTTCACCCCTGTTCAATGCAACCTGCACACCCTGTACAATGTAATCTGTTCACCCCTGTGCAATGTAACCTGTACACCCTGTGCAATGAAAACTGTATACCCTGGACAATGTAATGTATTCACCTCTGTGCAATGTAACCTGTACACCCTGTACAATGTAATCTGTTCACTGCTGTGCAATGTATCCTGTACACCCCTGTGCAATGTAACATATTTAACACCCTGTACAATGTAATCTGTACACCCCTGTGCAACGTAACCTGTGCACCTTTGCAATGTAAACTGTATACCCTGTACAATATAATCTGTTCACCCCTGTGCAATGTAACCTGTACACCCTGTGCAATGTAACCTGGACATCCCTGTATAATGTAACCTGTACACCCTGTGCAATGTAAGCTGTACACACCTGTGCAATGTAACCTGTACACCCTGTACAATGTAATCTGTTCACCCCTATGCAATGTAACCTGTACACCCTGTACAATGTAATCTCTTCACCCCTGTGCAATGTAATCTGTTCACGCCTGTGCAATGTAACCTGTACACCCTATGCAATGAAAACTGTACGCCCTGTACAATATAATGTATTCACCTCTGTGCAATGTAACCTGTACACCCCTGTACAATATAACCTGTACACCCTGTACTATGTAAACTGTACACCCTGTACAATGTAATCTGTTCCCCCCTGTGCAATGTATCCTGTACACCCTGTGCAATGTAACATGTACACCCTCTACAGTGTAATCTGTTCACCCCTGTGCAATGTAATCTGTACACCCTGTACAATGTAAACTGTTCACCCCTGTGCAATGTAATCTCTACACCCTGTACAATGTAATCTGTTCACCCCTGTGCAATGTAACCTATACACCCTGTACAATGTAATCTGTTCACCCCTGTGCAATGTAACATGTACACCCTGTACAATGTAATCTGTTCACCCCTGTGCAATGTAACCTCTACACCCTGTGCAATGTAACCTGTACACCACTGTGCAATGTAACCTGTACACCCTGTACAATGTAATCTGTTCACTCCTGTGCAATGTAACCTGTACACCCTGTACAATGTAATCTGTTTACCCCTGAGCAATGTAACCTGTACACGCTGTACAATGTAACCTGTACACCCTGTATAAAGTAACCTTATCACCCCTGTGCAATGTAACCAGTACAACCGTTTGCAATGTAACCTGTCCACCCCTTTGCAATGTAACCTGTACACGCTGTACAATGTAATCTGTTTATCCCTGAGCAATGTAACCTGTACACGCTGTACAATGTAACCAGTACACCCTGTGCAATGTATCCTGTACGCCCTGTACAATGTAATCTGTTCACTGCTGTGCAATGTAACCTGTACACCCCTGTGCAATGTAACATATACACTCTGTACAATGTTTTCTGAACACCCCTGTGCAATGTAACCTGTACACCTTTTGCAATGTAACCTGTAGACCCTGTACAATGTAATCTGTTCACCCTTGTGCAATGTAACCTGTACACCCTGTGCAATGTAAGCTGTACACATGTGTGCAATGTAACATGTACACCCTGTACAATGTAATCTGTTCACCCCTGTTCAATGCAACCTGCACACCCTGTACAATGTAATCTGTTCACCCCTGTGCAATGTAACCTGTACACCCTGTGCAATGAAAACTGTATACCCTGGACAATGTAATGTATTCACCTCTGTGCAATGTAACCTGTACACCCTGTGCAATGTAACATGTACACCCTGTACAATGTAATCTGTTCACCCCTGTGCAATGTAATCTGAACACCCTGTACAATGTAATCTGTTCACCCCTGTGCAATGTAACCTGTACACCCTGTACAATGTAATCTGTTCACCCCTGTGCAATGTAACCTCTACACCCTGTGTAATGTAACCTGTACACCACTGTGCAATGTAACCTGTACACCCTGTACAATGTAATCTGTTCACTGCTGTGCAATGTAACCTGTACACCCCTGTGCAATGTAATCTGTACACCCTGTACAATGTAATCTGTTCACCCCTGTGCAATGTAATCTTTACACCCTCTACAATGTAATCTGTACACCCTGTACAATGTAATCTGTTCACCCCTGTGCAATGTAATCTTTACACCCTCTACAATGTAATCTGTTCACCCCTGTGCAATGTAACCTATACACCCTGTACAATGTAATCTGTTCACCCCTGTGCAATGTAACATGTACACCCTGTACAATGTAATCTGTTCACCCCTGTGCAATGTAACTTCTACACCCTGTGCAATGTAACCTGTACACCACTGTGCAATGTAACCTGTACACCCTGTACAATGTAATCTGTTCACTCCTGTGCAATGTAACCTGTACACCCTGTACAATGTAATCTGTTTACCCCTGAGCAATGTAACCTGTACACGCTGTACAATGTAACCAGTACCCCCTGTACAATGTAATCTGTACACCGTGTACAAAGTAACCTTTTCACCCCTGTGCAATGTAACTTTTCACCCCTGTGCAATGTAACCTGTGCACCCTGTGCAATGTAACCCGTACACCCTGTACAATTTAATCTGTACACCCTGTACAAAGTAACCTTATCACCCCTGTGCAATGTAACCAGTACAACCGTTTGCAATGTAACCTGTCCACCCCTTTGCAATGTAACCTGTACACGCTGTACAATGTAATCTGTTTACCCCTGAGCAATGTAACCTGTACACGCTGTACAATGTAACCAGTACACCCTGTGCAATGTAACCTGTACGCCCTGTACAATGTAATCTGTTCACTGCTGTGCAATGTAACCTGTACACCCCTGTGCAATGTAACATATGCACTCTGTACAATGTTTTCTGAACACCCCTGTGCAATGTAACCTGTACACCTTTTGCAATGTAACCTGTAGACCCTGTACAATGTAATCTGTTCACCCTTGTGCAATGTAACCTGTACACCCTGTGCAATGTAAGCTGTACACATGTGTGCAATGTAACATGTACACCCTGTACAATGTAATCTGTTCACCCCTGTTCAATGCAACCTGCACACCCTGTACAATGTAATCTGTTCACCCCTGTGCAATGTAACCTGTACACCCTGTGCAATGAAAACTGTATACCCTGGACAATGTAATGTATTCACCTCTGTGCAATGTAACCTGTACACCCTGTACAATGTAATCTGTTCACTGCTGTGCAATGTATCCTGTACACCCCTGTGCAATGTAACATATTTAACACCCTGTACAATGTAATCTGTACACCCCTGTGCAACGTAACCTGTGCACCTTTGCAATGTAAACTGTATGCCCTGTACAATATAATCTGTTCACCCCTGTGCAATGTAACCTGTACACCCTGTGCAATGTAACCTGGACATCCCTGTATAATGTAACCTGTACACCCTGTGCAATGTAAGCTGTACACACCTGTGCAATGTAACCTGTACACCCTGTACAATGTAATCTGTTCACCCCTATGCAATGTAACCTGTACACCCTGTACAATGTAATCTCTTCACCCCTGTGCAATGTAATCTGTTCACGCCTGTGCAATGTAACCTGTACACCCTATGCAATGAAAACTGTACGCCCTGTACAATATAATGTATTCACCTCTGTGCAATGTAACCTGTACACCCCTGTACAATATAACCTGTACACCCTGTACTATGTAAACTGTACACCCTGTACAATGTAATCTGTTCCCCCCTGTGCAATGTATCCTGTACACCCTGTGCAATGTAACATGTACACCCTCTACAGTGTAATCTGTTCACCCCTGTGCAATGTAATCTGTACACCCTGTACAATGTAAACTGTTCACCCCTGTGCAATGTAATCTCTACACCCTGTACAATGTAATCTGTTCACCCCTGTGCAATGTAACCTATACACCCTGTACAATGTAATCTGTTCACCCCTGTGCAATGTAACATGTACACCCTGTACAATGTAATCTGTTCACCCCTGTGCAATGTAACCTCTACACCCTGTGCAATGTAACCGGTACACCACTGTGCAATGTAACCTGTACACCCTGTACAATGTAATCTGTTCACTCCTGTGCAATGTAACCTGTACACCCTGTACAATGTAATCTGTTTACCCCTGAGCAATGTAACCTGTACACGCTGTACAATGTAACCTGTACACCCTGTACAAAGTAACCTTATCACCCCTGTGCAATGTAACCAGTACAACCGTTTGCAATGTAACCTGTCCACCCCTTTGCAATGTAACCTGTACACGCTGTACAATGTAATCTGTTTATCCCTGAGCAATGTAACCTGTACACGCTGTACAATGTAACCAGTACACCCTGTGCAATGTATCCTGTACGCCCTGTACAATGTAATCTGTTCACTGCTGTGCAATGTAACCTGTACACCCCTGTGCAATGTAACATATACACTCTGTACAATGTTTTCTGAACACCCCTGTGCAATGTAACCTGTACACCTTTTGCAATGTAACCTGTAGACCCTGTACAATGTAATCTGTTCACCCTTGTGCAATGTAACCTGTACACCCTGTGCAATGTAAGCTGTACACATGTGTGCAATGTAACATGTACACCCTGTACAATGTAATCTGTTCACCCCTGTTCAATGCAACCTGCACACCCTGTACAATGTAATCTGTTCACCCCTGTGCAATGTAACCTGTACACCCTGTGCAATGAAAACTGTATACCCTGGACAATGTAATGTATTCACCTCTGTGCAATGTAACCTGTACACCCTGTGCAATGTAACATGTACACCCTGTACAATGTAATCTGTTCACCCCTGTGCAATGTAATCTGAACACCCTGTACAATGTAATCTGTTCACCCCTGTGCAATGTAACCTGTACACCCTGTACAATGTAATCTGTTCACCCCTGTGCAATGTAACCTCTACACCCTGTGTAATGTAACCTGTACACCACTGTGCAATGTAACCTGTACACCCTGTACAATGTAATCTGTTCACTGCTGTGCAATGTAACCTGTACACCCCTGTGCAATGTAATCTGTACACCCTGTACAATGTAATCTGTTCACCCCTGTGCAATGTAATCTTTACACCCTCTACAATGTAATCTGTACACCCTGTACAATGTAATCTGTTCACCCCTGTGCAATGTAATCTTTACACCCTCTACAATGTAATCTGTTCACCCCTGTGCAATGTAACCTATACACCCTGTACAATGTAATCTGTTCACCCCTGTGCAATGTAACATGTACACCCTGTACAATGTAATCTGTTCACCCCTGTGCAATGTAACTTCTACACCCTGTGCAATGTAACCTGTACACCACTGTGCAATGTAACCTGTACACCCTGTACAATGTAATCTGTTCACTCCTGTGCAATGTAACCTGTACACCCTGTACAATGTAATCTGTTTACCCCTGAGCAATGTAACCTGTACACGCTGTACAATGTAACCAGTACCCCCTGTACAATGTAATCTGTACACCGTGTACAAAGTAACCTTTTCACCCCTGTGCAATGTAACTTTTCACCCCTGTGCAATGTAACCTGTGCACCCTGTGCAATGTAACCCGTACACCCTGTACAATTTAATCTGTACACCCTGTACAAAGTAACCTTATCACCCCTGTGCAATGTAACCAGTACAACCGTTTGCAATGTAACCTGTCCACCCCTTTGCAATGTAACCTGTACACGCTGTACAACGTAATCTGTTTACCCCTGAGCAATGTAACCTGTACACGCTGTACAATGTAACCAGTACACCCTGTGCAATGTAACCTGTACGCCCTGTACAATGTAATCTGTTCACTGCTGTGCAATGTAACCTGTACACCCCTGTGCAATGTAACATATGCACTCTGTACAATGTTTTCTGAACACCCCTGTGCAATGTAACCTGTACACCTTTTGCAATGTAACCTGTAGACCCTGTACAATGTAATCTGTTCACCCTTGTGCAATGTAACCTGTACACCCTGTGCAATGTAAGCTGTACACATGTGTGCAATGTAACATGTACACCCTGTACAATGTAATCTGTTCACCCCTGTTCAATGCAACCTGCACACCCTGTACAATGTAATCTGTTCACCCCTGTGCAATGTAACCTGTACACCCTGTGCAATGAAAACTGTATACCCTGGACAATGTAATGTATTCACCTCTGTGCAATGTAACCTGTACACCCTGTACAATGTAATCTGTTCACTGCTGTGCAATGTATCCTGTACACCCCTGTGCAATGTAACATATTTAACACCCTGTACAATGTAATCTGTACACCCCTGTGCAACGTAACCTGTGCACCTTTGCAATGTAAACTGTATGCCCTGTACAATATAATCTGTTCACCCCTGTGCAATGTAACCTGTACACCCTGTGCAATGTAACCTGGACATCCCTGTATAATGTAACCTGTACACCCTGTGCAATGTAAGCTGTACACACCTGTGCAATGTAACCTGTACACCCTGTACAATGTAATCTGTTCACCCCTATGCAATGTAACCTGTACACCCTGTACAATGTAATCTCTTCACCCCTGTGCAATGTAATCTGTTCACGCCTGTGCAATGTAACCTGTACACCCTATGCAATGAAAACTGTACGCCCTGTACAATATAATGTATTCACCTCTGTGCAATGTAACCTGTACACCCCTGTACAATATAACCTGTACACCCTGTACTATGTAAACTGTACACCCTGTACAATGTAATCTGTTCCCCCCTGTGCAATGTATCCTGTACACCCTGTGCAATGTAACATGTACACCCTCTACAGTGTAATCTGTTCACCCCTGTGCAATGTAATCTGTACACCCTGTACAATGTAAACTGTTCACCCCTGTGCAATGTAATCTCTACACCCTGTACAATGTAATCTGTTCACCCCTGTGCAATGTAACCTATACACCCTGTACAATGTAATCTGTTCACCCCTGTGCAATGTAACATGTACACCCTGTACAATGTAATCTGTTCACCCCTGTGCAATGTAACCTCTACACCCTGTGCAATGTAACCTGTACACCACTGTGCAATGTAACCTGTACACCCTGTACAATGTAATCTGTTCACTCCTGTGCAATGTAACCTGTACACCCTGTACAATGTAATCTGTTTACCCCTGAGCAATGTAACCTGTACACGCTGTACAATGTAACCTGTACACCCTGTACAAAGTAACCTTATCACCCCTGTGCAATGTAACCAGTACAACCGTTTGCAATGTAACCTGTCCACCCCTTTGCAATGTAACCTGTACACGCTGTACAATGTAATCTGTTTATCCCTGAGCAATGTAACCTGTACACGCTGTACAATGTAACCAGTACACCCTGTGCAATGTATCCTGTACGCCCTGTACAATGTAATCTGTTCACTGCTGTGCAATGTAACCTGTACACCCCTGTGCAATGTAACATATACACTCTGTACAATGTTTTCTGAACACCCCTGTGCAATGTAATCTGTTCACCCTTGTGCAATGTAACCTGTACACCCTGTGCAATGTAAGCTGTACACATGTGTGCAATGTAACATGTACACCCTGTACAACGTAATCTGTTCACCCCTGTTCAATGCAACCTGCACACCCTGTACAATGTAATCTGTTCACCCCTGTGCAATGTAACCTGTACACCCTGTGCAATGAAAACTGTATACCCTGGACAATGTAATGTATTCACCTCTGTGCAATGTAACCTGTACACCCTGTGCAATGTAACATGTACACCCTGTACAATGTAATCTGTTCACCCCTGTGCAATGTAATCTGTACACCCTGTACAATGTAATCTGTTCACCCCTGTGCAATGTAACTTGTACACCCTGTGCAATGTAACATGTACACCCTGTACAATGTAATCTGTTCACCCCTGTGCAATGTAATCTGTACACCCTGTAGAATGTAATCTGTTCACCCCTGTGCAATGTAACCTGTACACCCTGTACAATGTAATCTCTTCACCCCTGTGCAATGTAACCTCTACACCCTGTGTAATGTAACCTGTACACCACTGTGCAATGTAACCTGTACACCCTGTACAATGTAATCTGTTCACTGCTGTGCAATGTAACCTGTACACCCCTGTGCAATGTAACATAGACACTCTGTACAATGTTATCTGTACACCCCTGTGCAATGTAACCTGTACACCTTTTGCAATGTAACCTGAACACGCTGTAGAATGTTATCTGGTCACCCTGTACAATGTAACCTGTACACCCTGTGCAATGTAACCTGTACAACCCTGTGCAATGTAACATGTGCACCCCTGTGCAATGTAACCTGTGCACCCTGTGCAATGTAACCTGTACCCCCTGTACAATGTAATCTGTACACCGTGTACAAAGTAACCTTTTCACCCCTGTGCAATGTAACTTTTCACCCCTGTGCAATGTAATCTGTACACCCTGTACAATGTAAACTGTTCACCCCTGTGCAATGTAATCTCTACACCCTGTACAATGTAATCTGTTCACCCCTGTGCAATGTAACCTATACACCCTGTACAATGTAATCTGTTCACCCCTGTGCAATGTAACATGTACACCCTGTACAATGTAATCTGTTCACCCCTGTGCAATGTAACCTCTACACCCTGTGCAATGTAACCTGTACACCACTGTGCAATGTAACCTGTACACCCTGTACAATGTAATCTGTTCACTCCTGTGCAATGTAACCTGTACACCCTGTACAATGTAATCTGTTTACCCCTGAGCAATGTAACCTGTACACGCTGTACAATGTAACCTGTACACCCTGTACAAAGTAACCTTATCACCCCTGTGCAATGTAACCAGTACAACCGTTTGCAATGTAACCTGTCCACCCCTTTGCAATGTAACCTGTACACGCTGTACAATGTAATCTGTTTATCCCTGAGCAATGTAACCTGTACACGCTGTACAATGTAACCAGTACACCCTGTGCAATGTATCCTGTACGCCCTGTACAATGTAATCTGTTCACTGCTGTGCAATGTAACCTGTACACCCCTGTGCAATGTAACATATACACTCTGTACAATGTTTTCTGAACACCCCTGTGCAATGTAATCTGTTCACCCTTGTGCAATGTAACCTGTACACCCTGTGCAATGTAAGCTGTACACATGTGTGCAATGTAACATGTACACCCTGTACAACGTAATCTGTTCACCCCTGTTCAATGCAACCTGCACACCCTGTACAATGTAATCTGTTCACCCCTGTGCAATGTAACCTGTACACCCTGTGCAATGAAAACTGTATACCCTGGACAATGTAATGTATTCACCTCTGTGCAATGTAACCTGTACACCCTGTGCAATGTAACATGTACACCCTGTACAATGTAATCTGTTCACCCCTGTGCAATGTAATCTGTACACCCTGTACAATGTAATCTGTTCACCCCTGTGCAATGTAACTTGTACACCCTGTGCAATGTAACATGTACACCCTGTACAATGTAATCTGTTCACCCCTGTGCAATGTAATCTGTACACCCTGTAGAATGTAATCTGTTCACCCCTGTGCAATGTAACCTGTACACCCTGTACAATGTAATCTCTTCACCCCTGTGCAATGTAACCTCTACACCCTGTGTAATGTAACCTGTACACCACTGTGCAATGTAACCTGTACACCCTGTACAATGTAATCTGTTCACTGCTGTGCAATGTAACCTGTACACCCCTGTGCAATGTAACATAGACACTCTGTACAATGTTATCTGTACACCCCTGTGCAATGTAACCTGTACACCTTTTGCAATGTAACCTGAACACGCTGTAGAATGTTATCTGGTCACCCTGTACAATGTAACCTGTACACCCTGTGCAATGTAACCTGTACAACCCTGTGCAATGTAACATGTGCACCCCTGTGCAATGTAACCTGTGCACCCTGTGCAATGTAACCTGTACCCCCTGTACAATGTAATCTGTACACCGTGTACAAAGTAACCTTTTCACCCCTGTGCAATGTAACTTTTCACCCCTGTGCAATGTAACCTGTGCACCCCGTGCAATGTAACCTGTACACCCTGTACAATGTAATCTGTTCACCCCTATGCAATGTAACCTGTACACCCTGTACAATGTAATCTCTTCACCCCTGTGCAATGTAATCTGTTCACGCCTGTGCAATGTAACCTGTACACCCTATGCAATGAAAACTGTACGCCCTGTACAATATAATGTATTCACCTCTGTGCAATGTAACCTGTACACCCCTGTACAATATAACCTGTACACCCTGTACTATGTAAACTGTACACCCTGTACAATGTAATCTGTTCCCCCCTGTGCAATGTATCCTGTACACCCTGTGCAATGTAACATGTACACCCTCTACAGTGTAATCTGTTCACCCCTGTGCAATGTAATCTGTACACCCTGTACAATGTAATCTGTTCACCCCTGTGCAATGTAATCTCTACACCCTGTACAATGTAATCTGTTCACCCCTGTGCAATGTAACCTATACACCCTGTACAATGTAATCTGTTCACCCCTGTGCAATGTAACATGTACACCCTGTACAATGTAATCTGTTCACCCCTGTGCAATGTAACCTATACACCCTGTACAATGTAATCTGTTCACCCCTGTGCAATGTAACATGTACACCCTGTACAATGTAATCTGTTCACCCCTGTGCAATGTAACCTCTACACCCTGAGCAATGTAACCTGTACACCACTGTGCAATGTAACCTGTACACCCTGTACAATGTAATCTGTTCACTCCTGTGCAATGTAACCTGTACACCCTGTACAATGTAATCTGTTTACCCCTGAGCAATGTAACCTGTACACGCTGTACAATGTAACCTGTACACCCTGTACAAAGTAACCTTATCACCCCTGTGCAATGTAACCAGTACAACCGTTTGCAATGTAACCTGTCCACCCCTTTGCAATGTAACCTGTACACGCTGTACAATGTAATCTGTTTATCCCTGAGCAATGTAACCTGTACACGCTGTACAATGTAACCAGTACACCCTGTGCAATGTAACCTGTACGCCCTGTACAATGTAATCTGTTCACTGCTGTGCAATGTAACCTGTACACCCCTGTGCAATGTAACATATACACTCTGTACAATGTTTTCTGAACACCCCTGTGCAATGTAACCTGTACACCTTTTGCAATGTAACCTGTAGACCCTGTACAATGTAATCTGTTCACCCTTGTGCAATGTAACCTGTACACCCTGTGCAATGTAAGCTGTACACATGTGTGCAATGTAACATGTACACCCTGTACAATGTAATCTGTTCACCCCTGTTCAATGCAAACTGCACACCCTGTACAATGTAATCTGTTCACCCCTGTGCAATGTAACCTGTACACCCTGTGCAATGAAAACTGTATACCCTGGACAATGTAATGTATTCACCTCTGTGCAATGTAACCTGTACACCCTGTGCAATGTAACATGTACACCCTGTACAATGTAATCTGTTCACCCCTGTGCAATGTAATCTGTACACCCTGTACAATGTAATCTGTTCACCCCTGTGCAATGTAACTTGTACACCCTGTGCAATGTAACATGTACACCCTGTACAATGTAATCTGTTCACCCCTGTGCAATGTAATCTGAACACCCTGTACAATGTAATCTGTTCACCCCTGTGCAATGTAACCTGTACACCCTGTACAATGTAATCTGTTCACCCCTGTGCAATGTAACCTCTACACCCTGTGTAATGTAACCTGTACACCACTGTGCAATGTAACCTGTACACCCTGTACAATGTAATCTGTTCACTGCTGTGCAATGTAACCTGTACACCCCTGTGCAATGTAACATAGACACTCTGTACAATGTTATCTGTACACCCCTGTGCAATGTAACCTGTACACGCTGTAGAATGTTATCTGGTCACCCTGTACAATGTAACCTGTACACCCTGTGCAATGTAACCTGTACAACCCTGTGCAATGTAACATGTGCACCCCTGTGCAATGTAACCTGTGCACCCTGTGCAATGTAACCTGTACCCCCTGTACAATGTAATCTGTACACCGTGTACAAAGTAACCTTTTCACCCCTGTGCAATGTAACTTTTCACCCCTGTGCAATGTAACCTGTGCACCCCGTGCAATGTAACCTGTACACCCTGTACAATTTAATCTGTACACCCTGTACAAAGTAACCTTATCACCCCTGTGCAATGTAACCAGTACAACCGTTTGCAATGTAACCGGTCCACCCCTTTGCAATGTAACCTGTACACGCTGTACAATGTAATCTGTTTACCCCTGAGCAATGTAACCTGTACACGCTCTATAATGTAACCAGTACACCCTGTGCAATGTAACCTGTACGCCCTGTACAATGTAATCTGTTCACTGCTGTGCAATGTAACCTGTACACCCCTGTGCAATGTAACATATACACTCTGTACAATGTTTTCTGAACACCCCTGTGCAATGTAACCTGTACACCTTTTGCAATGTAACCTGTAGACCCTGTACAATGTAATCTGTTCACCCTTGTGCAATGTAACCTGTACACCCTGTGCAATGTAAGCTGTACACATGTGTGCAATGTAACATGTACACCCTGTACAATGTAATCTGTTCACTCCTGTTCAATGCAACCTGCACACCCTGTACAATGTAATCTGTTCACCCCTGTGCAATGTAACCTGTACACCCTGTGCAATGAAAACTGTATACCCTGGACAATGTAATGTATTCACCTCTGTGCAACGTAACCTGTACACCCTGTGCAATGTAACATGTACACCCTGTACAATGTAATCTGTTCACCCCTGTGCAATGTAATCTGTACACCCTGTACAATGTAATCTGTTCACTGCTGTGCAATGTATCCTGTACACCCCTGTGCAATGTAACATATTTAACACCCTGTTCAATGTAATCTGTACACCCCTGTGCAACGTAACCTGTGCACCTTTGCAATGTAAACTGTATACCCTGTACAATATAATCTGTTCACCCCTGTGCAATGTAACCTGTACACCCTGTGCAATGTAACCTGGACATCCCTGTATAATGTAACCTGTACACCCTGTGCAATGTAAGCTGTACACACCTGTGCAATGTAACCTGTACACCCTGTACAATGTAATCTGTTCACCCCTATGCAATGTAACCTGTACACCCTGTACAATGTAATCTCTTCACCCCTGTGCAAAGTAATCTGTTCACGCCTGTGCAATGTAACCTGTACACCCTATGCAATGAAAACTGTACGCCCTGTACAATATAATGTATTCACCTCTGGGCAATGTAACCTGTACACCCCTGTACAATATAACCTGTACACCCTGTACTATGTAAACTGTACACCCTGTACAATGTAATCTGTTCCCCCCTGTGCAATGTATCCTGTACACCCTGTGCAATGTAACATGTACACCCTCTACAGTGTAATCTGTTCTCCCCTGTGCAATGTAATCTGTACACCCTGTACAATGTAATCTGTTCACCCCTGTGCAATGTAATCTCTACACCCTGTACAATGTAATCTGTTCACCCCTGTGCAATGTAACCAATACACCCTGTCCAATGTAATCTGTTCACCCCTGTGCAATGTAACATGTACACCCTGTACAATGTAATCTGTTCACCCCTGTGCAATGTAACCTCTACACCCTGTGCAATGTAACCTGTACACCACTGTGCAATGTAACCTGTACACCCTGTACAATGTAATCTGTTCACTCCTGTGCAATGTAACCTGTACACCCTGTACAATGTAATCTGTACACCCTGTACAAAGTAACCTTATCACCCCTGTGCAATGTAACCAGTACAACCGTTTGCAATGTAACCTGTCCACCCCTTTGCAATGTAACCTGTACACGCTGTACAATGTAATCTGTTCACCCTTGTGCAATGTAACCTGTACACCCTGTGCAATGTAAGCTGTACACATGTGTGCAATGTAACATGTACACCCTGTACAATGTAATCTGTTCACCCCTGTTCAATGCAACCTGCACACCCTGTACAATGTAATCTGTTCACCCCTGTGCAATGTAACCTGTACACCCTGTGCAATGAAAACTGTATACCCTGGACAATGTAATGTATTCACCTCTGTGCAATGTAACCTGTACACCCTGTGCAATGTAACATGTACACCCTGTACAATGTAATCTGTTCACCCCTGTGCAATGTAATCTGTACACCCTGTACAATGTAATCTGTTCACCCCTGTGCAATGTAACTTGTACACCCTGTGCAATGTAACATGTACACCCTGTACAATGTAAACTGTTCACCCCTGTGCAATGTAATCTGTACACCCTGTACAATGTAATCTGTTCACCCCTGTGCAATGTAACCTGTACACACTGTACAATGTAATCTGTTCACCCCTGTGCAATGTAACCTCTCCACCCTGTGCAATGTAACCTGTACACCACTGTGCAATGTAACCTCTACACCCTGTACATTGTAATCTGTTCACCCCTGTGCAATGTAACCTGTACAACCTGTGCAATGTAACCTGTCCACTCAGTGCAATCTAACCTGTACACCCTGTACAATGTAATCTGTTCACCCCTGTGCAATGTAACCTGTACACCCTGTGCAATGAAAACTGTATACCCTGGACAATGTAATGTATTCACCTCTGTGCAATGTAATCTGTACACCCTGTGCAATGTAATCTGTACACCCTGTACAATGTAATCTGTTCACCCCTGTGCAATGTAACCTGTACACCCTGTACAATGTAACATATACACTCTGTACAATGTTTTCTGAACACCCCTGTGCAATGTAACCTGTACACCTTTTGCAATGTAACCTGTAGACCCTGTACAATGTAATCTGTTCACCCTTGTGCAATGTAACCTGTACACCCTGTGCAATGTAAGCTGTACACATGTGTGCAATGTAACATGTACACCCTGTACAATGTAATCTGTTCACCCCTGTTCAATGCAAACTGCACACCCTGTACAATGTAATCTGTTCACCCCTGTGCAATGTAACCTGTACACCCTGTGCAATGAAAACTGTATACCCTGGACAATGTAATGTATTCACCTCTGTGCAATGTAACCTGTACACCCTGTGCAATGTAACATGTACACCCTGTACAATGTAATCTGTTCACCCCTGTGCAATGTAATCTGTACACCCTGTACAATGTAATCTGTTCACCCCTGTGCAATGTAACTTGTACACCCTGTGCAATGTAACATGTACACCCTGTACAATGTAATCTGTTCACCCCTGTGCAATGTAATCTGAACACCCTGTACAATGTAATCTGTTCACCCCTGTGCAATGTAACCTGTACACCCTGTACAATGTAATCTGTTCACCCCTGTGCAATGTAACCTCTACACCCTGTGTAATGTAACCTGTACACCACTGTGCAATGTAACCTGTACACCCTGTACAATGTAATCTGTTCACTGCTGTGCAATGTAACCTGTACACCCCTGTGCAATGTAACATAGACACTCTGTACAATGTTATCTGTACACCCCTGTGCAATGTAACCTGTACACGCTGTAGAATGTTATCTGGTCACCCTGTACAATGTAACCTGTACACCCTGTGCAATGTAACCTGTACAACCCTGTGCAATGTAACATGTGCACCCCTGTGCAATGTAACCTGTGCACCCTGTGCAATGTAACCTGTACCCCCTGTACAATGTAATCTGTACACCGTGTACAAAGTAACCTTTTCACCCCTGTGCAATGTAACTTTTCACCCCTGTGCAATGTAACCTGTGCACCCTGTGCAATGTAACCCGTACACCCTGTACAATTTAATCTGTACACCCTGTACAAAGTAACCTTATCACCCCTGTGCAATGTAACCAGTACAACCGTTTGCAATGTAACCTGTCCACCCCTTTGCAATGTAACCTGTACACGCTGTACAATGTAATCTGTTTACCCCTGAGCAATGTAACCTGTACACGCTGTACAATGTAACCAGTACACCCTGTGCAATGTAACCTGTACGCCCTGTACAATGTAATCTGTTCACTGCTGTGCAATGTAACCTGTACACCCCTGTGCAATGTAACATATGCACTCTGTACAATGTTTTCTGAACACCCCTGTGCAATGTAACCTGTACACCTTTTGCAATGTAACCTGTAGACCCTGTACAATGTAATCTGTTCACCCTTGTGCAATGTAACCTGTACACCCTGTGCAATGTAAGCTGTACACATGTGTGCAATGTAACATGTACACCCTGTACAATGTAATCTGTTCACCCCTGTTCAATGCAACCTGCACACCCTGTACAATGTAATCTGTTCACCCCTGTGCAATGTAACCAGTACAACCGTTTGCAATGTAACCTGTCCACCCCTTTGCAATGTAACCTGTACACGCTGTACAATGTAATCTGTTTATCCCTGAGCAATGTAACCTGTACACGCTGTACAATGTAACCAGTACACCCTGTGCAATGTATCCTGTACGCCCTGTACAATGTAATCTGTTCACTGCTGTGCAATGTAACCTGTACACCCCTGTGCAATGTAACATATACACTCTGTACAATGTTTTCTGAACACCCCTGTGCAATGTAATCTGTTCACCCTTGTGCAATGTAACCTGTACACCCTGTGCAATGTAAGCTGTACACATGTGTGCAATGTAACATGTACACCCTGTACAACGTAATCTGTTCACCCCTGTTCAATGCAACCTGCACACCCTGTACAATGTAATCTGTTCACCCCTGTGCAATGTAACCTGTACACCCTGTGCAATGAAAACTGTATACCCTGGACAATGTAATGTATTCACCTCTGTGCAATGTAACCTGTACACCCTGTGCAATGTAACATGTACACCCTGTACAATGTAATCTGTTCACCCCTGTGCAATGTAATCTGTACACCCTGTACAATGTAATCTGTTCACCCCTGTGCAATGTAACTTGTACACCCTGTGCAATGTAACATGTACACCCTGTACAATGTAATCTGTTCACCCCTGTGCAATGTAATCTGTACACCCTGTAGAATGTAATCTGTTCACCCCTGTGCAATGTAACCTGTACACCCTGTACAATGTAATCTCTTCACCCCTGTGCAATGTAACCTCTACACCCTGTGTAATGTAACCTGTACACCACTGTGCAATGTAACCTGTACACCCTGTACAATGTAATCTGTTCACTGCTGTGCAATGTAACCTGTACACCCCTGTGCAATGTAACATAGACACTCTGTACAATGTTATCTGTACACCCCTGTGCAATGTAACCTGTACACCTTTTGCAATGTAACCTGAACACGCTGTAGAATGTTATCTGGTCACCCTGTACAATGTAACCTGTACACCCTGTGCAATGTAACCTGTACAACCCTGTGCAATGTAACATGTGCACCCCTGTGCAATGTAACCAATACACCCTGTCCAATGTAATCTGTTCACCCCTGTGCAATGTAACATGTACACCCTGTACAATGTAATCTGTTCACCCCTGTGCAATGTAACCTCTACACCCTGTGCAATGTAACCTGTACACCACTGTGCAATGTAACCTGTACACCCTGTACAATGTAATCTGTTCACCCCTATGCAATGTAACCTGTACACCCTGTACAATGTAATCTCTTCACCCCTGTGCAATGTAATCTGTTCACGCCTGTGCAATGTAACCTGTACACCCTATGCAATGAAAACTGTACGCCCTGTACAATATAATGTATTCACCTCTGTGCAATGTAACCTGTACACCCCTGTACAATATAACCTGTACACCCTGTACTATGTAAACTGTACACCCTGTACAATGTAATCTGTTCCCCCCTGTGCAATGTATCCTGTACACCCTGTGCAATGTAACATGTACACCCTCTACAGTGTAATCTGTTCACCCCTGTGCAATGTAATCTGTACACCCTGTACAATGTAATCTGTTCACCCCTGTGCAATGTAATCTCTACACCCTGTACAATGTAATCTGTTCACCCCTGTGCAATGTAACCTATACACCCTGTACAATGTAATCTGTTCACCCCTGTGCAATGTAACATGTACACCCTGTACAATGTAATCTGTTCACCCCTGTGCAATGTAACCTATACACCCTGTACAATGTAATCTGTTCACCCCTGTGCAATGTAACATGTACACCCTGTACAATGTAATCTGTTCACCCCTGTGCAATGTAACCTCTACACCCTGAGCAATGTAACCTGTACACCACTGTGCAATGTAACCTGTACACCCTGTACAATGTAATCTGTTCACTCCTGTGCAATGTAACCTGTACACCCTGTACAATGTAATCTGTTTACCCCTGAGCAATGTAACCTGTACACGCTGTACAATGTAACCTGTACACCCTGTACAAAGTAACCTTATCACCCCTGTGCAATGTAACCAGTACAACCGTTTGCAATGTAACCTGTCCACCCCTTTGCAATGTAACCTGTACACGCTGTACAATGTAATCTGTTTATCCCTGAGCAATGTAACCTGTACACGCTGTACAATGTAACCAGTACACCCTGTGCAATGTAACCTGTACGCCCTGTACAATGTAATCTGTTCACTGCTGTGCAATGTAACCTGTACACCCCTGTGCAATGTAACATATACACTCTGTACAATGTTTTCTGAACACCCCTGTGCAATGTAACCTGTACACCTTTTGCAATGTAACCTGTAGACCCTGTACAATGTAATCTGTTCACCCTTGTGCAATGTAACCTGTACACCCTGTGCAATGTAAGCTGTACACATGTGTGCAATGTAACATGTACACCCTGTACAATGTAATCTGTTCACCCCTGTTCAATGCAAACTGCACACCCTGTACAATGTAATCTGTTCACCCCTGTGCAATGTAACCTGTACACCCTGTGCAATGAAAACTGTATACCCTGGACAATGTAATGTATTCACCTCTGTGCAATGTAACCTGTACACCCTGTGCAATGTAACATGTACACCCTGTACAATGTAATCTGTTCACCCCTGTGCAATGTAATCTGTACACCCTGTACAATGTAATCTGTTCACCCCTGTGCAATGTAACTTGTACACCCTGTGCAATGTAACATGTACACCCTGTACAATGTAATCTGTTCACCCCTGTGCAATGTAATCTGAACACCCTGTACAATGTAATCTGTTCACCCCTGTGCAATGTAACCTGTACACCCTGTACAATGTAATCTGTTCACCCCTGTGCAATGTAACCTCTACACCCTGTGTAATGTAACCTGTACACCACTGTGCAATGTAACCTGTACACCCTGTACAATGTAATCTGTTCACTGCTGTGCAATGTAACCTGTACACCCCTGTGCAATGTAACATAGACACTCTGTACAATGTTATCTGTACACCCCTGTGCAATGTAACCTGTACACGCTGTAGAATGTTATCTGGTCACCCTGTACAATGTAACCTGTACACCCTGTGCAATGTAACCTGTACAACCCTGTGCAATGTAACATGTGCACCCCTGTGCAATGTAACCTGTGCACCCTGTGCAATGTAACCTGTACCCCCTGTACAATGTAATCTGTACACCGTGTACAAAGTAACCTTTTCACCCCTGTGCAATGTAACTTTTCACCCCTGTGCAATGTAACCTGTGCACCCCGTGCAATGTAACCTGTACACCCTGTACAATTTAATCTGTACACCCTGGACAATGTAATGTATTCACCTCTGTGCAACGTAACCTGTACACCCTGTGCAATGTAACATGTACACCCTGTACAATGTAATCTGTTCACCCCTGTGCAATGTAATCTGTACACCCTGTACAATGTAATCTGTTCACTGCTGTGCAATGTATCCTGTACACCCCTGTGCAATGTAACATATTTAACACCCTGTTCAATGTAATCTGTACACCCCTGTGCAACGTAACCTGTGCACCTTTGCAATGTAAACTGTATACCCTGTACAATATAATCTGTTCACCCCTGTGCAATGTAATCTCTACACCCTGTACAATGTAATCTGTTCACCCCTGTGCAATGTAACCAATACACCCTGTCCAATGTAATCTGTTCACCCCTGTGCAATGTAACATGTACACCCTGTACAATGTAATCTGTTCACCCCTGTGCAATGTAACCTCTACACCCTGTGCAATGTAACCTGTACACCACTGTGCAATGTAACCTATACACCCTGTACAATGTAATCTGTTCACCCCTGTGCAATGTAACATGTACACCCTGTACAATGTAATCTGTTCACCCCTGTGCAATGTAACCTATACACCCTGTACAATGTAATCTGTTCACCCCTGTGCAATGTAACATGTACACCCTGTACAATGTAATCTGTTCACCCCTGTGCAATGTAACCTCTACACCCTGAGCAATGTAACCTGTACACCACTGTGCAATGTAACCTGTACACCCTGTACAATGTAATCTGTTCACTCCTGTGCAATGTAACCTGTACACCCTGTACAATGTAATCTGTTTACCCCTGAGCAATGTAACCTGTACACGCTGTACAATGTAACCTGTACACCCTGTACAAAGTAACCTTATCACCCCTGTGCAATGTAACCAGTACAACCGTTTGCAATGTAACCTGTCCACCCCTTTGCAATGTAACCTGTACACGCTGTACAATGTAATCTGTTTATCCCTGAGCAATGTAACCTGTACACGCTGTACAATGTAACCAGTACACCCTGTGCAATGTAACCTGTACGCCCTGTACAATGTAATCTGTTCACTGCTGTGCAATGTAACCTGTACACCCCTGTGCAATGTAACATATACACTCTGTACAATGTTTTCTGAACACCCCTGTGCAATGTAACCTGTACACCTTTTGCAATGTAACCTGTAGACCCTGTACAATGTAATCTGTTCACCCTTGTGCAATGTAACCTGTACACCCTGTGCAATGTAAGCTGTACACATGTGTGCAATGTAACATGTACACCCTGTACAATGTAATCTGTTCACCCCTGTTCAATGCAAACTGCACACCCTGTACAATGTAATCTGTTCACCCCTGTGCAATGTAACCTGTACACCCTGTGCAATGAAAACTGTATACCCTGGACAATGTAATGTATTCACCTCTGTGCAATGTAACCTGTACACCCTGTGCAATGTAACATGTACACCCTGTACAATGTAATCTGTTCACCCCTGTGCAATGTAATCTGTACACCCTGTACAATGTAATCTGTTCACCCCTGTGCAATGTAACTTGTACACCCTGTGCAATGTAACATGTACACCCTGTACAATGTAATCTGTTCACCCCTGTGCAATGTAATCTGAACACCCTGTACAATGTAATCTGTTCACCCCTGTGCAATGTAACCTGTACACCCTGTACAATGTAATCTGTTCACCCCTGTGCAATGTAACCTCTACACCCTGTGTAATGTAACCTGTACACCACTGTGCAATGTAACCTGTACACCCTGTACAATGTAATCTGTTCACTGCTGTGCAATGTAACCTGTACACCCCTGTGCAATGTAACATAGACACTCTGTACAATGTTATCTGTACACCCCTGTGCAATGTAACCTGTACACGCTGTAGAATGTTATCTGGTCACCCTGTACAATGTAACCTGTACACCCTGTGCAATGTAACCTGTACAACCCTGTGCAATGTAACATGTGCACCCCTGTGCAATGTAACCTGTGCACCCTGTGCAATGTAACCTGTACCCCCTGTACAATGTAATCTGTACACCGTGTACAAAGTAACCTTTTCACCCCTGTGCAATGTAACTTTTCACCCCTGTGCAATGTAACCTGTGCACCCCGTGCAATGTAACCTGTACACCCTGTACAATTTAATCTGTACACCCTGGACAATGTAATGTATTCACCTCTGTGCAACGTAACCTGTACACCCTGTGCAATGTAACATGTACACCCTGTACAATGTAATCTGTTCACCCCTGTGCAATGTAATCTGTACACCCTGTACAATGTAATCTGTTCACTGCTGTGCAATGTATCCTGTACACCCCTGTGCAATGTAACATATTTAACACCCTGTTCAATGTAATCTGTACACCCCTGTGCAACGTAACCTGTGCACCTTTGCAATGTAAACTGTATACCCTGTACAATATAATCTGTTCACCCCTGTGCAATGTAACCTGTACACCCTGTGCAATGTAACCTGGACATCCCTGTATAATGTAACCTGTACACCCTGTGCAATGTAAGCTGTACACACCTGTGCAATGTAACCTGTACACCCTGTACAATGTAATCTGTTCACCCCTATGCAATGTAACCTGTACACCCTGTACAATGTAATCTCTTCACCCCTGTGCAAAGTAATCTGTTCACGCCTGTGCAATGTAACCTGTACACCCTATGCAATGAAAACTGTACGCCCTGTACAATATAATGTATTCACCTCTGGGCAATGTAACCTGTACACCCCTGTACAATATAACCTGTACACCCTGTACTATGTAAACTGTACACCCTGTACAATGTAATCTGTTCCCCCCTGTGCAATGTATCCTGTACACCCTGTGCAATGTAACATGTACACCCTCTACAGTGTAATCTGTTCTCCCCTGTGCAATGTAATCTGTACACCCTGTACAATGTAATCTGTTCACCCCTGTGCAATGTAATCTCTACACCCTGTACAATGTAATCTGTTCACCCCTGTGCAATGTAACCAATACACCCTGTCCAATGTAATCTGTTCACCCCTGTGCAATGTAACATGTACACCCTGTACAATGTAATCTGTTCACCCCTGTGCAATGTAACCTCTACACCCTGTGCAATGTAACCTGTACACCACTGTGCAATGTAACCTGTACACCCTGTACAATGTAATCTGTTCACTCCTGTGCAATGTAACCTGTACACCCTGTACAATGTAATCTGTACACCCTGTACAAAGTAACCTTATCACCCCTGTGCAATGTAACCAGTACAACCGTTTGCAATGTAACCTGTCCACCCCTTTGCAATGTAACCTGTACACGCTGTACAATGTAATCTGTTCACCCTTGTGCAATGTAACCTGTACACCCTGTGCAATGTAAGCTGTACACATGTGTGCAATGTAATCTGTACACCCTGTACAATGTAATCTGTTCACCCCTGTGCAATGTAATCTCTACACCCTGTACAATGTAATCTGTTCACCCCTGTGCAATGTAACCAATACACCCTGTCCAATGTAATCTGTTCACCCCTGTGCAATGTAACATGTACACCCTGTACAATGTAATCTGTTCACCCCTGTGCAATGTAACCCGTACACCCTGTACAATTTAATCTGTACACCCTGTACAAAGTAACCTTATCACCCCTGTGCAATGTAACCAGTACAACCGTTTGCAATGTAACCTGTCCACCCCTTTGCAATGTAACCTGTACACGCTGTACAATGTAATCTGTTTACCCCTGAGCAATGTAACCTGTACACGCTGTACAATGTAACCAGTACACCCTGTGCAATGTAACCTGTATGCCCTGTACAATGTAATCTGTTCACTGCTGTGCAATGTAACCTGTACACCCCTGTGCAATGTAACATATGCACTCTGTACAATGTTTTCTGAACACCCCTGTGCAATGTAACCTGTACACCTTTTGCAATGTAACCTGTAGACCCTGTACAATGTAATCTGTTCACCCTTGTGCAATGTAACCTGTACACCCTGTGCAATGTAAGCTGTACACATGTGTGCAATGTAACATGTACACCCTGTACAATGTAATCTGTTCACCCCTGTTCAATGCAACCTGCACACCCTGTACAATGTAATCTGTTCACCCCTGTGCAATGTAACCTGTACACCCTGTGCAATGAAAACTGTATACCCTGGACAATGTAATGTATTCACCTCTGTGCAATGTAACCTGTACACCCTGTACAATGTAATCTGTTCACTGCTGTGCAATGTATCCTGTACACCCCTGTGCAATGTAACATATTTAACACCCTGTACAATGTAATCTGTACACCCCTGTGCAACGTAACCTGTGCACCTTTGCAATGTAAACTGTATGCCCTGTACAATATAATCTGTTCACCCCTGTGCAATGTAACCTGTACACCCTGTGCAATGTAACCTGGACATCCCTGTATAATGTAACCTGTACACCCTGTGCAATGTAAGCTGTACACACCTGTGCAATGTAACCTGTACACCCTGTACAATGTAATCTGTTCACCCCTATGCAATGTAACCTGTACACCCTGTACAATGTAATCTCTTCACCCCTGTGCAATGTAATCTGTTCACGCCTGTGCAATGTAACCTGTACACCCTATGCAATGAAAACTGTACGCCCTGTACAATATAATGTATTCACCTCTGTGCAATGTAACCTGTACACCCCTGTACAATATAACCTGTACACCCTGTACTATGTAAACTGTACACCCTGTACAATGTAATCTGTTCCCCCCTGTGCAATGTATCCTGTACACCCTGTGCAATGTAACATGTACACCCTCTACAGTGTAATCTGTTCACCCCTGTGCAATGTAATCTGTACACCCTGTACAATGTAAACTGTTCACCCCTGTGCAATGTAATCTCTACACCCTGTACAATGTAATCTGTTCACCCCTGTGCAATGTAACCTATACACCCTGTACAATGTAATCTGTTCACCCCTGTGCAATGTAACATGTACACCCTGTACAATGTAATCTGTTCACCCCTGTGCAATGTAACCTCTACACCCTGTGCAATGTAACCTGTACACCACTGTGCAATGTAACCTGTACACCCTGTACAATGTAATCTGTTCACTCCTGTGCAATGTAACCTGTACACCCTGTACAATGTAATCTGTTTACCCCTGAGCAATGTAACCTGTACACGCTGTACAATGTAACCTGTACACCCTGTACAAAGTAACCTTATCACCCCTGTGCAATGTAACCAGTACAACCGTTTGCAATGTAACCTGTCCACCCCTTTGCAATGTAACCTGTACACGCTGTACAATGTAATCTGTTTATCCCTGAGCAATGTAACCTGTACACGCTGTACAATGTAACCAGTACACCCTGTGCAATGTATCCTGTACGCCCTGTACAATGTAATCTGTTCACTGCTGTGCAATGTAACCTGTACACCCCTGTGCAATGTAACATATACACTCTGTACAATGTTTTCTGAACACCCCTGTGCAATGTAATCTGTTCACCCTTGTGCAATGTAACCTGTACACCCTGTGCAATGTAAGCTGTACACATGTGTGCAATGTAACATGTACACCCTGTACAACGTAATCTGTTCACCCCTGTTCAATGCAACCTGCACACCCTGTACAATGTAATCTGTTCACCCCTGTGCAATGTAACCTGTACACCCTGTGCAATGAAAACTGTATACCCTGGACAATGTAATGTATTCACCTCTGTGCAATGTAACCTGTACACCCTGTGCAATGTAACATGTACACCCTGTACAATGTAATCTGTTCACCCCTGTGCAATGTAATCTGTACACCCTGTACAATGTAATCTGTTCACCCCTGTGCAATGTAACTTGTACACCCTGTGCAATGTAACATGTACACCCTGTACAATGTAATCTGTTCACCCCTGTGCAATGTAATCTGTACACCCTGTAGAATGTAATCTGTTCACCCCTGTGCAATGTAACCTGTACACCCTGTACAATGTAATCTCTTCACCCCTGTGCAATGTAACCTCTACACCCTGTGTAATGTAACCTGTACACCACTGTGCAATGTAACCTGTACACCCTGTACAATGTAATCTGTTCACTGCTGTGCAATGTAACCTGTACACCCCTGTGCAATGTAACATAGACACTCTGTACAATGTTATCTGTACACCCCTGTGCAATGTAACCTGTACACCTTTTGCAATGTAACCTGAACACGCTGTAGAATGTTATCTGGTCACCCTGTACAATGTAACCTGTACACCCTGTGCAATGTAACCTGTACAACCCTGTGCAATGTAACATGTGCACCCCTGTGCAATGTAACCTGTGCACCCTGTGCAATGTAACCTGTACCCCCTGTACAATGTAATCTGTACACCGTGTACAAAGTAACCTTTTCACCCCTGTGCAATGTAACTTTTCACCCCTGTGCAATGTAATCTGTACACCCTGTACAATGTAAACTGTTCACCCCTGTGCAATGTAATCTCTACACCCTGTACAATGTAATCTGTTCACCCCTGTGCAATGTAACCTATACACCCTGTACAATGTAATCTGTTCACCCCTGTGCAATGTAACATGTACACCCTGTACAATGTAATCTGTTCACCCCTGTGCAATGTAACCTCTACACCCTGTGCAATGTAACCTGTACACCACTGTGCAATGTAACCTGTACACCCTGTACAATGTAATCTGTTCACTCCTGTGCAATGTAACCTGTACACCCTGTACAATGTAATCTGTTTACCCCTGAGCAATGTAACCTGTACACGCTGTACAATGTAACCTGTACACCCTGTACAAAGTAACCTTATCACCCCTGTGCAATGTAACCAGTACAACCGTTTGCAATGTAACCTGTCCACCCCTTTGCAATGTAACCTGTACACGCTGTACAATGTAATCTGTTTATCCCTGAGCAATGTAACCTGTACACGCTGTACAATGTAACCAGTACACCCTGTGCAATGTATCCTGTACGCCCTGTACAATGTAATCTGTTCACTGCTGTGCAATGTAACCTGTACACCCCTGTGCAATGTAACATATACACTCTGTACAATGTTTTCTGAACACCCCTGTGCAATGTAATCTGTTCACCCTTGTGCAATGTAACCTGTACACCCTGTGCAATGTAAGCTGTACACATGTGTGCAATGTAACATGTACACCCTGTACAACGTAATCTGTTCACCCCTGTTCAATGCAACCTGCACACCCTGTACAATGTAATCTGTTCACCCCTGTGCAATGTAACCTGTACACCCTGTGCAATGAAAACTGTATACCCTGGACAATGTAATGTATTCACCTCTGTGCAATGTAACCTGTACACCCTGTGCAATGTAACATGTACACCCTGTACAATGTAATCTGTTCACCCCTGTGCAATGTAATCTGTACACCCTGTACAATGTAATCTGTTCACCCCTGTGCAATGTAACTTGTACACCCTGTGCAATGTAACATGTACACCCTGTACAATGTAATCTGTTCACCCCTGTGCAATGTAATCTGTACACCCTGTAGAATGTAATCTGTTCACCCCTGTGCAATGTAACCTGTACACCCTGTACAATGTAATCTCTTCACCCCTGTGCAATGTAACCTCTACACCCTGTGTAATGTAACCTGTACACCACTGTGCAATGTAACCTGTACACCCTGTACAATGTAATCTGTTCACTGCTGTGCAATGTAACCTGTACACCCCTGTGCAATGTAACATAGACACTCTGTACAATGTTATCTGTACACCCCTGTGCAATGTAACCTGTACACCTTTTGCAATGTAACCTGAACACGCTGTAGAATGTTATCTGGTCACCCTGTACAATGTAACCTGTACACCCTGTGCAATGTAACCTGTACAACCCTGTGCAATGTAACATGTGCACCCCTGTGCAATGTAACCTGTGCACCCTGTGCAATGTAACCTGTACCCCCTGTACAATGTAATCTGTACACCGTGTACAAAGTAACCTTTTCACCCCTGTGCAATGTAACTTTTCACCCCTGTGCAATGTAACCTGTGCACCCCGTGCAATGTAACCTGTACACCCTGTACAATGTAATCTGTTCACCCCTATGCAATGTAACCTGTACACCCTGTACAATGTAATCTCTTCACCCCTGTGCAATGTAATCTGTTCACGCCTGTGCAATGTAACCTGTACACCCTATGCAATGAAAACTGTACGCCCTGTACAATATAATGTATTCACCTCTGTGCAATGTAACCTGTACACCCCTGTACAATATAACCTGTACACCCTGTACTATGTAAACTGTACACCCTGTACAATGTAATCTGTTCCCCCCTGTGCAATGTATCCTGTACACCCTGTGCAATGTAACATGTACACCCTCTACAGTGTAATCTGTTCACCCCTGTGCAATGTAATCTGTACACCCTGTACAATGTAATCTGTTCACCCCTGTGCAATGTAATCTCTACACCCTGTACAATGTAATCTGTTCACCCCTGTGCAATGTAACCTATACACCCTGTACAATGTAATCTGTTCACCCCTGTGCAATGTAACATGTACACCCTGTACAATGTAATCTGTTCACCCCTGTGCAATGTAACCTATACACCCTGTACAATGTAATCTGTTCACCCCTGTGCAATGTAACATGTACACCCTGTACAATGTAATCTGTTCACCCCTGTGCAATGTAACCTCTACACCCTGAGCAATGTAACCTGTACACCACTGTGCAATGTAACCTGTACACCCTGTACAATGTAATCTGTTCACTCCTGTGCAATGTAACCTGTACACCCTGTACAATGTAATCTGTTTACCCCTGAGCAATGTAACCTGTACACGCTGTACAATGTAACCTGTACACCCTGTACAAAGTAACCTTATCACCCCTGTGCAATGTAACCAGTACAACCGTTTGCAATGTAACCTGTCCACCCCTTTGCAATGTAACCTGTACACGCTGTACAATGTAATCTGTTTATCCCTGAGCAATGTAACCTGTACACGCTGTACAATGTAACCAGTACACCCTGTGCAATGTAACCTGTACGCCCTGTACAATGTAATCTGTTCACTGCTGTGCAATGTAACCTGTACACCCCTGTGCAATGTAACATATACACTCTGTACAATGTTTTCTGAACACCCCTGTGCAATGTAACCTGTACACCTTTTGCAATGTAACCTGTAGACCCTGTACAATGTAATCTGTTCACCCTTGTGCAATGTAACCTGTACACCCTGTGCAATGTAAGCTGTACACATGTGTGCAATGTAACATGTACACCCTGTACAATGTAATCTGTTCACCCCTGTTCAATGCAAACTGCACACCCTGTACAATGTAATCTGTTCACCCCTGTGCAATGTAACCTGTACACCCTGTGCAATGAAAACTGTATACCCTGGACAATGTAATGTATTCACCTCTGTGCAATGTAACCTGTACACCCTGTGCAATGTAACATGTACACCCTGTACAATGTAATCTGTTCACCCCTGTGCAATGTAATCTGTACACCCTGTACAATGTAATCTGTTCACCCCTGTGCAATGTAACTTGTACACCCTGTGCAATGTAACATGTACACCCTGTACAATGTAATCTGTTCACCCCTGTGCAATGTAATCTGAACACCCTGTACAATGTAATCTGTTCACCCCTGTGCAATGTAACCTGTACACCCTGTACAATGTAATCTGTTCACCCCTGTGCAATGTAACCTCTACACCCTGTGTAATGTAACCTGTACACCACTGTGCAATGTAACCTGTACACCCTGTACAATGTAATCTGTTCACTGCTGTGCAATGTAACCTGTACACCCCTGTGCAATGTAACATAGACACTCTGTACAATGTTATCTGTACACCCCTGTGCAATGTAACCTGTACACGCTGTAGAATGTTATCTGGTCACCCTGTACAATGTAACCTGTACACCCTGTGCAATGTAACCTGTACAACCCTGTGCAATGTAACATGTGCACCCCTGTGCAATGTAACCTGTGCACCCTGTGCAATGTAACCTGTACCCCCTGTACAATGTAATCTGTACACCGTGTACAAAGTAACCTTTTCACCCCTGTGCAATGTAACTTTTCACCCCTGTGCAATGTAACCTGTGCACCCCGTGCAATGTAACCTGTACACCCTGTACAATTTAATCTGTACACCCTGTACAAAGTAACCTTATCACCCCTGTGCAATGTAACCAGTACAACCGTTTGCAATGTAACCGGTCCACCCCTTTGCAATGTAACCTGTACACGCTGTACAATGTAATCTGTTTACCCCTGAGCAATGTAACCTGTACACGCTCTATAATGTAACCAGTACACCCTGTGCAATGTAACCTGTACGCCCTGTACAATGTAATCTGTTCACTGCTGTGCAATGTAACCTGTACACCCCTGTGCAATGTAACATATACACTCTGTACAATGTTTTCTGAACACCCCTGTGCAATGTAACCTGTACACCTTTTGCAATGTAACCTGTAGACCCTGTACAATGTAATCTGTTCACCCTTGTGCAATGTAACCTGTACACCCTGTGCAATGTAAGCTGTACACATGTGTGCAATGTAACATGTACACCCTGTACAATGTAATCTGTTCACTCCTGTTCAATGCAACCTGCACACCCTGTACAATGTAATCTGTTCACCCCTGTGCAATGTAACCTGTACACCCTGTGCAATGAAAACTGTATACCCTGGACAATGTAATGTATTCACCTCTGTGCAACGTAACCTGTACACCCTGTGCAATGTAACATGTACACCCTGTACAATGTAATCTGTTCACCCCTGTGCAATGTAATCTGTACACCCTGTACAATGTAATCTGTTCACTGCTGTGCAATGTATCCTGTACACCCCTGTGCAATGTAACATATTTAACACCCTGTTCAATGTAATCTGTACACCCCTGTGCAACGTAACCTGTGCACCTTTGCAATGTAAACTGTATACCCTGTACAATATAATCTGTTCACCCCTGTGCAATGTAACCTGTACACCCTGTGCAATGTAACCTGGACATCCCTGTATAATGTAACCTGTACACCCTGTGCAATGTAAGCTGTACACACCTGTGCAATGTAACCTGTACACCCTGTACAATGTAATCTGTTCACCCCTATGCAATGTAACCTGTACACCCTGTACAATGTAATCTCTTCACCCCTGTGCAAAGTAATCTGTTCACGCCTGTGCAATGTAACCTGTACACCCTATGCAATGAAAACTGTACGCCCTGTACAATATAATGTATTCACCTCTGGGCAATGTAACCTGTACACCCCTGTACAATATAACCTGTACACCCTGTACTATGTAAACTGTACACCCTGTACAATGTAATCTGTTCCCCCCTGTGCAATGTATCCTGTACACCCTGTGCAATGTAACATGTACACCCTCTACAGTGTAATCTGTTCTCCCCTGTGCAATGTAATCTGTACACCCTGTACAATGTAATCTGTTCACCCCTGTGCAATGTAATCTCTACACCCTGTACAATGTAATCTGTTCACCCCTGTGCAATGTAACCAATACACCCTGTCCAATGTAATCTGTTCACCCCTGTGCAATGTAACATGTACACCCTGTACAATGTAATCTGTTCACCCCTGTGCAATGTAACCTCTACACCCTGTGCAATGTAACCTGTACACCACTGTGCAATGTAACCTGTACACCCTGTACAATGTAATCTGTTCACTCCTGTGCAATGTAACCTGTACACCCTGTACAATGTAATCTGTACACCCTGTACAAAGTAACCTTATCACCCCTGTGCAATGTAACCAGTACAACCGTTTGCAATGTAACCTGTCCACCCCTTTGCAATGTAACCTGTACACGCTGTACAATGTAATCTGTTCACCCTTGTGCAATGTAACCTGTACACCCTGTGCAATGTAAGCTGTACACATGTGTGCAATGTAACATGTACACCCTGTACAATGTAATCTGTTCACCCCTGTTCAATGCAACCTGCACACCCTGTACAATGTAATCTGTTCACCCCTGTGCAATGTAACCTGTACACCCTGTGCAATGAAAACTGTATACCCTGGACAATGTAATGTATTCACCTCTGTGCAATGTAACCTGTACACCCTGTGCAATGTAACATGTACACCCTGTACAATGTAATCTGTTCACCCCTGTGCAATGTAATCTGTACACCCTGTACAATGTAATCTGTTCACCCCTGTGCAATGTAACTTGTACACCCTGTGCAATGTAACATGTACACCCTGTACAATGTAAACTGTTCACCCCTGTGCAATGTAATCTGTACACCCTGTACAATGTAATCTGTTCACCCCTGTGCAATGTAACCTGTACACACTGTACAATGTAATCTGTTCACCCCTGTGCAATGTAACCTCTCCACCCTGTGCAATGTAACCTGTACACCACTGTGCAATGTAACCTCTACACCCTGTACATTGTAATCTGTTCACCCCTGTGCAATGTAACCTGTACAACCTGTGCAATGTAACCTGTCCACTCAGTGCAATCTAACCTGTACACCCTGTACAATGTAATCTGTTCACCCCTGTGCAATGTAACCTGTACACCCTGTGCAATGAAAACTGTATACCCTGGACAATGTAATGTATTCACCTCTGTGCAATGTAATCTGTACACCCTGTGCAATGTAATCTGTACACCCTGTACAATGTAATCTGTTCACCCCTGTGCAATGTAACCTGTACACCCTGTACAATGTAATCTGTTCACCCCTGTGCAATGTAACCTCTACACCCTGTGCAATGTAACCTGTACACCACTGTGCAATGTAACCTGTACACCCTGTACAATGTAATCTGTTCACTCCTGTGCAATGTAACCTGTACACCCTGTACAATGTAATCTGTTTATCCCTGAGCAATGTAACCTGTACATGCTGTACAATGTAACCCGTACACCCTGTGCAATGTAACCTGTACACCCTGTACAATGTAATGTGTTCACCCCTGTGCAATGTAACCTGTACACGCTGTACAATGTAACCCGTACACCCTGTGCAATGTAACCTGTACACCCTGTACAATGTAATGTGTTCACTCCTGTGCAATGTAACCTGTACACGCTGTACAATGTAACCTGTACACCCTGTACAAAGTAACCTTATCACGCCTGTGCAATGTAGCCAGTACAACCGTTTGCAATGTAACCTGTCCACCCCTTTGCAATGTAACCTGTACACGCTGTACAATGTAATCTGTTTACCCCTGAGCAATGTAACCTGTACACGCTGTACAATGTAACCAGTACACCCTGTGCAATGTAACCTGTACGCCCTGTACAATGTAATCTGTTCACTGCTGTGCAATGTAACCTGTACACCCCTGTGCAATGTAACATATACACTCTGTACAATGTTATCTGTACACCCCTGTGCAATGTAACCTGTACACCTTTTGCAATGTAACCTGTACACTCTGTAGAATGTTATCTGGTCACCCTGTACAATGTAACCTGTACACCCTGTGCAATGTAACCTGTACAACCCTGTGCAATGTAACATGTGCACCCCTGTGCAATGTAACCTGTGCACCCTGTGCAATGTAACCTGTACCCCCTGTACAATGTAATCTGTACACCGTGTGCAAAGTAACCTTTTCACCCCTGTGCAATGTAACTTTTCACCCCTGTGCAATGTAACCTGTGCACCCTGTGCAATGTAACCTGTACACCCTGTACAATTTAATCTGTACACCCTGTACAAAGTAAACTTTTCACCCCTGTGCAATGTAACCTGTACACCCCTTTGCAATGTAACCTGTACACCCCTTTGCAATGTAACCTGTACACCCCTGTACAATGTAATCTGTTCACTCCTGTGCAATGTAACCTGTACACCCTGTACAATGTAATCTGTTTACCCCTGAGCAATGTAACCTGTACACGCTGTACAATGTAACCCGTACACCCTGTGCAATGTAACCTGTACACCCTATGCAATATAACCTGTACAATGTAATCTGTACACCCGTGTACAAAGTAACCTTTTCACCCTTGTGCAATGTAACCTGTACACCCCTGTGCAATGTATCCTGTGCACCCCTGTGCAATGTAACCTGTGCACCCTGTGCAATGTAACCTGTACACCCCTGTGTAATGTAACCTGTGCACCCAGTGCGATGTAACCTGTACACCCTGTACAATTTAATCTGTACACCGTGTACAAAGTAATCTTTTCACCCCTGTGCAATGTAACCTGTACACCCCTTTGCAATGTAACCTGTACACCCCTTTGCAATGTAACCTGTCCACCCTGTACAATGTAATCTGTTCACCCCTGTGCAATGTAACCTGTACACCCCTGTGCAATATAACCTGTACGTCGTGTACAATGTAATCTGTTCACTGCTGTGCAATGTAATCTTTACACCCTGTACAATGTAATCTGTTCACCCCTGTGCAATGTAACCTATACACCCTGTACAATGTAATCTGTTCACCCCTGTGCAATGTAACATGTACACCCTGTACAATGTAATCTGTTCACCCCTGTGCAATGTAACTTCTACACCCTGTGCAATGTAACCTGTACACCACTGTGCAATGTAACCTGTACACCCTGTACAATGTAATCTGTTCACTCCTGTGCAATGTAACCTGTACACCCTGTACAATGTAATCTGTTTACCCCTGAGCAATGTAACCTGTACACGCTGTACAATGTAACCCGTACACCCTGTGCAATGTAACCTGTACACCCTGTACAATGTAATGTGTTCACCCCTGTGCAATGTAACCTGTACACGCTGTACAATGTAACCTGTACACCCTGTACAAAGTAACCTTATCACCCCTGTGCAATGTAACCAGTACAACCGTTTGCAATGTAACCTGTCCACCCCTTTGCAATGTAACCTGTACACGCTGTACAATGTAATCTGTTTACCCCTGAGCAATGTAACCTGTACACGCTGTACAATGTAACCAGTACACCCTGTGCAATGTAACCTGTACGCACTGTACAATGTAATCTGTTCACTGCTGTGCAATGTAACCTGTACACCCCTGTGCAATGTAACATATACACTCTGTACATTGTTTTCTGAACACCCCTGTGCAATGTAACCTGTACACCTTTTGCAATGTAACCTGTAGACCCTGTACAATGTAATCTGTTCACCCTTGTGCAATGTAACCTGTACACCCTGTGCAATGTAAGCTGTACACATCTGTGCAATGTAACATGTACACCCTGTTCAATGCAACCTGCACACCCTGTACAAAGTAATCTGTTCACCCCTATGCAATGTAACCTGTACACCCTGTACAATGTAATCAGGTCACCATTGTGCAATGTAAACTCTACACCCTGAACAATGTAATCTGTTTACCCCTGAGCAATGTAACCTGTACACGCTGTACAATGTAACCCGTACACCCTTTGAAATGTAACCTGTACACCTTGTACAATGTAATCTGTTCACCCCTGTGCAATGTAACCTGTACACGCTGTACAATGTAACCTGTACACCCTGTACAAAGTAACCTTATCACCCCTGTGCCATGTAACCAATACAACCGTTTGCAATGTAACCTGTCCACCCCTTTGCAATGTAACTTGTACACCCTGTACAATGTAATGTATTCACCTCTGTGCAATGTAACCTGTACACCCTGTGCAATGTAACCTATACACCCCTGTACAATATAACCTGTACACCCTGTACTATGTAAACTGTACACCCTGTACAATGTAATCTGTTCACCCCTGTGCAATGTAACCTGTACACCCTGTACAATGTAATCTGTTCACCCCTGTGCCATGTAATCTGTACACCCTGTACAATGTAATCTGTTCACCCCTGTGCAATGTAACCTGTACACCCTGTACAATGTAATCTGTTCACCCCTGTGCAATGTAACATGTACACCCTGTACAATGTAATCTGTTCACCCCTGTGCAATGTAACCTCTACAACCTGTGCAATGTAACCTGTACACCCTGTACAATGTAATCTGTTCACTCCTGTGCAATGTAACCTGTACACGCTGTCCAATGTAATCTGTTTACCCCTGAGCAATGTAACCTGTACACGCTGTACAACGTAACCCGTACACCCTGTGCAATGTAACCTGTACGCCCTGTACAAAGTAATCTGTTCACTGCTGTGCAATGTAACCTGTACACCCCTGTGCAATGTAACATATACACTCTGTACAATGTTATCTGTACACCCCTGTGCAATGTAACCTGTACACCTTTTGCAATGTAACCTGTATACCCTGTATAATGTAATCTGTTCACCCCTGTGCAATGTAACCAGTACACCCTGTGCAATGTAAGCTGTACACATCTGTTCAATGTAACCCGTACACCCTGTGCAATGTCGCCTGTACGCCCTGTATAATGTAATCTGTTCACTGCTGTGCAATGTAACCTTTACACCCCTGTGCAATGTAACATATACACTCTGTACAATGTTATCTGTACACCCCTGTGCAATGTAACCTGTACACCTTTTGCAATGTAACCTGTCTACCCTGTATAATGTAATCTGTTCACCCCTGTGCAATGTAACCTGTACACCCTGTGCAATGTAAGCTGTACACATCTGTGCAATGTAACAAGTACACCCTGTTCAATGCAACCTGCACACCCTGTACAATGTGATCTGTTCACCCCTATGCAATGTAACCTGTACACCCTCTACAGTGTAATCAGGCCACCATTGTGCAATGTAAACTCGACACCCTGTGCAATGTAACCTGTACACCCTGTACAATGTAATCTGTTCACCCCTGTGCAATGTAACCTATACACCCTGTACAATGTAATCTGTTCACCCCTGTGCAATGTAACCTGTACACCCCTTTGCAATGTAACCTGTACACGCTGTACAATGTAATCTGTTCACAACTGTGCAATGTAACCTGTACACCCTGTGCAATGTAAACTGTACACCCTGTACAATGTAATCTGTTCACGCCTGTGCAATGTAACCTGTGTGCCCTGTACAATGTAATCTGCTCACCCCTGTGCAATGTAACCTGTACTCCCTGTGCAATGTAACCTGTACACCCTGTACAATGTAATCTGTTCACCGCTGCGCAATGTAACCTGTACACCCTGTGCAATGTAACCTATACACCCCTGTGTAAAGTAACCTGTACACGCTGTATAATGTTATCTGGTCACCCCTGTGCAATGTAACCTGTACACCCTGTGCAATGTAACCTGTACACCCCTGTGCAATGTAACCTGTGCACCCTGTGCAATGTAACCTGTGCTCCCTGTACAATGTAATCTGTGCACCGTGTACAAAGCAACCTTTTCACCCTTGTGCAATGTAACCTGTACACCCCTGTGCAATGTAACCTGTGCACCCTGTGCAATGTAACCTGTACACCCCTGTGTAATGTAACCTGTGCACCCTGTGCGATGTAACCTGTACACCCTGTACAATTTAATCTGTACACCCTGTACAAAGTAACCTTTTCACCCCTGTGCAATGTAACCTGTACACCCCTGTGCAATATAACCTGTACGTCGTGTACAATGTAATCTGTTCACTGCTGTGCAATGTATCGTGTACACCCCTGTGCAATGTAACATATTTAACACCCTGTACAATGTAATCTGTACACCCCTGTGCAACATAACCTGTGCACCTTTGCAATGTCAACTCTATACCCTGTACAATATAATCTGTTCACCCCTGTGCAATGTAACCTGTACACCCTGTGCAATGTAACCTGGACATCCCTGTATAATGTAACCTGTACACCCTGTGCAATGTAAGCTGTACACACCTGTGCAATGTAACCTGTACACCCTGTACAATGTAATCTGTTCACCCCTATGCAATGTAACCTGTACACCCTGTACAATGTAATCTCTTCACCCCTGAGCCATGTAACCTGTACACGCTGTACAATGAAACCTGTACACCCTGTACAAAGTAACCTTATCACCCCTGTGCAATGTAACCAGTACAACCGTTTGCAATGTAACCTGTCCACCCCTTTGCAATGTAACCTGTACACGCTGTACAATGTAATCTGTTTACCCCTGAGCAATGTAACCTGTACACGCTGTACAATGTAACCAGTACACCCTGTGCAATGTAACCTGTACGCCCTGTACAATGTAACCTGTTCACTGCTGTGCAATGTCACCTGTACACCCCTGTGCAATGTAACATATACACTCTGTACAATGTTTTCTGAACACCCCTGTGCAATGTAACCTGTACACCTTTTGCAATGTAACCTGTAGACCCTGTACAATGTAATCTGTTCACCCTTGTGCAATGTAACCTGTACACCCTGTGCAATGTAAGCTGTACACATGTGTGCAATGTAACATGTACACCCTGTACAATGTAATCTGTTCACCCCTGTTCAATGCAACCTGCACACCCTGTACAATGTAATCTGTTCACCCCTGTGCAATGTAACCTGTACACCCTGTGCAATGAAAACTGTATGCCCTGGACAATGTAATGTATTCACCTCTGTGCAATGTAACCTGTACACCCTGTACAATGTAATCTGTTCACCCCTGTGCAATGTAATCTGTACACCCTGTACAATGTAATCTGTTCACTGCTGTGCAATGTATCCTGTACACCCCTGTGCAATGTAACATATTTAACACCCTGTACAATGTAATCTGTACACCCCTGTGCAACGTAACCTGTGCACCTTTGCAATGTAAACTGTATACCCTGTACAATATAATCTGTTCACCCCTGTGCAATGTAAGCTGTACACCCTGTGCAATGTAACCTGGACATCCCTGTATAATGTAACCTGTACACCCTGTGCAATGTAAGCTGTACACACCTGTGCAATGTAACCTGTACACCCTGTACAATGTAATCTGTTCACCCCTATGCAATGTAACCTGTACACCCTGTACAATGTAATCTCTTCACCCCTGTGCAATGTAATCTGTTCACGCCTGTGCAATGTAACCTGTACACCCTATGCAATGAAAACTGTACACCCTGTACAATATAATGTATTCATCTCTGTGCAATGTAACCTGTACACCCCTGTACAATATAACCTGTACACCCTGTACTATGTAAACTGTACACCCTGTACAATGTAATCTGTTCCCCCCTGTGCAATGTATCCTGTACACCCTGTGCAATGTAACATGTACACCCTCTACAGTGTAATCTGTTCACCCCTGTGCAATGTAATCTGTACACCCTGTACAATGTAATCTGTTCACCCCTGTGCAATGTAATCTCTACACCCTGTACAATGTAATCTGTTCACCCCTGTGCAATGTAACCTATACACCCTGTACAATGTAATCTGTTCACCCCTGTGCAATGTAACATGTACACCCTGTACAATGTAATCTGTTCACCCCTGTGCAATGTAACCTCTACACCCTGAGCAATGTAACCTGTACACCACTGCAATGTAACCTGTACACCCTGTACAATGTAATCTGTTCACTCCTGTGCAATGTAACCTGTACACGCTGTACAATGTAATCTGTTTACCCCTGAGCAATGTAACCTGTACACGCTGTACAATGTAACCAGTACACCCTGTGCAATGTAACCTGTACGCCCTGTACAATGTAATCTGTTCACTGCTGTGCAATGTAACCTGTACACCCCTGTGCAATGTAACATATACACTCTGTACAATGTTTTCTGAACACCCCTGTGCAATGTAACCTGTACACCTTTTGCAATGTAACCTGTAGACCCTGTACAATGTAATCTGTTCACCCTTGTGCAATGTAACCTGTACACCCTGTGCAATGTAAGCTGTACACATGTGTGCAATGTAACATGTACACCCTGTACAATGTAATCTGTTCACCCCTGTTCAATGCAACCTGCACACCCTGTACAATGTAATCTGTTCACCCCTGTGCAATGTAACCTGTACACCCTGTGCAATGAAAACTGTATACCCTGGACAATGTAATGTATTCACCTCTGTGCAATGTAACCTGTACACCCTGTGCAATGTAACATGTACACCCTGTACAATGTAATCTGTTCACCCCTGTGCAATGTAATCTGTACACCCTGTACAATGTAATCTGTTCACCCCTGTGCAATGTAACTTGTACACCCTGTGCAATGTAACATGTACACCCTGTACAATGTAATCTGTTCACCCCTGTGCAATGTAACCTCTACACCCTGTGCAATGTAACCTGTACACCACTGTGCAATGTAACCTGTACACCCTGTACAATGTAATCTGTTCACTCCTGTGCACTGTAACCTGTACACCCTGTACAATGTAATCTGTTTACCCCTGAGCAATGTAACCTGTACATGCTGTACAATGTAACCCGTACACCCTGTGCAATGTAACCTGTACACCCTGTACAATGTAATCTGTTCACCCCTGTGCAATGTAACCTGTACACGCTGTACAATGTAACCTGTACACCCTGTACAAAGTAACCTTATCACCCCTGTGCAATGTAACCAGTACAACCGTTTGCAATGTAACCTGTCCACCCCTTTGCAATGTAACCTGTACACGCTGTACAATGTAATGTTTACCCCTGAGCAATGTAACCTGTACACGCTGTACAATGTAACCAGTACACCCTGTGCAATGTAACCTGTACGCCCTGTACAATGTAATCTGTTCACTGCTGTGCAATGTAACCTGTACACCCCTGTGCAATGTAACATATACACTCTGTACAATGTTATCTGTACACCCCTGTGCAATGTAACCTGTACACCTTTTGCAATGTAACCTGTACACGCTGTAGAATGTTATCTGGTCACCCTGTACAATGTAACCTGTACACCCTGTGCAATGTAACCTGTACAACCCTGTGCAATGTAACATGTGCACCCTTGTGCAATGTAACCTGTGCACCCTGTGCAATGTAACCTGTACCCCCTGTACAATGTAATCTGTACACCGTGTACAAAGTAACCTTTTCACCCCTGTGCAATGTAACTTTTCACCCCTGTGCAATGTAACCTGTGCACCCTGTGCAATGTAACCTGTACACCCTGTACAATGTAATCTGTTTACCCCTGAGCAATGTAACCTGTACACGCTGTACAATGTAACCCGTACACCCTGTGCAATGTAACCTGTAAATCCTATGCAATGTAACCTGTACACCCTGTACAATGTAATCTGAACACCCGTGTACAAAGTAACATTTTCACCCTTGTGCAATGTAACCTGTACACCCCTGTGCAATGTAACCTGTGCACCCCTGTGCAATGTAACCTGTGCAACCTGTGCAATGTAACCTGTACACCCCTGTGTAATGTAAACTGTGCACCCAGTGCGATGTAACCTGTACACCCTGTACAATTTAATCTGTACACCCTGTACAAAGTAACCTTTTCACCCCTGTGCAATGTATCCTGTACACCCCTTTGCAATGTAACCTGTACACCTTTTGCAATGTAACCTGTATACCCTGTACAATGTATTCTGTTCACCCCTGTGCAATGTAACCTGTACACCCTGTGCAATGTAAGCTGTACACATCTGTGCAATGTAACATGTACACCCTGTTCAATGCAACCTGCACACCCTGTACAATGTAATCTGTTCACACCAATGCAATGTAACCTGTACACCCTGTAAAATGTAATCTGTTCAAACCCTGTGCAATGTAACCTGTGCACCCCTTTGCAATGTAACCTGTACACGCTGTACAATGTAATCTGTTCACAACTGTGCAATGTAAACTGTACACCCTGTGCAATGTAACCACTACACCCTTGCGCAATGTAACCTTTACACCCTGTGCAATGTAAACAGTACACCCTGTACAATGTAATCTGTTCACGCCTGTGCAATGTAACCTGTATGCCCTGTACAATGTAATCTGTTCACCCCTGTGCAATGTAACCTGTACTCCCTGTGCAATGTAACCTGTACTCCCTGTGCAATGTAACCTGTACACCCTGTGCACTGTAACCTATACACCCCTGTGTAAAGTAACCTGTACACGCTGTATAATGTTATCTGGTCACCCCTGTGCAAAGTAACCTGTACACCCTGTGCAATGTAACCTGTACACACCTGTGCAATGTAACCTGTGCACCCTGTGCAATGTAACCTGTACCCCCTGTACAATGTAATCTGTACACCGTGTACAAAGTAACCTTTTCACCCCTGTGCAATGTAACCTGTACACCCCTGTGCAATGTAACCTGTACACCCTGTACAATTTAATCTGTACACCCTGTACAAAGTAACCTTTTCACCCCTGTGCAATGTAACATGTACACCCTGTGCAATGTAACCTGTGCACCCTGTGCAATGTAACCTGTACCCCCTGTACAATGTAATCTGTACACCGTGTACAAAGTAACCTTTTCACCCCTGTGCAATGTAACCTGTACACCCCTGTGCAATGTAACCTGTACACCCTGTACAATTTAATCTGTACACCCTGTGCAATGAAACCTGTACACCCTGTAGAATGTTATCTGGTCACCCTGTACAAAGTAACCTTTTCACCCCTGTGCAATGTAACCTGTACATCCCTGTACAATGTAACCTGTACACCCCTTTGCAATGTAACCTGTACACCCCTGTACAACGTAATCTGTTCACTCCTGTGCAATGTAACCTGTACACCCTGTACAATGTAATCTGTTTACCCCTGAGCAATGTAACCTGTACACTCTGTACAATGTAATCTGTTCACCCCTGTGCAATGTAACCAGTACACGCTGTACAATGTTATCTGGTCACCGCTGTGCAATGTAACCTGTACAACCTGTGCAATGTAACCTTTTCACCCCTGTGCAATGTAACCTGTACACCCCTGTGCAATGTAACCTGTACACCCTGTACAATTTAATCTGTACACCCTGTACAAAGTAACCTTTTCACCCCTGTGCAATGTAACATGTACACCCTGTGCAATGTTACCTGTATACCCTGTAGAATGTTATCTGGTCACCCTGTACAAAGTAACCTTTTCACCCCTGTGCAATGTAAACTCAGCACCCCAGTACAATGTAACCTGTACACCCCTGTGCAATGTAACATGTACACCCTGTGCAATGTAACCTGTCCACCCCTTTGCAATGTAACCTGTCCACCCTGTACAATGTAATCTGTTCACCCCAGTGCAATGTAACCTGTACACTCTGTACAATGTAATCTGTTCACCCCTGTGCAATGTAACCAGTACACGCTGTACAATGTTATCTGGTCACCCCTGTGCAATGTAACCTGTACAACCTGTGCAATGTAACCTGTACACCCTGTGCAATGTAAACTGTTCACGCCTGTGCAATGTAACCTGTACACCCTGTACAATGTAATCTGTTCACCCCTGTGCAATGTAAACTGTACACCCTGTGCAATGTAACCTGTACACCCCTGTACAATGTAATCTGTTCACCCCAGTGCAATGTAACGTGTACTCCCCCATGCAATGTAACCTGTACACCCTGTACAATGTAATCAGTTCACCCCTGTGCAATGTAACCTGTACACCTTGTGCAATGTAACCTGTACACCCCAGTACAGGGTAACCTGTACACACTGTGCAATATAACCTGTACACCCCTGTGCAATGTAACCTGTACACCCTGTACAATGTAATCTGTTCACCCCTGTGCAATGTAAACTGTACACCCTGTGCAATGTAACCTGTACACCCTGTACAATGTAATCTGTTCATCCCTGTGCAATGTAACCTGTACAACCTGTGCAATGTAACCTGAACACCCTGTGCAATCTAACCTGTACACCCTGTACAATGTAATCTGTTCACCCCTGTGCAATGTAACCTGTACACTCTGTACAATGTAATCTGTTCACCCCTGTGCAATGTAAACTGTACAACCTGTGCAATGTAACCTGTACACCCCTGTACAGGGTAACCTGTATACCCTGTGCAATGTAACCTGTACACCCTGTACAATGTAATCTGTTCACCCCTGTGCAATGTAACATGTACACCCTGTGCAATGTAACCTGTCCACCCCTTTGCAATGTAACCTGTCCACCCTGTACAATGTAATCTGTTCACCCCAGTGCAATGTAACCTGTACACTCTGTACAATGTAATCTGTTCACCCCTGTGCAATGTAACCAGTACACGCTGTACAATGTTATCTGGTCACCCCTGTGCAATGTAACCTGTACAACCTGTGCAATGTAACCTGTACACCCTGTGCAATGTAAACTGTTCACGCCTGTGCAATGTAACCTGTACACCCTGTACAATGTAATCTGTTCACCCCTGTGCAATGTAAACTGTACACCCTGTGCAATGTAACCTGTACACCCCTGTACAATGTAATCTGTTCACCCCAGTGCAATGTAACGTGTACTCCCCCATGCAATGTAACCTGTACACCCTGTACAATGTAATCAGTTCACCCCTGTGCAATGTAACCTGTACACCTTGTGCAATGTAACCTGTACACCCCAGTACAGGGTAACCTGTACACACTGTGCAATATAACCTGTACACCCCTGTGCAATGTAACCTGTACACCCTGTACAATGTAATCTGTTCACCCCTGTGCAATGTAAACTGTACACCCTGTGCAATGTAACCTGTACACCCCTGTACAATGTAATCTGTTCACCCCTGTGCAATGTAACCTGTACACACTGTACAATGTAATCTGTTCACCCCTGTGCAATGGAACCAGTACACCCTGTACAATGTAATCTGTTCATCCCTGTGCAATGTAACCTGTACAACCTGTGCAATGTAACCTGAACACCCTGTGCAATCTAACCTGTACACCCTGTACAATGTAATCTGTTCACCCCTGTGCAATGTAACCTGTACACTCTGTACAATGTAATCTGTTCACCCCTGTGCAATGTAAACTGTACAACCTGTGCAATGTAACCTGTACACCCCTGTACAGGGTAACCTGTATACCCTGTGCAATATAACCTGTACACCGCTGTGCAATGTAACCTGTACACCCTGTACAATGTAATCTGTTCACCCCTGTGCAATGTAACCTGTACACTCTGTACAATGTAATCTGTTCACCCCTGTGCAATGTAACCAGTACACGCTGTACAATGTTATCTGGTCACCCCTGTGCAATGTAACCTGTACAACCTGTGCAATGTAACCTGTACACCCTGTGCAATGTAACCTGTACACCCTGTGCAATGTAACCTGTACACCCTGTACAATGAAATCTGTTCACCGCTGTGCAATGTAACCTGTACACCCCTTTGCAATGTAACCTGAACACCCTGTACAATGTAATCTGTTCACCCCTGTGCAATGTAACCTGTACGCCCTGTACAATGTAATCTGTTCACCCCTGTCCAATGTAATCTGTACTCCCTGTGCAATGTAAGCTGTACACCCTGTACAATGTAATCTGATCACCCCTGTGCAATGTAACCTGTACACCCTGTATAATGTAACCTATATACCCCTTTGCAAAGTAACCTGTACACGCTGTATAATGTTATCTGGTCACTCCTGTGCAATGTAACCTCTTCACCCTGTACAAAGTAACCTTTTCACCTCTGTGCAATGTAACCTGGATACCCCTTTGCAATGTAACCTGTACACACTGTGCAATGTAACCTGTACACCCCTTTACAATGTAACCGGTGCACCCCTGTAAAATGTAACCTGTTCACCCCTGCACAATGTAACCTGTACGCCCTGTACAATGTAAGCTGTACACCCTGTACAATGTAATCTGTTCACTGCTGTGCAATGTAACCTGTACACCCCTGTGCAATGTAACCTGTACAAACTGTGCAATGTAACCTGTACACCCTGTGCAATCTAACCTGTACATCCTGTACAATGTAATCTGTTCACCCCTGTGCAATGTAACCTGTGCACCCTGTGCAATGTAAACTGTTCACACCTGTGCAATGTAACCTGTACACCCTGTACAATGTAATCTGTTCACCCCTGTGCAATGTAAACTGTACACCCTGTGCAATGTAACCTCTACACCCTTGTGCAATGTAACCTGTACACCCCTTTGCAATGTAACCTGTACGCCCTGTACAATGTAATCTGTTCACCCCTGTGCAATGTAACCAGTACACCCCTGTGCAATGTAACATATACACCCTGTACAATGTAACCTGTACACCCCTGTGCAATGTAAACTGTACGTCCTGTACAATGTAATCTATTCACTGCTGTGCAATGTAACCTGTACACCCCTGTGCAATGTAACATATACACCCTGTACAATGTAATCTGTACACCCCTGTGCAATGTAACCTGTACACCCTGTGCAATGTAACATATACACTCTGTACAATGTAATCTGAACACCCTTGTGCAATGTAACCTGTACACCCTGGGCAATGTAAACAGTACGCGCTGTACAATGTAATCTGTTCACCCCTGTGCAATGTAACCTGTACACGCTGTACAATGTAACCTGTACACCCTGTACAATGTAATCTGTTCACCCCTGTGCAATGTAACCTATACACCCTGTGCAATGTAACCTGTACACCCCTATACAAAGTAACCAGTACACGCTGTACAATGTAATCTGTTCACCCCTGTGCAATGTAACCTGTACACCCTGTGCAATGTAACGTGTACACCCTATGCAATGTAACGTGTACACCCTGTGCAATGTAACCTGTACACCCTGTACAATGAAATCTTTTCACCGCTGTGCAATGTAACCTGTACACCCCTTTGCAATGTAACCTGAACACCCTGTACAATGTAATCTGTTCACGCCTGTGCAGTGTAACCTGTACGCCCTGTACAATGTAATCTGTTCACCCCTGTCCAATGTAATCTGTACTCCCTGTGCAATGTAACCTGTACCCCCTGTACAATGTAATCTGATCAGCCCTGTGCAATGTAACCTGTACACCCTGTGCAATGTAACCTATACACCCCTGTGCAAAGTAACCTGTACACGCTGTATAATGTTATCTGGTCACCCCTGTGCAATGTAACCTCTTCACCCTGTGCAATGTAACCTGTACAACCTGTGCAATGTAACCTGTACACCCCTGTGCAATGTAACCTGTACACCCTGTACAATGTAATCTGTACACCCCTGTACAAAGTAACCTTTTCACCCCTGTGCAATGTAACCTGGACACCCCTTTGCAATGTAACCTGTACACACTGTGCAATGTAACCTGTACACCCTGTACAATGTCACCTTTACACCCCTTTACAATGTAACCAGTGCACCCCTGTAAAATGTAACCTGTACACCCCTGCGCAATGTAACCTGTACACCCTGTGCAATGTAACCTGTACACCCCTTTGCAATGTAACCTGTACGCCCTGTACAATGTAATCTGTTCACCCCTGTGCAATGTAACCTGTACACCCCCGTGCAATGTAAAATATACACCCTGTACAATGTAACCTGTACACCCCTGTGCAATGTAAACTGTACGTCCTGTACAATGTAATCTGTTCACTGCTGTGCAATGTAACCTGTACACCCCTGTGCAATGTAACATATACACCCTGTACAATGTAATCTGTACACCCCTGTGCAATGTAACCTGTACACCCTGTGCAATGTAACATAAGCACTCTGTACAATGTAATCTGAACACCCCTGTGCAATATAACCTGTCCACCCTTTTCAATGTAACCTGTATACCCTGTACAATGTAATCTGTTCACCCCTGTGCAATGTAACCTATACACCCTGTGCAATGTAACCTGTACACCCCTGTACAAAGTAACCAGTACACGCTGTACAATGTAATATGTTCACCCCAGTGCAATGTAACGTGTGCACCCCCATGCAATGTAACCTGTACACCCTGTACAATGTAATCAGTTCACCCCTGTGCAATGTAACCTGTACACCCTGTGCAATGTAACCTGTACACCCCTGTACAGGGTAACCTGTACACACTGTGCAATATAACCTGTACACCCCTGTGCAATGTAACCTGTACACCCTGTACAATGTAATCTGTTCACCCCTGTGCAATGTAACCTGTACACTCTGTACAATGTAATCTGTTCACCCCTGTGCAATGTAACCTGTACACTCTGTACAATGTAATCTGTTCACCCCTGTGCAATGTAACCTGTACACACTGTACAATGTAATCTGTTCACCCCTGTGCAATGTAACCAGTATAACCTGTACAATGTAATCTGTTCATCCCTGTGCAATGTAACCTTTTCACCCCTGTGCAATGTAACCTGTACACCCCTGTGCAATGTAACCTGTACACCCTGTACAATTTAATCTGTACACCCTGTACAAAGTAACCTTTTCACCCCTGTGCAATGTAACATGTACACCCTGTGCAATGTAACCTGTGCACCCTGTGCAATGTAACCTGTACCCCCTGTACAATGTAATCTGTACACCGTGTACAAAGTAACCTTTTCACCCCTGTGCAATGTAACCTGTACACCCCTGTGCAATGTAACCTGTACACCCTGTACAATTTAATCTGTACACCCTGTACAAAGTAACCTTTTCACCCCTGTGCAATATAACATGTACACCCTGTGCAATGAAACCTGTACACCCTGTAGAATGTTATCTGGTCACCCTGTACAAAGTAACCTTTTCACCCCTGTGCAATGTAACCTGTACATCCCTGTACAATGTAACCTGTACACCCCTTTGCAATGTAACCTGTACACCCCTGTACAACGTAATCTGTTCACTCCTGTGCAATGTAACCTGTACACCCTGTACAATGTAATCTGTTTACCCCTGAGCAATGTAACCTGTACACTCTGTACAATGTAATCTGTTCACCCCTGTGCAATGTAACCAGTACACGCTGTACAATGTTATCTGGTCACCGCTGTGCAATGTAACCTGTACAACCTGTGCAATGTAACCTTTTCACCCCTGTGCAATGTAACCTGTACACCCCTGTGCAATGTAACCTGTACACCCTGTAAAATTTAATCTGTACACCCTGTACAAAGTAACCTTTTCACCCCTGTGCAATGTAACATGTACACCCTGTGCAATGTAACCTGTACACCCTGTAGAATGTTATCTGGTCACCCTGTACAAAGTAACCTTTTCACCCCTGTGCAATGTAAACTCAGCACCCCAGTACAATGTAACCTGTACACCCCTGTGCAATGTAACATGTACACCCTGTGCAATGTAACCTGTCCACCCCTTTGCAATGTAACCTGTCCACCCTGTACAATGTAATCTGTTCACCCCAGTGCAATGTAACCTGTACACTCTGTACAATGTAATCTGTTCACCCCTGTGCAATGTAACCAGTACACGCTGTACAATGTTATCTGGTCACCCCTGTGCAATGTAACCTGTACAACCTGTGCAATGTAACCTGTACACCCTGTGCAATGTAAACTGTTCACGCCTGTGCAATGTAACCTGTACACCCTGTACAATGTAATCTGTTCACCCCTGTGCAATGTAAACTGTACACCCTGTGCAATGTAACCTGTACACCCCTGTACAATGTAATCTGTTCACCCCAGTGCAATGTAACGTGTACTCCCCCATGCAATGTAACCTGTACACCCTGTACAATGTAATCAGTTCACCCCTGTGCAATGTAACCTGTACACCTTGTGCAATGTAACCTGTACACCCCAGTACAGGGTAACCTGTACACACTGTGCAATATAACCTGTACACCCCTGTGCAATGTAACCTGTACACCCTGTACAATGTAATCTGTTCACCCCTGTGCAATGTAAACTGTACACCCTGTGCAATGTAACCTGTACACCCCTGTACAATGTAATCTGTTCACCCCTGTGCAATGTAACCTGTACATGCTGTACAATGTAATCTGTTCACCCCTGTGCAATGGAACCAGTACACCCTGTACAATGTAATCTGTTCATCCCTGTGCAATGTAACCTGTACAACCTGTGCAATGTAACCTGAACACCCTGTGCAATCTAACCTGTACACCCTGTACAATGTAATCTGTTCACCCCTGTGCAATGTAACCTGTACACTCTGTACAATGTAATCTGTTCACCCCTGTGCAATGTAAACTGTACAACCTGTGCAATGTAACCTGTACACCCCTGTACAGGGTAACCTGTATACCCTGTGCAATATAACCTGTACACCGCTGTGCAATGTAACCTGTACACCCTGTACAATGTAATCTGTTCACCCCTGTGCAATGTAACATGTACACCCTGTGCAATGTAACCTGTCCACCCCTTTGCAATGTAACCTGTCCACCCTGTACAATGTAATCTGTTCACCCCAGTGCAATGTAACCTGTACACTCTGTACAATGTAATCTGTTCACCCCTGTGCAATGTAACCAGTACACGCTGTACAATGTTATCTGGTCACCCCTGTGCAATGTAACCTGTACAACCTGTGCAATGTAACCTGTACACCCTGTGCAATGTAAACTGTTCACGCCTGTGCAATGTAACCTGTACACCCTGTACAATGTAATCTGTTCACCCCTGTGCAATGTAAACTGTACACCCTGTGCAATGTAACCTGTACACCCCTGTACAATGTAATCTGTTCACCCCAGTGCAATGTAACGTGTACTCCCCCATGCAATGTAACCTGTACACCCTGTACAATGTAATCAGTTCACCCCTGTGCAATGTAACCTGTACACCTTGTGCAATGTAACCTGTACACCCCAGTACAGGGTAACCTGTACACACTGTGCAATATAACCTGTACACCCCAGTGCAATGTAACCTGTACACCCTGTACAATGTAATCTGTTCACCCCTGTGCAATGTAAACTGTACACCCTGTGCAATGTAACCTGTACACCCCTGTACAATGTAATCTGTTCACCCCTGTGCAATGTAACCTGTACACACTGTACAATGTAATCTGTTCACCCCTGTGCAATGGAACCAGTACACCCTGTACAATGTAATCTGTTCATCCCTGTGCAATGTAACCTGTACAACCTGTGCAATGTAACCTGAACACCCTGTGCAATCTAACCTGTACACCCTGTACAATGTAATCTGTTCACCCCTGTGCAATGTAACCTGTACACTCTGTACAATGTAATCTGTTCACCCCTGTGCAATGTAAACTGTACAACCTGTGCAATGTAACCTGTACACCCCTGTACAGGGTAACCTGTATACCCTGTGCAATATAACCTGTACACCGCTGTGCAATGTAACCTGTACACCCTGTACAATGTAATCTGTTCACCCCTGTGCAATGTAACCTGTACACTCTGTACAATGTAATCTGTTCACCCCTGTGCAATGTAACCAGTACACGCTGTACAGTGTTATCTGGTCACCCCTGTGCAATGTAACCTGTACAACCTGTGCAATGTAACCTGTACACCCTGTGCAATGTAACCTGTACACCCTGTGCAATGTAACCTGTACACCCTGTACAATGAAATCTGTTCACCGCTGTGCAATGTAACCTGTACACCCCTTTGCAATGTAACCTGAACACCCTGTACAATGTAATCTGTTCACCCCTGTGCAATGTAACCTGTACGCCCTGTACAATGTAATCTGTTCACCCCTGTCCAATGTAATCTGTACTCCCTGTGCAATGTAAGCTGTACACCCTGTACAATGTAATCTGATCACCCCTGTGCAATGTAACCTGTACACCCTGTATAATGTAACCTATATACCCCTTTGCAAAGTAACCTGTACACGCTGTATAATGTTATCTGGTCACTCCTGTGCAATGTAACCTCTTCACCCTGTACAAAGTAACCTTTTCACCTCTGTGCAATGTAACCTGGATACCCCTTTGCAATGTAACCTGTACACACTGTGCAATGTAACCTGTACACCCCTTTACAATGTAACCGGTGCACCCCTGTAAAATGTAACCTGTTCACCCCTGCACAATGTAACCTGTACGCCCTGTACAATGTAAGCTGTACACCCTGTACAATGTAATCTGTTCACTGCTGTGCAATGTAACCTGTACACCCCTGTGCAATGTAACCTGTACAAACTGTGCAATGTAACCTGTACACCCTGTGCAATCTAACCTGTACATCCTGTACAATGTAATCTGTTCACCCCTGTGCAATGTAACCTGTGCACCCTGTGCAATGTAAACTGTTCACACCTGTGCAATGTAACCTGTACACCCTGTACAATGTAATCTGTTCACCCCTGTGCAATGTAAACTGTACACCCTGTGCAATGTAACCTCTACACCCTTGTGCAATGTAACCTGTACACCCCTTTGCAATGTAACCTGTACGCCCTGTACAATGTAATCTGTTCACCCCTGTGCAATGTAACCAGTACACCCCTGTGCAATGTAACATATACACCCTGTACAATGTAACCTGTACACCCCTGTGCAATGTAAACTGTACGTCCTGTACAATGTAATCTATTCACTGCTGTGCAATGTAACCTGTACACCCCTGTGCAATGTAACATATACACCCTGTACAATGTAATCTGTACACCCCTGTGCAATGTAACCTGTACACCCTGTGCAATGTAACATATACACTCTGTACAATGTAATCTGAACACCCTTGTGCAATGTAACCTGTACACCCTGGGCAATGTAAACAGTACGCGCTGTACAATGTAATCTGTTCACCCCTGTGCAATGTAACCTGTACACGCTGTACAATGTAACCTGTACACCCTGTACAATGTAATCTGTTCACCCCTGTGCAATGTAACCTATACACCCTGTGCAATGTAACCTGTACACCCCTATACAAAGTAACCAGTACACGCTGTACAATGTAATCTGTTCACCCCTGTGCAATGTAACCTGTACACCCTGTGCAATGTAACGTGTACACCCTATGCAATGTAACGTGTACACCCTGTGCAATGTAACCTGTACACCCTGTACAATGAAATCTTTTCACCGCTGTGCAATGTAACCTGTACACCCCTTTGCAATGTAACCTGTACGCCCTGTACAATGTAATCTGTTCACCCCTGTCCAATGTAATCTGTACTCCCTGTGCAATGTAACCTGTACCCCCTGTACAATGTAATCTGATCAGCCCTGTGCAATGTAACCTGTACACCCTGTGCAATGTAACCTATACACCCCTGTGCAAAGTAACCTGTACACGCTGTATAATGTTATCTGGTCACCCCTGTGCAATGTAACCTCTTCACCCTGTGCAATGTAACCTGTACAACCTGTGCAATGTAACCTGTACACCCCTGTGCAATGTAACCTGTACACCCTGTACAATGTAATCTGTACACCCTGTACAAAGTAACCTTTTCACCCCTGTGCAATGTAACCTGGACACCCCTTTGCAATGTAACCTGTACACACTGTGCAATGTAACCTGTACACCCTGTACAATGTCACCTTTACACCCCTTTACAATGTAACCAGTGCACCCCTGTAAAATGTAACCTGTACACCCCTGCGCAATGTAACCTGTACACCCTGTGCAATGTAACCTGTACACCCCTTTGCAATGTAACCTGTACGCCCTGTACAATGTAATCTGTTCACCCCTGTGCAATGTAACCTGTACACCCCCGTGCAATGTAAAATATACACCCTGTACAATGTAACCTGTACACCCCTGTGCAATGTAAACTGTACGTCCTGTACAATGTAATCTGTTCACTGCTGTGCAATGTAACCTGTACACCCCTGTGCAATGTAACATATACACCCTGTACAATGTAATCTGTACACCCCTGTGCAATGTAACCTGTACACCCTGTGCAATGTAACATAAGCACTCTGTACAATGTAATCTGAACACCCCTGTGCAATATAACCTGTCCACCCTTTTCAATGTAACCTGTATACCCTGTACAATGTAATCTGTTCACCCCTGTGCAATGTAACCTATACACCCTGTGCAATGTAACCTGTACACCCCTGTACAAAGTAACCAGTACACGCTGTACAATGTAATATGTTCACCCCAGTGCAATGTAACGTGTGCACCCCCATGCAATGTAACCTGTACACCCTGTACAATGTAATCAGTTCACCCCTGTGCAATGTAACCTGTACACCCTGTGCAATGTAACCTGTACACCCCTGTACAGGGTAACCTGTACACACTGTGCAATATAACCTGTACACCCCTGTGCAATGTAACCTGTACACCCTGTACAATGTAATCTGTTCACCCCTGTGCAATGTAACCTGTACACTCTGTACAATGTAATCTGTTCACCCCTGTGCAATGTAACCTGTACACTCTGTACAATGTAATCTGTTCACCCCTGTGCAATGTAACCTGTACACACTGTACAATGTAATCTGTTCACCCCTGTGCAATGTAACCAGTATAACCTGTACAATGTAATCTGTTCATCCCTGTGCAATGTAACCTGTACAACCTGTGCAATATAACCTGTACACCCTGTGCAATCTAACCTGTACACCCTGTACAATGTAATCTGTTCACCCCTGTGCAATGTAACCTGTACACTCTGTACAATGTAATCTGTTCACCCCTGTGCAATGTAATCTGTACAACCTGTACAATGTAATCTGTTCACCCCAGTGCAATGTAACGTGTACACCCCCATGCAATGTAACCTGTACACCCTGTACAATGTAATCAGTTCACCCCTGTGCAACGTAACCTGTACACCCTGTGCAATGTAACCTGTACACCCCTGTACAGGGTAACCTGTATACCCTGTGCAATATAACCTTTACACCCCTGTGCAATGTAACCTGTACACCCTGTACAATGTAATCTATTCACCCCTGTGCAATGTAACCTGTACACTCTGTACAATGTAATCTGGTCACCCCTGTGCAATGTAACCTGTACAACCTGTGCAATGTAACGTGTACACCCTGTGCAATGTAACCTGTACACCCTGTACAATGAAATCTGTTCTCCGCTGTACAATGTGACCTGTACACCCCTTTGCAATGTAACCTGAACACCCTGAACAATGTAATCTGTTCACGCCTGTGCAATGTAACCTGTACGCCCTGTACAATGTAATCTGTTCACCCCTGTCCAATGTAATCTGTACTCCCTGTGCAATGTAACCTGTACACCCTGTACAATGTAATCTGATCACCCCTGTGCAATGTAACCTGTACACCCTGTGCAATGTAACCTATACACCCCTATGCAAAGTAACCTGGACACGCTGTATAATGTTATCTGGACACCCCTGTGCAATGTAACCTCTTCACCTTGTGGACTGTAACCTGTACACCGTGTACAAAGTAACCTTTTCACCCCTGTGCAATGTAACCTGGACACCGCTTTGCAATGTAACCTGTACACACTGTGCAATGTAACCTGTACTCCCCTTTACAATGTAACCGGTGCACCCCTGTAAAATGTAACCTGTACACCCCTGCGCAATGTAACCTGTACACCCTGTGCAATGTATCCTGTACACCCCTTTGCAATGTAATCTGTACACCCTGTACAATGTAATCTGTTCACTGCTGTGCAATGTAACCTGTACACCCCTGTGCAATGTAACATATACACTCTGTACAATGTTTTCTGAACACCCCTGTGCAATGTAACCTGTACACCTTTTGCAATGTAACCTGTAGACCCTGTACAATGTAATCTGTTCACCCTTGTGCAATGTAACCTGTACACCCTTTTTCAATGTAAGCTGTACACATGTGTGCAATGTAACATGTACACCCTGTACAATGTAATCTGTTCACCCCTGTTCAATGCAACCTGCACACCCTGTACAATGTAATCTGTTCACCCCTGTGCAATGTAACCTGTACACCCTGTGCAATGAAAACTGTATACCCTGGACAATGTAATGTATTCACCTCTGTGCAATGTAACCTGTACACCCTGTGCAATGTAACATGTACACCCTGTACAATGTAATCTGTTCACCCCTGTGCAATGTAATCTGTACACCCTGTACAATGTAATCTGTTCACCCCTGTGCAATGTAATTTGTACACCCTGTGCAATGTAACATGTACACCCTGTACAATGTAATCTGTTCACCCCTGTGCAATGTAATCTCTACACCCTGTACAATGTAATCTGTTCACCCCTGTGGAATGTAACCTGTACACCCTGTACAATGTAATCTGTTCACCCCTGCGCAATGTAGCCTCTACACCCTGTGCAATGTAACCTGTACACCACTGTGCAATGTAACCTGTACACCCTGTACAATGTAATCTGTTCACTCCTGTGCAATGTAACCTGTACACCCTGTACAATGTAATCTGTTTACCCCTGAGCAATGTAACCTGTACATGCTGTACAATGTAACCCGTACACCCTGTGCAATGTAACCTGTACACCCTGTACAATGTAATCTGTTCACCCCTGTGCAATGTAACCTGTACACGCTGTACAATGTAACCTGTACACCCTGTACAAAGTAACCTTATCACCCCTGTGCAATGTAACCAGTACAACCGTTTGCAATGTAACCTGTCCACCCCTTTGCAATGTAACCTGTACATGCTGTACAATGTAATCTGTTTACCCCTGAGCAATGTAACCTGTACATGCTGTACAATGTAACCAGTACACCCTGTGCAATGTAACCTGTACGCCCTGTACAATGTAATCTGTTCACTGCTGTGCAATGTAACCTGTACACCCCTGTGCAATGTAACATATACACTCTGTACAATGTTATCTGTACACCCCTGTGCAATGTAACCTGTACACCTTTTGCAATGTAACCTGTACACGCTGTAGAATGTTATCTGGTCACCCTGTACAATGTAACCTGTACACCCTGTGCAATGTAACCTGTACAACCCTGTGCAATGTAACATGTGCACCCCTGTGCAATGTAACCTGTGCACCCTGTGCAATGTAACCTGTACCCCCTGTACAATGTAATCTGTACACCGTGTACAAAGTAACCTTTTCACCCCTGTGCAATGTAACTTTTCACCCCTGTGCAATGTAACCTGCGCACCCTGTGCAATGTAACCTGTACACCCTGTACAATTTAATCTGTACACCCTGTACAAAGTAACCTTTTCACCCCTGTGCAATGTAACCTGTACACCCCTTTGCAATGTAACCTGTACACCCCTTTGCAATGTAACCTGTACACCCCTGTACAATGTAATCTGTTCACTCCTGTGCAATGTAACCTGTACACCCTGTACAATGTAATCTGTTTACCCCTGAGCAATGTAACCTGTACACGCTGTACAATGTAACCCGTACACCCTGTGCAATGTAACCTGTACACCCTATGCAATGTAACCTGTACACCCTGTACAATGTAATCTGTACACCCATGTACAAAGTAACCTTTTCACCCTTGTGCAATGTAACCTGTACACCCCTGTGCAATGTAACCTGTGCACCCCTGTGCAATGTAACCTGTGCACCCTGTGCAATGTAACCTGTACACCCCTGTGTAATGTAACCTGTGCACCCAGTGCGATGTAACCTGTACACCCTGTACAATTTAATCTGTACACCCTGTACAAAGTAACCTTTTCACCCCTGTGCAATGTATCCTGTACACCCCTTTGCAATGTAACCTGTACACCCCTTTGCAATGTAACCTGTCCACCCTGTACAATGTAATCTGTTCACCCCTGTGCAATGTAACCTGTACACCCCTGTGCAATATAACCTGTACGTCGTGTACAATGTAATCTGTTCACTGCTGTGCAATGTATCCTGTACACCCCTGTGCAATGTAACTTATTTAACACCCTGTACAATGTAATCTGTACACCCCTGTGCAACGTAACTTTGCACCTTTGCAATGTAAACTGTATACCATGTACAATATAATCTGTTCACCCCTGTGCAATGTAACCTGTACAACCTGTGCAATGTAACTTGGACTACCCTGTGCAATGTAAGCTGTACACACCTGTGCAATGTAACCTGTACACCCTGTACAATGTAATCTGTTCACCCCTATGCAATGTAACCTGTACACCCTGTACAATGTAATCTGTTCACCCCTATGCAATGTAATCTGTTCACGCCTGTGCAATGTAACCTGTACACCCTATGCAATGAAAACTGTACTCCCTGTACAATATAATGTATTCACCTCTGTGCAATGTAACCTGTACACCCCTGTACAATATAACCTGTACACCCTGTACTATGTAAACTGTACACCCTGTACAATGTAATCTGTTCACCCCTGTGCAATGTAACCTGTACACCCTGTGCAATGTAACATGTACACCCTGTACAATGTAATCTGTTCACCCCTGTGCAATGTAATCTCTACACCCTGTACAATGTAATCTGTTCACCCCTGTGCAATGTAACCTGTACAGCCTGTACAATGTAATCTGTTTACCCCTGAGCAATGTAACCTGTACACGCTGTACAATGTAACCTGTACACCCTGTGCAATCTAACCTGTACACCCTGTACAATGTAATCTGTTCACCCCTGTGCAATGTAACCTGTACACTCTGTACAATGTAATCTGTTCACCCCTGTGCAATGTAATCTGTACAACCTGTACAATGTAATCTGTTCACCCCAGTGCAATGTAACGTGTACACCCCCATGCAATGTAACCTGTACACCCTGTACAATGTAATCAGTTCACCCCTGTGCAACGTAACCTGTACACCCTGTGCAATGTAACCTGTACACCCCTGTACAGGGTAACCTGTATACCCTGTGCAATATAACCTTTACACCCCTGTGCAATGTAACCTGTACACCCTGTACAATGTAATCTGTTCACCCCTGTGCAATGTAACCTGTACACTCTGTACAATGTAATCTGGTCACCCCTGTGCAATGTAACCTGTACAACCTGTGCAATGTAACGTGTACACCCTGTGCAATGTAACCTGTACACCCTGTACAATGAAATCTGTTCTCCGCTGTGCAATGTGACCTGTACACCCCTTTGCAATGTAACCTGAACACCCTGTACAATGTAATCTGTTCACGCCTGTGCAATGTAACCTGTACGCCCTGTACAATGTAATCTGTTCACCCCTGTCCAATGTAATCTGTACTCCCTGTGCAATGTAACCTGTACACCCTGTACAATGTAATCTGATCACCCCTGTGCAATGTAACCTGTACACCCTGTGCAATGTAACCTATACACCCCGATGCAAAGTAACCTGGACACGCTGTATAATGTTATCTGGACACCCCTGTGCAATGTAACCTCTTCACCCTGTGCAATGTAACCTGTACACCGTGTACAAAGTAACCTTTTCACCCCTGTGCAATGTAACCTGGACACCGCTTTGCAATGTAACCTGTACACACTGTGCAATGTAACCTGTACTCCCCTTTACAATGTAACCGGTGCACCCCTGTAAAATGTAACCTGTACACCCCTGCGCAATGTAACCTGTACACCCTGTGCAATGTATCCTGTACACCCCTTTGCAATGTAATCTGTACACCCTGTACAATGTAATCTGTTCACTGCTGTGCAATGTAACCTGTACACCCCTGTGCAATGTAACATATACACTCTGTACAATGTTTTCTGAACACCCCTGTGCAATGTAACCTGTACACCTTTTGCAATGTAACCTGTAGACCCTGTACAATGTAATCTGTTCACCCCTGTTCAATGCAACCTGCACACCCTGTACAATGTAATCTGTTCACCCCTGTGCAATGTAACCTGTACACCCTGTGCAATGAAAACTTTATTCCCTGGACAATGTAATGTATTCACCTCTGTGCAATGTAACCTGTACACCCTGTGCAATGTAACATGTACACCCTGTACAATGTAATCTGTTCACCCCTGTGCAATGTAATCTGTACACCCTGTACAATGTAATCTGTTCACTGCTGTGCAATGTATCCTGTACACCCCTGTGCAATGTAACATATTTAACACCCTGTACAATGTAATCTGTACACCCCTGTGCAACGTAACCTGTGCACCTTTGCAATGTAAACTGTATACCCTGAACAATATAATCTGTTCACCCCTGTGCAATGTAACCTGTACACCCTGTGCAATGTAACCTGGACATCCCTGTACAAAGTAACCTGTACACCCTGTGCAATGTAAGCTGTACACACCTGTGCAATGTAACCTGTACACCCTGTACAATGTAATCTGTTCACCCCTATGCAATGTAACCTGAACACCCTGTACAATGTAATCTCTTCACCCCTGTGCAATGTAATCTGTTCACGCCTGTGCAATGTAACCTGTACACCCTATGCAATGAAAACTGTACGCCCTGTACAATATAATGTATTCACCTCTGTGCAATGTAACCTGTACACCCCTGTACAATATAACCTGTACACCCTGTACTATGTAAACTGTACACCCTGTACAATGTAATCTGTTCCCCCCTGTGCAATGTATCCTGTACACCCTGTGCAATGTAACATGTACACCCTCTACAGTGTAATCTGTTCACCCCTGTGCAATGTAATCTGTACATCCTGTACAATGTAATCTGTTCACCCCTGTGCAATGTAATCTCTACACCCTGTACAATGTAACCTGTTCACCCCTGTGCAATGTAACCTATACACCCCTGTACAAAGTAACCAGTACACGCTGTACAATGTAATATGTTCACCCCAGTGCAATGTAACGTGTGCACCCCCATGCAATGTAACCTGTACACCCTGTACAATGTAATCAGTTCACCCCTGTGCAATGTAACCTGTACACCCTGTGCAATGTAACCTGTACACCCCTGTACAGGGTAACCTGTACACACTGTGCAATATAACCTGTACACCCCTGTGCAATGTAACCTGTACACTCTGTACAATGTAGTCTGTTCACCCCTGTGCAATGTAACCTGTACACTCTGTACAATGTAATCTTTTCACCACTGTGCAATGTAACCTGTACACACTGTACAATGTAATCTGTTCACCCCTGTGCAATGTAACCAGTATAACCTGTACAATGTAATCTGTTCATCCCTGTGCAATGTAACCTGTACAACCTGTGCAATATAACCTGTACACCCTGTGCAATCTAACCTGTACACCCTGTACAATGTAATCTGTTCACCCCTGTGCAATGTAACCTGTACACTCTGTACAATGTAATCTGTTCACCCCTGTGCAATGTAATCTGTACAACCTGTACAATGTAATCTGTTCACCCCAGTGCAATGTAACGTGTACACCCCCATGCAATGTAACCTGTACACCCTGTACAATGTAATCAGTTCACCCCTGTGCAACGTAACCTGTACACCCTGTGCAATGTAACCTGTACACCCCTGTACAGGGTAACCTGTATACCCTGTGCAATATAACCTTTACACCCCTGTGCAATGTAACCTGTACACCCTGTACAATGTAATCTGTTCACCCCTGTGCAATGTAACCTGTACACTCTGTACAATGTAATCTGGTCACCCCTGTGCAATGTAACCTGTACAACCTGTGCAATGTAACGTGTACACCCTGTGCAATGTAACCTGTACACCCTGTACAATGAAATCTGTTCTCCGCTGTGCAATGTGACCTGTACACCCCTTTGCAATGTAACCTGAACACCCTGTACAATGTAATCTGTTCACGCCTGTGCAATGTAACCTGTACGCCCTGTACAATGTAATCTGTTCAACCCTGTCCAATGTAATCTGTACTCCCTGTGCAATGTAACCTGTACACCCTGTACAATGTAATCTGTTCACCGCTGCGCAATGTAACCTGTACACCCTGTGCAATGTAACCTATACACCCCTATGCAAAGTAACCTGGACACGCTGTATAATGTTATCTGGACACCCCTGTGCAATGTAACCTCTTCACCATGTGCACTGTAACCTGTACACCGTGTACAAAGTAACCTTTTCACCCCTGTGCAATGTAACCTGGACACCGCTTTGCAATGTAACCTGTACACACTGTGCAATGTAACCTGTACTCCCCTTTACAATGTAACCGGTGCACCCCTGTAAAATGTAACCTGTACACCCCTGCGCAATGTAACCTGTACACCCTGTGCAATGTATCCTGTACACCCCTTTGCAATGTAATCTGTACACCCTGTACAATGTAATCTGTTCACTGCTGTGCAATGTAACCTGTACACCCCTGTGCAATGTAACATATACACTCTGTACAATGTTTTCTGAACACCCCTGTGCAATGTAACCTGTACACCTTTTGCAATGTAACCTGTAGACCCTGTACAATGTAATCTGTTCACCCCTGTTCAATGCAACCTGCACACCCTGTACAATGTAATCTGTTCACCCCTGTGCAATGTAACCTGTACACCCTGTGCAATGAAAACTGTATACCCTGGACAATGTAATGTATTCACCTCTGTGCAATGTAACCTGTACACCCTGTGCAATGTAACATGTACACCCTGTACAATGTAATCTGTTCACCCCTGTGCAATGTAATCTGTACACCCTGTACAATGTAATCTGTTCACCCCTGTGCAATGTAACCTGTACACCCTGTACAATGTAATCTGTTCACCCCTGCGCAATGTAGCCTCTACACCCTGTGCAATGTAACCTGTACACCACTGTGCAATGTAACCTGTACACCCTGTGCAATGTAACCTGTACACCCTGTACAATGTAATCTGTTCACCTGTACACGCTGTACAATGTAACCTGTACACCCTGTACAAAGTAACCTTATCACCCCTGTGCAATGTAACCAGTACAACCGTTTGCAATGTAACCTGTCCACCCCTTTGCAATGTAACCTGTACACGCTGTACAATGTAATCTGTTTACCTCTGAGCAATGTAACCTGTACATGCTGTACAATGTAACCAGTACACCCTGTGCAATGTAACCTGTACGCCCTGTACAATGTAATCTGTTCACTGCTGTGCAATGTAACCTGTACACCCCTGTGCAATGTAACATATACACTCTGTACAATGTTATCTGTACACCCCTGTGCAATGTAACCTGTACACCTTTTGCAATGTAACCTGTACACGCTGTAGAATGTTATCTGGTCACCCTGTACAATGTAACCTGTACACCCTGTGCAATGTAACCTGTACAACCCTGTGCAATGTAACATGTGCACCCCTGTGCAATGTAACCTGCGCACCCTGTGCAATGTAACCTGTACACCCTGTACAATTTAATCTGTACACCCTGTACAAAGTAACCTTTTCACCCGTGTGCAATGTAACCTGTACACCCCTTTGCAATGTAACCTGTACACCCCTTTGCAATGTAACCTGTACACCCCTGTACAATGTAATCTGTTCACTCCTGTGCAATGTAACCTGTACACCCTGTACAATGTAATCTGTTTACCCCTGAGCAATGTAACCTGTACACGCTGTACAATTTAACCCGTACACCCTGTGCAATGTAACCTGTACACCCTATGCAATGTAACCTGTACACCCTGTACAATGTAATCTGTACACCCGTGTACAAAGTAACCTTTTCACCCTTGTGCAATGTAACCTGTACACCCCTGTGCAATGTAACCTGTGCACCCCTGTGCAATGTAACCTGTGCACCCTGTGCAATGTAACCTGTACACCCCTGTGTAATGTAACCTGTGCACCCAGTGCGATGTAACCTGTACACCCTGTACAATTTAATCTGTACACCCTGTACAAAGTAACCTTTTCACCCCTGTGCAATGTATCCTGTACACCCCTTTGCAATGTAACCTGTACACCCCTTTGCAATGTAACCTGTCCACCCTGTACAATGTAATCTGTTCACCCCTGTGCAATGTAACCTGTACACCCCTGTGCAATATAACCTCTACGTCGTGTACAATGTAATCTGTTCACTGCTGTGCAATGTATCCTGTACACCCCTGTGCAATGTAACTTATTTAACACCCTGTACAATGTAATCTGTACACCCCTGTGCAACGTAACTTTGCACCTTTGCAATGTAAACTGTATACCATGTACAATATAATCTGTTCACCCCTGTGCAATGTAACCTGTACAACCTGTGCAATGTAACCTGGACATCCCTGTGCAATGTAAGCTGTACACACCTGTGCAATGTAACCTGTACACCCTGTACAATGTAATCTGTTCACCCCTATGCAATGTAACCTGTACACCCTGTACAATGTAATCTGTTCACCCCTATGCAATGTAATCTGTTCACGCCTGTGCAATGTAACCTGTACACCCTATGCAATGAAAACTGTACGCCCTGTACAATATCATGTATTCACCTCTGTGCAATGTAACCTGTACACCCCTGTACAATATAACCTGTACACCCTGTACTATGTAAACTGTACACCCTGTGCAATGTAATCTGTTCACCCCTGTGCAATGTAACCTGTACACCCTGTGCAATGTAACATGTACACCCTGTACAATGTAATCTGTTCACCCCTGTGCAATGTAATCTCTACACCCTGTACAATGTAATCTGTTCACCCCTGTGCAATGTAATCTCGACACCCTGTACAATGTAATCTGTTCACCCCTGTGCAATGTAACCTGTACAGCCTGTACAATGTAATCTGTTTACCCCTGAGCAATGTAACCTGTACACGCTGTACAATGTAACCTGTACACCCTGTGCAATCTAACCTGTACACCCTGTACAATGTAATCTGTTCACCCCTGTGCAATGTAAACTGTACACTCTGTACAATGTAATCTGTTCACCCCTGTGCAATGTAATCTGTACAACCTGTACAATGTAATCTGTTCACCCCAGTGCAATGTAACGTGTACACCCCCATGCAATGTAACCTGTACACCCTGTACAATGTAATCAGTTCACCCCTGTGTAACGTAACCTGTACGCCCTGTGCAATGTAACCTGTACACCCCTGTACAGGGTAACCTGTATACCCTGTGCAATATAACCTTTACACCCCTGTGCAATGTAACCTGTACACCCTGTACAATGTAATCTGTTCACCCCTGTGCAATGTAACCTGTACACTCTGTACAATGTAATCTGGTCACCCCTGTGCAATGTAACCTGTACAACCTGTGCAATGTAACGTGTACACCCTGTGCAATGTAACCTGTACACCCTGTACAATGAAATCTGTTCTCCGCTGTGCAATGTGACCTGTACACCCCTTTGCAATGTAACCTGAACACCCTGTACAATGTAATCTGTTCACGCCTGTGCAATGTAACCTGTACGCCCTGTACAATGTAATCTGTTCACCCCTGTCCAATGTAATCTGTACTCCCTGTGTAATGTAACCTGTACACCCTGTACAATGTAATCTGATCACCCCTGTGCAATGTAACCTGTACACCCTGTGCAAAGTAACCTATACACCCCTATGCAAAGTAACCTGGACACGCTGTATAATGTTATCTGGACACCCCTGTGCAATGTAACCTCTTCACCCTGTGCAATGTAACCTGGACACCGCTTTGCAATGTAACCTGTACACACTGTGCAATGTAACCTGTACTCCCCTTTACAATGTAACCGGTGCACCCCTGTAAAATGTAACCTGTACACACCTGCGCAATGTAACCTGTACACCCTGTGCAATGTATCCTGTACACCCCTTTGCAATGTAATCTGTACACCCTGTACAATGTAATCTGTTCACTGCTGTGCAATGTAACCTGTACACCCCTGTGCAATGTAACATATACACTCTGTACAATGTTTTCTGAACACCCCTGTGCAATGTAACCTGTACACCTTTTGCAATGTAACCTGTAGACCCTGTACAATGTAATCTGTTCACCCCTGTTCAATGCAACCTGCACACCCTGTACAATGTAATCTGTTCACCCCTGTGCAATGTAACCTGTACACCCTGTGCAATGAAAACTGTATACCCTGGACAATGTAATGTATTCACCTCTGTGCAATGTAACCTGTACACCCTGTGCAATGTAACATGTACACCCTGTACAATGTAATCTGTTCACCCCTGTGCAATGTAATCTGTACACCCTGTACAATGTAATCTGTTCACTGCTGTGCAATGTATCCTGTACACCCCTGTGCAATGTAACATATTTAACACCCTGTACAATGTAATCTGTACACCCCTGTGCAACGTAACCTGTGCACCTTTGCAATGTAAACTGTATACCCTGTACAATATAATCTGTTCACTCCTGTGCAATGTAACCTGTACACCCTGTGCAATGTAATCTGATCACCCCTGTGCAATGTAACCTGTACACCCTGTGCAATGTAACCTGTACACCCTGTGCAATGTATCCTGTACACCCCTTTGCAATGTAATCTGTACACCCTGTACAATGTATCCTGTACACCCTGTGCAATGTAACATGTTCACCCTGTACAATGTAATCTGTTCACCCCTGTGCAATGTAATCTGTACACCCTGTACAATGTAATCTGTTCACCCCTGTGCAATGTAATCTGTACACCCTGTACAATGTAATCTGTTCACTGCTGTGCAATGTAACCTGTACACCCCTGTGCAATGTAACATATACACTCTGTACAATGTTTTCTGAACACCCCTGTGCAATGTAACCTGTACACCTTTTGCAATGTAACCTGTAGACCCTGTACAATGTAATCTGTTCACCCCTGTTCAATGCAACCTGCACACCCTGTACAATGTAATCTGTTCACCCCTGTGCAATGTAACCTGTACACCCTGTGCAATGAAAACTGTATACCCTGGACAATGTAATGTATTCATCTCTGTGCAATGTAACCTGTACACCCTGTGCAATGTAACATGTTCACCCTGTACAATGTAATCTGTTCACCCCTGTGCAATGTAATCTGTACACCCTGTACAATGTAATCTGTTCACCCCTGTGCAATGTAACCTGTACACCCTGTACAATGTAATCTGTTCACCCCTGTGCAATGTAACCTCTACACCCTGTGCAATGTAACCTGTACACCACTGTGCAATGTAACCTGTACACCCTGTACAATGTAATCTGTTCACTCCTGTGCAATGTAACCTGTACACCCTGTACAATGTAATCTGTTTACCCCTGAGCAATGTAACCTGTACATGCTGTACAATGTAACCCGTACACCCTGTGCAATGTAACCTGTACACCCTGTACAATGTAATTTGTTCACCCCTGTGCAATGTAACCTGTACACGCTGTACAATGTAACCTGTACACCCTGTACAAAGTAACCTTATCACCCCTGTGCAATGTAACCAGTACAACCGTTTGCAATGTAACCTGTCCACCCCTTTGCAATGTAACCTGTACACGCTGTACAATGTAATCTGTTTACCTCTGAGCAATGTAACCTGTACATGCTGTACAATGTAACCAGTACACCCTGTGCAATGTAACCTGTACGCCCTGTACAATGTAATCTGTTCACTGCTGTGCAATGTAACCTGTACACCCCTGTGCAATGTAACATATACACTCTGTACAATGTTATCTGTACACCCCTGTGCAATGTAACCTGTACACCTTTTGCAATGTAACCTGTACACGCTGTAGAATGTTATCTGGTCACCCTGTACAATGTAACCTGTACACCCTGTGCAATGTAACCTGTACAACCCTGTGCAATGTAACATGTGCACCCCTGTGCAATGTAACCTGCGCACCCTGTGCAATGTAACCTGTACACCCTGTACAATTTAATCTGTACACCCTGTACAAAGTAACCTTTTCACCCGTGTGCAATGTAACCTGTACACCCCTTAGCAATGTAACCTGTACACCCCTTTGCAATGTAACCTGTACACCCCTGTACAATGTAATCTGTTCACTCCTGTGCAATGTAACCTGTACACCCTGTACAATGTAATCTGTTTACCCCTGAGCAATGTAACCTGTACACGCTGTACAATTTAACCCGTACACCCTGTGCAATGTAACCTGTACACCCTATGCAATGTAACCTGTACACCCTGTACAATGTAATCTGTACACCCGTGTACAAAGTAACCTTTTCACCCTTGTGCAATGTAACCTGTACACCCCTGTGCAATGTAACCTGTGCACCCCTGTGCAATGTAACCTGTGCACCCTGTGCAATGTAACCTGTACACCCCTGTGTAATGTAACCTGTGCACCCAGTGCGATGTAACCTGTACACCCTGTATAATTTAATCTGTACACCCTGTACAAAGTAACCTTTTCACCCCTGTGCAATGTATCCTGTACACCCCTTTGCAATGTAACCTGTACACCCCTTTGCAATGTAACCTGTCCACCCTGTACAATGTAATCTGTTCACCCCTGTGCAATGTAACCTGTACACCCCTGTGCAATATAACCTCTACGTCGTGTACAATGTAATCTGTTCACTGCTGTGCAATGTATCCTGTACACCCCTGTGCAATGTAACTTATTTAACACCCTGTACAATGTAATCTGTACACCCCTGTGCAACGTAACTTTGCACCTTTGCAATGTAAACTGTATACCATGTACAATATAATCTGTTCACCCCTGTGCAATGTAACCTGTACAACCTGTGCAATGTAACCTGGACATCCCTGTGCAATGTAAGCTGTACACACCTGTGCAATGTAACCTGTACACCCTGTACAATGTAATCTGTTCACCCCTATGCAATGTAACCTGTACACCCTGTACAATGTAATCTGTTCACCCCTATGCAATGTAATCTGTTCACGCCTGTGCAATGTAACCTGTACACCCTATGCAATGAAAACTGTACGCCCTGTACAATATCATGTATTCACCTCTGTGCAATGTAACCTGTACACCCCTGTACAATATAACCTGTACACCCTGTACTATGTAAACTGTACACCCTGTGCAATGTAATCTGTTCACCCCTGTGCAATGTAACCTGTACACCCTGTGCAATGTAACATGTACACCCTGTACAATGTAATCTGTTCACCCCTGTGCAATGTAATCTCTACACCCTGTACAATGTAATCTGTTCACCCCTGTGCAATGTAATCTCGACACCCTGTACAATGTAATCTGTTCACCCCTGTGCAATGTAACCTGTACAGCCTGTACAATGTAATCTGTTTACCCCTGAGCAATGTAACCTGTACACGCTGTACAATGTAACCTGTACACCCTGTGCAATCTAACCTGTACACCCTGTACAATGTAATCTGTTCACCCCTGTGCAATGTAACCTGTACACTCTGTACAATGTAATCTGTTCACCCCTGTGCAATGTAATCTGTACAACCTGTACAATGTAATCTGTTCACCCCAGTGCAATGTAACGTGTACACCCCCATGCAATGTAACCTGTACACCCTGTACAATGTAATCAGTTCACCCCTGTGCAACGTAACCTGTACGCCCTGTGCAATGTAACCTGTACACCCCTGTACAGGGTAACCTGTATACCCTGTGCAATATAACCTTTACACCCCTGTGCAATGTAACCTGTACACCCTGTACAATGTAATCTGTTCACCCCTGTGCAATGTAACCTGTACACTCTGTACAATGTAATCTGGTCACCCCTGTGCAATGTAACCTGTACAACCTGTGCAATGTAACGTGTACACCCTGTGCAATGTAACCTGTACACCCTGTACAATGAAATCTGTTCTCCGCTGTGCAATGTGACCTGTACACCCATTTGCAATGTAACCTGAACACCCTGTACAATGTAATCTGTTCACGCCTGTGCAATGTAACCTGTACGCCCTGTACAATGTAATCTGTTCACCCCTGTCCAATGTAATCTGTACTCCCTGTGTAATGTAACCTGTACACCCTGTACAATGTAATCTGATCACCCCTGTGCAATGTAACCTGTACACCCTGTGCAAAGTAACCTATACACCCCTATGCAAAGTAACCTGGACACGCTGTATAATGTTATCTGGACACCCCTGTGCAATGTAACCTCTTCACCCTGTGCAATGTAACCTGGACACCGCTTTGCAATGTAACCTGTACACACTGTGCAATGTAACCTGTACTCCCCTTTACAATGTAACCGGTGCACCCCTGTAAAATGTAACCTGTACACACCTGCGCAATGTAACCTGTACACCCTGTGCAATGTATCCTGTACACCCCTTTGCAATGAAATCTGTACACCCTGTACAATGTAATCTGTTCACTGCTGTGCAATGTAACCTGTACACCCCTGTGCAATGTAACATATACACTCTGTACAATGTTTTCTGAACACCCCTGTGCAATGTAACCTGTACACCTTTTGCAATGTAACCTGTAGACCCTGTACAATGTAATCTGTTCACCCCTGTTCAATGCAACCTGCACACCCTGTACAATGTAATCTGTTCACCCCTGTGCAATGTAACCTGTACACCCTGTGCAATGAAAACTGTATACCCTGGACAATGTAATGTATTCACCTCTGTGCAATGTAACCTGTACACCCTGTGCAATGTAACATGTACACCCTGTACAATGTAATCTGTTCACCCCTGTGCAATGTAATCTGTACACCCTGTACAATGTAATCTGTTCACTGCTGTGCAATGTATCCTGTACACCCCTGTGCAATGTAACATATTTAACACCCTGTACAATGTAATCTGTACACCCCTGTGCAACGTAACCTGTGCACCTTTGCAATGTAAACTGTATACCCTGTACAATATAATCTGTTCACTCCTGTGCAATGTAACCTGTACACCCTGTGCAATGTAATCTGATCACCCCTGTGCAATGTAACCTGTACACCCTGTGCAATGTAACCTGTACACCCTGTGCAATGTATCCTGTACACCCCTTTGCAATGTAATCTGTACACCCTGTACAATGTATCCTGTACACCCTGTGCAATGTAACATGTTCACCCTGTACAATGTAATCTGTTCACCCCTGTGCAATGTAATCTGTACACCCTGTACAATGTAATCTGTTCACCCCTGTGCAATGTAATCTGTACACCCTGTACAATGTAATCTGTTCACTGCTGTGCAATGTAACCTGTACACCCCTGTGCAATGTAACATATACACTCTGTACAATGTTTTCTGAACACCCCTGTGCAATGTAACCTGTACACCTTTTGCAATGTAACCTGTAGACCCTGTACAATGTAATCTGTTCACCCCTGTTCAATGCAACCTGCACACCCTGTACAATGTAATCTGTTCACCCCTGTGCAATGTAACCTGTACACCCTGTGCAATGAAAACTGTATACCCTGGACAATGTAATGTATTCATCTCTGTGCAATGTAACCTGTACACCCTGTGCAATGTAACATGTTCACCCTGTACAATGTAATCTGTTCACCCCTGTGCAATGTAATCTGTACACCCTGTACAATGTAATCTGTTCACCCCTGTGCAATGTAACCTGTACACCCTGTACAATGTAATCTGTTCACCCCTGTGCAATGTAACCTCTACACCCTGTGCAATGTAACCTGTACACCACTGTGCAATGTAACCTGTACACCCTGTACAATGTAATCTGTTCACTCCTGTGCAATGTAACCTGTACACCCTGTACAATGTAATCTGTTTACCCCTGAGCAATGTAACCTGTACATGCTGTACAATGTAACCCGTACACCCTGTGCAATGTAACCTGTACACCCTGTACAATGTAATTTGTTCACCCCTGTGCAATGTAACCTGTACACGCTGTACAATGTAACCTGTACACCCTGTACAAAGTAATCTGTTCACCCCTGTGCAATGTAACCAGTACAACCGTTTGCAATGTAACCTGTCCACCCCTTTGCAATGTAACCTGTACACGCTGTACAATGTAATCTGTTTACCCCTGAGCAATGTAACCTGTACATGCTGTACAATGTAACCAGTACACCCTGTGCAATGTAACCTGTACGCCCTGTACAATGTAATCTGTTCACTGCTGTGCAATGTAACCTGTACACCCCTGTGCAATGTAACATATACACTGTACAATGTTATCTGTACACCCCTGTGCAATGTATCCTGTACACCTTTTGCAATGTAACCTGTACACGCTGTAGAATGTTATCTGGTCACCCTGTACAATGTAACCTGTACACCCTGTGCAATGTAACCTGTACAACCCTGTGCAATGTAACATGTGCACCCCTGTGCAATGTAACCTGTGCACCCTGTGCAATGTAACCTGTACCCCCTGTACAATGTAATCTGTACACCGTGTACAAAGTAACCTTTTCACCCCTGTGCAATGTAACTTTTCACCCCTGTGCAATGTAACCTGTGCACCCTGTGCAATGTAACCTGTACACCCTGTACAATTTAATCTGTACACCCTGTACAAAGTAACCTTTTCACCCCTGTGCAATGTAACCTGTACACCCCTTTGCAATGTAACCTGTACACCCCTTTGCAATGTAACCTGTACACCCCTGTACAATGTAATCTGTTCACTCCTGTGCAATGTAACCTGTACACCCTGTACAATGTAATCTGTTTACCCCTGAGCAATGTAACCTGTATACGCTGTACAATGTAAACCGTACACCCTGTGCAATGTAACCTGTACACCCTATGCAATGTAACCTGTACAATGTAATCTGTACACCCGTGTACAAAGTAACCTTTTCACCCTTGTGCAATGTAACCTGTGCACCCCTGTGCAATGTAACCTGTGCACCCTGTGCAATGTAACCTGTACACCCCTGTGTAATGTAACCTGTGCACCCAGTGCGATGTAACCTGTACACCCTGTACAATTTAATCTGTACACCCTGTACAAAGTAACCTTTTCACCCCTGTGCAATGTATCCTGTACACCCCTTTGCAATGTAACCTGTACACCCCTTTGCAATGTAACCTGTCCACCCTGTACAATGTAATCTGTTCACCCCTGTGCAATGTAACCTGTACACCCCTGTGCAATATAACCTGTACGTCGTGTACAATGTAATCTGTTCACTGCTGTGCAATGTATCCTGTACACCCCTGTGCAATGTAACTTATTTAACACCCTGTACAATGTAATCTGTACACCCCTGTGCAACGTAACTTTGCACCTTTGCAATGTAAACTGTATACCCTGTACAATATAATCTGTTCACCCCTGTGCAATGTAACCTGTACAACCTGTGCAATGTAACCTGGACATCCCTGTATAATGTAACCTGTACACCCTGTGCAATGTAAGCTGTACACACCTGTGCAATGTAACCTGTACACCCTGTACAATGTAATCTGTTCACCCCTATGCAATGTAACCTGTACACCCTGTACAATGTAATCTGTTCACCCCTATGCAATGTAATCTGTTCACGCCTGTGCAATGTAACCTGTACACCCTATGCAATGAAAACTGTACGCCCTGTACAATATAATGTATTCGCCTCTGTGCAATGTAACCTGCACACCCCTGTACAATATAACCTGTACACCCTGTACTATGTAAACTGTACACCCTGTACAATGTAATCTGTTCACCCCTGTGCAATGTAACCTGTACACCCTGTGCAATGTAACATGTACACCCTGTACAATGTAATCTGTTCACCCCTGTGCAATGTAATCTCTACACCCTGTACAATGTAATCTGTTCACCCCTGTGCAATGTAATCTCTACACCCTGTACAATGTAATCTGTTCACCCCTGTGCAATGTAACCTGTACACCCTGTACAATGTAATCTGTTTACCCCTGAGCAATGTAACCTGTACACGCTGTACAATGTAACCTGTACACCCTGTGCAATGTAACCTGTACACCCTGTACAATGTAATGTGTTCACCCCTGTGCAATGTAACCTGTACACGCTTTTCAATGTAACCTGTACACCCTGTACAAAGTAACCTTATCACCCCTGTGCAATGTAACCAGTACAACCGTTTGCAATGTAACCTGTCCACCCCTTTGCAATGTAACCTGTACACGCTGTACAATGTAATCTGTTTACCCCTGAGCAATGTAACCTGTACATGCTGTACAATGTAACCAGTACACCCTGTGCAATGTAACCTGTACGCCCTGTACAATGTAATCTGTTTACTGCTGTGCAATGTAACCTTTACACCCCTGTGCAATGTAACATATACACTCTGTACAATGTTATCTGTACACCCCTGTGCAATGTAACCTGTACACCTTTTGCAATGTAACCTGTACACGCTGTAGAATGTTATCTGTTCACCCTTGTGCAATGTAACCTGTACACCCTGTGCAATGTAAGCTGTACACATCTGTGCAATGTAACATGTACACCCTGTTCAATGCAACCTGCACACCCTGTACAAAGTAATCTGTTCACCCCTATGCAATGTAACCTGTACACCCTGTACAATGTAATCAGGTCACCATTGTGCAATGTAAACTCTACACCCTGAACAATGTAATCTGTTTACCCCTGAGCAATGTAACCTGTACACGCTGTACAATGTAACCCGTACACCCTTTGAAATGTAACCTGTACACCTTGTACAATGTAATCTGTTCACCCCTGTGCAATGTAACCTGTACACCCTGTGCAATGTAACATGTACACCCTGTACAATGTAATCTGTTCACCCCTGTGCAATGTAATCTGTACACCCTGTACAATGTAATCTGTTCACTGCTGTGCAATGTATCCTGTACACCCCTGTGCAATGTAACATATTTAACACCCTGTACAATGTAATCTGTACACCCCTGTGCAACGTAACCTGTGCACCTTTGCAATGTAAACTGTATACCCTGTACAATATAATCTGTTCACTCCTGTGCAATGTAACCTGTACACCCTGTGCAATGTAATCTGATCACCCCTGTGCAATGTAACCTGTACACCCTGTGCAATGTAACCTGTACACCCTGTGCAATGTATCCTGTACACCCCTTTGCAATGTAATCTGTACACCCTGTACAATGTATCCTGTACACCCTGTGCAATGTAACATGTTCACCCTGTACAATGTAATCTGTTCACCCCTGTGCAATGTAATCTGTACACCCTGTACAATGTAATCTGTTCACCCCTGTGCAATGTAATCTGTACACCCTGTACAATGTAATCTGTTCACTGCTGTGCAATGTAACCTGTACACCCCTGTGCAATGTAACATATACACTCTGTACAATGTTTTCTGAACACCCCTGTGCAATGTAACCTGTACACCTTTTGCAATGTAACCTGTAGACCCTGTACAATGTAATCTGTTCACCCCTGTTCAATGCAACCTGCACACCCTGTACAATGTAATCTGTTCACCCCTGTGCAATGTAACCTGTACACCCTGTGCAATGAAAACTGTATACCCTGGACAATGTAATGTATTCATCTCTGTGCAATGTAACCTGTACACCCTGTGCAATGTAACATGTTCACCCTGTACAATGTAATCTGTTCACCCCTGTGCAATGTAATCTGTACACCCTGTACAATGTAATCTGTTCACCCCTGTGCAATGTAACCTGTACACCCTGTACAATGTAATCTGTTCACCCCTGTGCAATGTAACCTCTACACCCTGTGCAATGTAACCTGTACACCACTGTGCAATGTAACCTGTACACCCTGTACAATGTAATCTGTTCACTCCTGTGCAATGTAACCTGTACACCCTGTACAATGTAATCTGTTTACCCCTGAGCAATGTAACCTGTACATGCTGTACAATGTAACCCGTACACCCTGTGCAATGTAACCTGTACACCCTGTACAATGTAATTTGTTCACCCCTGTGCAATGTAACCTGTACACGCTGTACAATGTAACCTGTACACCCTGTACAAAGTAATCTGTTCACCCCTGTGCAATGTAACCAGTACAACCGTTTGCAATGTAACCTGTCCACCCCTTTGCAATGTAACCTGTACACGCTGTACAATGTAATCTGTTTACCCCTGAGCAATGTAACCTGTACATGCTGTACAATGTAACCAGTACACCCTGTGCAATGTAACCTGTACGCCCTGTACAATGTAATCTGTTCACTGCTGTGCAATGTAACCTGTACACCCCTGTGCAATGTAACATATACACTGTACAATGTTATCTGTACACCCCTGTGCAATGTATCCTGTACACCTTTTGCAATGTAACCTGTACACGCTGTAGAATGTTATCTGGTCACCCTGTACAATGTAACCTGTACACCCTGTGCAATGTAACCTGTACAACCCTGTGCAATGTAACATGTGCACCCCTGTGCAATGTAACCTGTGCACCCTGTGCAATGTAACCTGTACCCCCTGTACAATGTAATCTGTACACCGTGTACAAAGTAACCTTTTCACCCCTGTGCAATGTAACTTTTCACCCCTGTGCAATGTAACCTGTGCACCCTGTGCAATGTAACCTGTACACCCTGTACAATTTAATCTGTACACCCTGTACAAAGTAACCTTTTCACCCCTGTGCAATGTAACCTGTACACCCCTTTGCAATGTAACCTGTACACCCCTTTGCAATGTAACCTGTACACCCCTGTACAATGTAATCTGTTCACTCCTGTGCAATGTAACCTGTACACCCTGTACAATGTAATCTGTTTACCCCTGAGCAATGTAACCTGTATACGCTGTACAATGTAAACCGTACACCCTGTGCAATGTAACCTGTACACCCTATGCAATGTAACCTGTACAATGTAATCTGTACACCCGTGTACAAAGTAACCTTTTCACCCTTGTGCAATGTAACCTGTGCACCCCTGTGCAATGTAACCTGTGCACCCTGTGCAATGTAACCTGTACACCCCTGTGTAATGTAACCTGTGCACCCAGTGCGATGTAACCTGTACACCCTGTACAATTTAATCTGTACACCCTGTACAAAGTAACCTTTTCACCCCTGTGCAATGTATCCTGTACACCCCTTTGCAATGTAACCTGTACACCCCTTTGCAATGTAACCTGTCCACCCTGTACAATGTAATCTGTTCACCCCTGTGCAATGTAACCTGTACACCCCTGTGCAATATAACCTGTACGTCGTGTACAATGTAATCTGTTCACTGCTGTGCAATGTATCCTGTACACCCCTGTGCAATGTAACTTATTTAACACCCTGTACAATGTAATCTGTACACCCCTGTGCAACGTAACTTTGCACCTTTGCAATGTAAACTGTATACCCTGTACAATATAATCTGTTCACCCCTGTGCAATGTAACCTGTACAACCTGTGCAATGTAACCTGGACATCCCTGTATAATGTAACCTGTACACCCTGTGCAATGTAAGCTGTACACACCTGTGCAATGTAACCTGTACACCCTGTACAATGTAATCTGTTCACCCCTATGCAATGTAACCTGTACACCCTGTACAATGTAATCTGTTCACCCCTATGCAATGTAATCTGTTCACGCCTGTGCAATGTAACCTGTACACCCTATGCAATGAAAACTGTACGCCCTGTACAATATAATGTATTCGCCTCTGTGCAATGTAACCTGCACACCCCTGTACAATATAACCTGTACACCCTGTACTATGTAAACTGTACACCCTGTACAATGTAATCTGTTCACCCCTGTGCAATGTAACCTGTACACCCTGTGCAATGTAACATGTACACCCTGTACAATGTAATCTGTTCACCCCTGTGCAATGTAATCTCTACACCCTGTACAATGTAATCTGTTCACCCCTGTGCAATGTAATCTCTACACCCTGTACAATGTAATCTGTTCACCCCTGTGCAATGTAACCTGTACACCCTGTACAATGTAATCTGTTTACCCCTGAGCAATGTAACCTGTACACGCTGTACAATGTAACCTGTACACCCTGTGCAATGTAACCTGTACACCCTGTACAATGTAATGTGTTCACCCCTGTGCAATGTAACCTGTACACGCTTTTCAATGTAACCTGTACACCCTGTACAAAGTAACCTTATCACCCCTGTGCAATGTAACCAGTACAACCGTTTGCAATGTAACCTGTCCACCCCTTTGCAATGTAACCTGTACACGCTGTACAATGTAATCTGTTTACCCCTGAGCAATGTAACCTGTACATGCTGTACAATGTAACCAGTACACCCTGTGCAATGTAACCTGTACGCCCTGTACAATGTAATCTGTTTACTGCTGTGCAATGTAACCTTTACACCCCTGTGCAATGTAACATATACACTCTGTACAATGTTATCTGTACACCCCTGTGCAATGTAACCTGTACACCTTTTGCAATGTAACCTGTACACGCTGTAGAATGTTATCTGTTCACCCTTGTGCAATGTAACCTGTACACCCTGTGCAATGTAAGCTGTACACATCTGTGCAATGTAACATGTACACCCTGTTCAATGCAACCTGCACACCCTGTACAAAGTAATCTGTTCACCCCTATGCAATGTAACCTGTACACCCTGTACAATGTAATCAGGTCACCATTGTGCAATGTAAACTCTACACCCTGAACAATGTAATCTGTTTACCCCTGAGCAATGTAACCTGTACACGCTGTACAATGTAACCCGTACACCCTTTGAAATGTAACCTGTACACCTTGTACAATGTAATCTGTTCACCCCTGTGCAATGTAACCTGTACACGCTGTACAATGTAACCTGTACACCCTGTACAAAGTAACCTTATCACCCCTGTGCCATGTAACCAGTACAACCGTTTGCAATGTAACCTGTCCACCCCTTTGCAATGTAACCTGTACACCCTGTACAATGTAAAGTATTCACCTCTGTGCAATGTAACCTGTACACCCTGTGCAATGTAACCTATACACCCCTGTACAATATAACCTGTACACCCTGTACTATGTAAACTGTACACCCTGTACAATGTAATCTGTTCACTGCTGTGCAATGTAACCTGTACACCCCTGTGCAATGTAACATATACACTCTGCACAATGTTATCTGTACAACCCTGTGCAATGTAACCTGTACACCTTTTGCACTGTAACCTGTATACCCTGTACAATGTATTCTGTTCACCCCTGTGCAATGTAACCTGTACACCCTGTGCAATGTAAGCTGTACACATCTGTGCAATGTAACATGTACACCCTGTTCAATGCAACCTGCACACCCTGTACAATGTAATCTGTTCACACCAATGCAATGTAACCTGTACACCCTGTACAATGTAATCTGTTCAAACCCTGTGCAATGTAACCTGTGCACCCCTTTGCAATGTAACCTGTACACGCTGTACAATGTAATCTGTTCACAACTGTGCAATGTAAACTGTACACCCTGTGCAATGTAACCACTACACCCTTGCGCAATGTAACCTTTACACCCTGTGCAATGTAAACTGTACACCCTGTACAATGTAATCTGTTCACGCCTGTGCAATGTAACCTGTATGCCCTGTACAATGTAATCTGTTCACCCCTGTGCAATGTAACCTGTACTCCCTGTGCAATGTAACCTGTACACCCTGTGCACTGTAACCTATACACCCCTGTGTAAAGTAACCTGTACACGCTGTATAATGTTATCTGGTCACCCCTGTGCAAAGTAACCTGTACACCCTGTGCAATGTAACTGTTAACCCTTTTCCAATGTAACCTGTACAGCCTGTGCAATGTAATCTGTTCATCCCTGTGCAATGTAACCTGTACACCCCGTGCAATGTAACCTGTACATCCTGTACAATGTAATCTGTTCATGCCTGTGCAATGTAACCTGTACACCCCTGTGCAATGTAACCTGTACACCCCTGTGCAATGTAACCTGTACGCCCTGTACAATGTAATCTGTTCATCCATGTGCAATGTAACCTGTACTCCCTGTGCAATGCAACCTCTACACCCCTGCACAATGTAACCTGTACACCCTGTACAATGTAAACTGTTCACCCCTGTGCAATGTAACCTGTACACCCCTGCGCAATGTAACCTGTACACCCCTGTGCAAAGTAACCTGTACACGCTGTACAATGTTGTCTGGACACCCCTGTGCAATGTAACCTCCACACCTTGTGCAATGTAACCTGTACACCCTTTGCAATGTCACCTGTACACCCTGTACAATGTAATCTGTTTACCCCTGAGCAATGTAACCTGTACACGCTGTACAATGTAACCCGTACACCCTGTGCAATGTAACCTGTACGCCCTGTACAATGTAATCTGTTCACTGCTGTGCAATGTAACCTGTACACCCCTGTGCAATGTAACATATACACTCTGTACAATGTTATCTGTACAACCCTGTGCAATGTAACCTGTACACCTTTTGCAATGTAAACTGTATACCCTGTGCAATGTAATCTGTTCACCCTGTGCAATGTAACTTGTTCATCCTGTGCAATGTAACCTGGACATCCCTGTCGAATGTAACCTGTACACCCTGTGCAATGTAAGCTGTACACACCTGTGTAATGTAACATGTACACCCTGTTCAATGCAAACTGCACACCCTGTACAATGTAATCTGTTCACCCCTATGCAATGTAACCTGTACACCCTGTACAATGTAATCAGGTCACCATTTTGCAATGTAAACACTCCACCCTGTGCAATGTAACCTGTAAACCCTGTACAATGTAATCTGTTCACCCCTGTGCAATGTAAACTATACACCCTGTACAATGTAATCTGTTCACCCCTGTGCAATGTAACCTGTACACCCCTTTGCAATGTAACCTGTACACGCTGTACAATGTAATCTGTTCACCCCTGTGCAATGTAACATGTACACCCTGTACAATGTAATCTGTTCACCCCTGTGCAATGTAATCTGTATACCCTATACAATGTAATCTGTTCACCCCTGTGCAATGTAACCTGCACACCATGTACAATGTAATCTGTTCACCCCTGTGCAATGTAACATGTACACCCTGTACAATGTAATCTGTTCACCCCTGTGCAATGTAACCTCTACACCCAGTGCAATGTAATCTGTACACCACTGTGCAATGTAACCTGTACACCCTGTACAATGTACTCTGTTCACTCCTGTGCAATGTAACCTGTACACCCTGTACAATATAATCTGTTTACCCCTGAGCAATGTAACCTGTACACGCTGTGCAATGTGACCTGTACACCCTGTGCAATGTAACCTGTACACCCTGTACAATGTAATCTGTTAACCCCTGTGCAATGTAACTTGTACACGCTATACAATGTAACCTGTACACCCTGTACAAAGTAACCTTATCACCCCTGTGCAATGTAACCAGCACAACCGTTTGCAATGTAACCTGTCGACCCCTTTGCAATGTAACCTGTACACCCTGTACAATGTAATCTGTTTACCCCTGAGCAATGTAACCTGTACACGCTGTAAAATGTAACCCGTACACCCTGTGCAATGTAACCTCTACACCCTGTGCAATGTAACCTGTACACCATTGTGCAATGTAACCTGTACACACTGTACAATGTATTCTGTTCACCCCTGTGCAATGTAACATGTACACCCTGTACAATGTTATCTGGTCACCCCTGTGCAATGTAACCTGTACACCCTGTGCAATGTAACCTGTACACCATTGTGCAATGTAACGTGTACACCCTGTACAATGTAATCTGTTCACTCCTGTGCAATGTAACCTGTACACCCTGTACAATGTAATCTGTTTACCCCTGAGCAATGTAACCTGTACACGCTGTACAATGTAACCCGTACACCCTGTGCAATGTAACCTGTACACCCTGTTCAATGTAATCTGTTCACCCCTGTGCAATGTAACCTGCACACCCTGTACAATGTAATCTGTTCACCCCTGTGCAATGTAACATGTACACCCTGTACAATGTAATCTGTTCACCCCTGTGCAATGTAACCTGTACACCCCTGCGCAATGTAACCTGTACACCCCTGTGCAAAGTAACCTGTACACGCTGTACAATGTTGTCTGGACACCCCTGTGCAATGTAACCTCCACACCTTGTGCAATGTAACCTGTACACCCTTTGCAATGTCACCTGTACACCCTGTACAATGTAATCTGTTTACCCCTGAGCAATGTAACCTGTACACGCTGTACAATGTAACCCGTACACCCTGTGCAATGTAACCTGTACGCCCTGTACAATGTAATCTGTTCACTGCTGTGCAATGTAACCTGTACACCCCTGTGCAATGTAACATATACACTCTGTACAATGTTATCTGTACAACCCTGTGCAATGTAACCTGTACACCTTTTGCAATGTAAACTGTATACCCTGTGCAATGTAATCTGTTCACCCCTGTGCAATGTAACTTGTTCATCCTGTGCAATGTAACCTGGACATCCCTGTCCAATGTAACCTGTACACCCTGTGCAATGTAAGCTGTACACACCTGTGTAATGTAACATGTACACCCTGTTCAATGCAAACTGCACACCCTGTGCAATGTAATCTGTTCACCCCTATGCAATGTAACCTGTACACCCTGTACAATGTAATCAGGTCACCATTTTGCAATGTAAACACTCCACCCTGTGCAATGTAACCTGTACACCCTGTACAATGTAATCTGTTCACCCCTGTGCAATGTAAACTATACACCCTGTACAATGTAATCTGTTCACCCCTGTGCAATGTAACCTGTACACCCCTTTGCAATGTAACCTGTACACGCTGTACAATGTAATCTGTTCACCCCTGTGCAATGTAACATGTACACCCTGTACAATGTAATCTGTTCACCCCTGTGCAATGTAATCTGTACACCCTGTACAATGTAATCTGTTCACCCCTGTGCAATGTAACCTGCACACCATGAACAATGTAATCTGTTCACCCCTGTGCAATGTAACATGTACACCCTGTACAATGTAATCTGTTCACCCCTGTGCAATGTAACCTCTACACCCAGTGCAATGTAATCTGTACACCACTGTGCAATGTAACCTGTACACCCTGTACAATGTACTCTGTTCACTCCTGTGCAATGTAACCTGTACACCCTGTACAATATAATCTGTTTACCCCTGAGCAATGTAACCTGTACACGCTGTGCAATGTAACCTGTCGACCCCTTTGCAATGTAACCTGTACACCCTGTACAATGTAATCTGTTTACTCCTGAGCAATGTAACCTGGACACGCTGTAAAATGTAACCCATACACCCTGTGCAATGTAATCTCTACACCCTGTGCAATGTAACCTGTACACCATTGTGCAATGTAACCTGTACACCCTGTACAATGTAATCTGTTCACCCCTGTGCAATGTAACATGTACACCCTGTACAATGTTATCTGGTCACCCCTGTGCAATGTAACCTGTACACCCTGTGCAATGTAACCTGTACACCATTGTGCAATGTAACCTGTACACCCTGTACAATGTAATCTGTTCACTCCTGTGCAATGTAACCTGTACACCCTGTACAATGTAATCTGTTTACCCCTGAGCAATGTAACCTGTACACGCTGTACAATGTGACCCGTACACCCTGTGCAATGTAACCTGTACACCCTGTTCAATGTAATCTGTTCACCCCTGTGCAATGTAACCTGCACACCCTGTACAATGTAATCTGTTCACCCCTGTGCAATGTAACATGTACACCCTGTACAATGTAATCTGTTCACCCCTGTGCAATGTAACCTCTACACCCTGTGCAATGTAACCTGTACACCACTGTGCAATGTAACCTGTACACCCTGTACAATGTAATCTGTTCACTCCTGTGCAATGTAACCTGTACACCCTGTACAATGTAATCTGTTTACCCCTGAGCAATGTAACCTGTACACGCTGTACAATGTAACCTGTACACCCTGTACAAAGTAACCTTATCACCCCTGTGCAATGTAACCAGTACAACCGTTTGCAATGTAACCTGTACAACCTGTGCAATGTAACCTGTACACCCTGTGCAATCTAACCTGTACATCCTGTACAATGTAATCTGTTCACCCCTGTGCAATGTAACCTGTCCACCCCTGTGTAATATAAACTGTACAACCTGTACAATGTAAACTGTTCACGCTTGTGCAATGTTACCTGTGCACCCTGTACAATGTCATCTGTTCACCCCTGTGCAATGTAAACTGTACACCCTGCGCAATGTAACCTCTACACCCCTGTGCAATGTAACCTGTATACCCTGGGCAATGTAAACAGTACGCGCTGTACACTGTAATCTGTTCACCCCTGTGCAATGTAACCTGTACACGCTGTACAATGTAACCTGTACACCCTGTACAATGTAATCTGTTCACCCCTGTGCAATGTAACCTATACACCCTGTGCAATGTAACCTGTACACCCCTGTACAAAGTAACCAGTACACGCTGTACAATGTTATCTGGTCACCCCTGTGCAATGTAACCTGTACACCCTGTGCAATGTAACGTGTACACCCTGTGCAATGTAACCTGTACACTCTGTACAATGAAATCTGTTCACCGCTGTGCAATGTAACCTGTACACCCCTTTGCAATGTAACCTGAACACCCTGTACAATGTAATCTGTTCACGCCTGTGCAATGTAACCTGTACGCCCTGTACAATGTAATCTGTTCACCCCTGTCCAATGTAATCTGTACTCCCTGTGCAATGTAACCTGTACACCCTGAACAATGTAATCTGATCACCCCTGTGCAATGTAACCTGTACACCCTGTGCAATGTAACCTATACACCCCTGTGCAAAGTAACCTGTACACGCTGTATAATGTTATCTGGTCACCCCTGTGCAATGTAACCTCTTCACCCTGTGCAATGTAACCTGTACACCCTGTGCAATGTAACCTGTACACCCCTGTGCAATGTAACCTGTACACCCTGTACAATGTAATCTGTACACCCTGTACAAAGTAACCTGGATACCCCTGTGCAATGTAACCTGGACACCCCTTTGCAATGTAACCTGTACACACTGTGCAATGTAACCTGTACACCCCTTTGTAATGTAACCTGTACACCCTGTGCAATGTAACCTGTGCACCACTGTACAATGTAATTTGTACCCCCCTGCGCAATGTAACCTGTACACCCCTTTGCAATGTAATCTGTACACCCTGTACAATGTAATCTTTTCACCCCAGTGCAATGTAACCTGTACACCCCTGTGCAATGTAACCTGTACGCCCCTGTGCAATGTAACCTGTACGCCCTGTACAATGTAAGCTGTGCACACCTGTGCAATGTAACATGTACACCCTGTTCAATGCAACCTGCACACCCTGTACAATGTAATCTGTTCACCCCTATGCAATGTAACCTGTACACCCTGTACAATGTAATCAGGTCACCCCTGTGCAATGTAAACTCTACACCCTGTGCAATGTAACCTGAACACCCTGTACAATGTAATCTGTTCACCCCTGTGCAATGTAACCTATACACCCTGTACAATGTAATCTGTTCACCCCTGTGCAATGTAACCTGTACACCCCTTTGCAATCTAACCTGTACACGCTGTACAATGTAATCTGTTCACAACTGTGCAATGTAAACTGTACACCCTGTAAAATGTAACCTGTACACCCCTGCGCAATGTAACCTGTACAGCCTGTGTAATATAACCTGTACACCCTGTACAATGTAACCTGTACACCCTGTGCAATGTAACCTCTACACCCTGTACAATGTAATCTGTTCACCCCTGTGCAATGTAACCTGTACACCCGTGAGCAAAGTAACCTGTACACGCTGTACAATGTTGTCTGGACACCCCTGTGCAATGTAACCTCCACACCCTGTGCAATGTAACCTGTACACCCTGTACAATGTAATCTGTTCATGCCTGTGCAATGTAACCTGTACGCCCTGTACAATCTAATCTGTTCATGCCTGTGCAATGTAACCTGTACACCCTGTGCAATGTAACCTGTACACCCCTGTGCAATGTAACCTGTACGCCCTGTACAATGTAATCTGTTCATCCCTGTGCAATGTAACCTGTACTCCCTGTGCAATGTAACCTGTACACCCCTGCACAATGTAACCTGTACACCCTGTACAATGTAATCTGTTCACCCCTGTGCAATGTAATCTGTACACACTGTACAATGTAATCTTTTCACCCCTGTGCAATGTAACCTGCACACCCTGTACAATGTAATCTGTTCACCCCTGTGCAATGTAACATGTACACCCCTGTGCAATGTAACATATACACTCTGTACAATGTTTTCTGAACACCCCTGTACAATGTAACCTCTACACCCTGTGCAATGTAACCTGTATACCACTGTGCAATGTAACCTGTACACACTGTGCAATGTAACCTGTACACCCTGTGCAATGTAACCTGTACACCCTGTACAATGTAATCTGTTGACCCCTTTGCAATGTAACCTGTACACCCTGTGCAATGTAATCTGTACACCCTGTACAAAGTAACCTTTTCACCCCTATGCAATGTAACCTGTACACCCCTTTGCAATGTAACCTGTACACCCTGTGCAATGTAGCCTGTGCACCACTGTACAATGTAATTTGTACACCCCTGCACAATGTAACCTGTACACCCCTTTGCAATGTAATCTGTACACCCTGTACAATGTAATCTTTTCACCCCAGTGCAATGGAACCTGTACACCCCTGTGCAATGTAACCTGTACGCCCTGTACAATGTAAGCTGTACACACCTGTGCAATGTAACATGTACACCCTGTTCAATGCAACCTGCACACCCTGTACAATGTAATCTGTTCACCCCTATGCAATGTAACCTGTACATCCTGTACAATGTAATCAGGTCACCCCTGTGCAATGTAAACTCTACACCCTGTGCAATGTAACCTGTACACCCTGTACAATGTAATCTGTTCACCCCTGTGCAATGTAACCTATACATCCTGTACAATGTAATCTGTTCACCCCTGTGCATGTAAACTGTACACTCTGTACAATTTAATCTGTTCACCCCTGTGCAATGTAACATGTACATCCTGGACAATGTAATCTGTTCACCCCTGTGCAATGTAATCTGTACACCCTGTACAATGTAATCTGTTCACCCCTGTGCAATGTAACCTGCACACCATGTACAATGTAATCTGTTCACCCCTGTGCAATATAAACTGTACAACCTGTACAATGTAAACTGTTCACCCCTGTGCAATGTAACCTGTACACCCTGTGCAATGTAATCTGTTCTCCACTGCGCAATGTAAACTGTACACCCTGTGCAATGTAACCACCAAACCCTTGCGCAATGTAACCTGCACACCCTGTACAATGTAATCTGTTCACACCTGTGCAATGTAACCTGTACACCCCTGTGCAATGTAACATATACACTCTGTACAATGTTATCTGTACAACCCTGTGCAATGTAACCTGTACACCTTTTGCAATGTAAACTGTATACCCTGTGCAATGTAATCTGTTCACCCCTGTGCAATGTAACTTGTTCATCCTGTGCAATGTAACCTGGACATCCCTGTCCAATGTAACCTGTACACCCTGTGCAATGTAAGCTGTACACACCTGTGTAATGTAACATGTACACCCTGTTCAATGCAAACTGCACACCCTGTGCAATGTAATCTGTTCACCCCTATGCAATGTAACCTGTACACCCTGTACAATGTAATCAGGTCACCATTTTGCAATGTAAACACTCCACCCTGTGCAATGTAACCTGTACACCCTGTACAATGTAATCTGTTCACCCCTGTGCAATGTAAACTATACACCCTGTACAATGTAATCTGTTCACCCCTGTGCAATGTAACCTGTACACCCCTTTGCAATGTAACCTGTACACGCTGTACAATGTAATCTGTTCACCCCTGTGCAATGTAACATGTACACCCTGTACAATGTAATCTGTTCACCCCTGTGCAATGTAATCTGTACACCCTGTACAATGTAATCTGTTCACCCCTGTGCAATGTAACCTGCACACCATGAACAATGTAATCTGTTCACCCCTGTGCAATGTAACATGTACACCCTGTACAATGTAATCTGTTCACCCCTGTGCAATGTAACCTCTACACCCAGTGCAATGTAATCTGTACACCACTGTGCAATGTAACCTGTACACCCTGTACAATGTACTCTGTTCACTCCTGTGCAATGTAACCTGTACACCCTGTACAATATAATCTGTTTACCCCTGAGCAATGTAACCTGTACACGCTGTGCAATGTAACCTGTCGACCCCTTTGCAATGTAACCTGTACACCCTGTACAATGTAATCTGTTTACTCCTGAGCAATGTAACCTGGACACGCTGTAAAATGTAACCCATACACCCTGTGCAATGTAATCTCTACACCCTGTGCAATGTAACCTGTACACCATTGTGCAATGTAACCTGTACACCCTGTACAATGTAATCTGTTCACCCCTGTGCAATGTAACATGTACACCCTGTACAATGTTATCTGGTCACCCCTGTGCAATGTAACCTGTACACCCTGTGCAATGTAACCTGTACACCATTGTGCAATGTAACCTGTACACCCTGTACAATGTAATCTGTTCACTCCTGTGCAATGTAACCTGTACACCCTGTACAATGTAATCTGTTTACCCCTGAGCAATGTAACCTGTACACGCTGTACAATGTGACCCGTACACCCTGTGCAATGTAACCTGTACACCCTGTTCAATGTAATCTGTTCACCCCTGTGCAATGTAACCTGCACACCCTGTACAATGTAATCTGTTCACCCCTGTGCAATGTAACATGTACACCCTGTACAATGTAATCTGTTCACCCCTGTGCAATGTAACCTCTACACCCTGTGCAATGTAACCTGTACACCACTGTGCAATGTAACCTGTACACCCTGTACAATGTAATCTGTTCACTCCTGTGCAATGTAACCTGTACACCCTGTACAATGTAATCTGTTTACCCCTGAGCAATGTAACCTGTACACGCTGTACAATGTAACCTGTACACCCTGTACAAAGTAACCTTATCACCCCTGTGCAATGTAACCAGTACAACCGTTTGCAATGTAACCTGTACAACCTGTGCAATGTAACCTGTACACCCTGTGCAATCTAACCTGTACATCCTGTACAATGTAATCTGTTCACCCCTGTGCAATGTAACCTGTCCACCCCTGTGTAATATAAACTGTACAACCTGTACAATGTAAACTGTTCACGCTTGTGCAATGTTACCTGTGCACCCTGTACAATGTCATCTGTTCACCCCTGTGCAATGTAAACTGTACACCCTGCGCAATGTAACCTCTACACCCCTGTGCAATGTAACCTGTATACCCTGGGCAATGTAAACAGTACGCGCTGTACACTGTAATCTGTTCACCCCTGTGCAATGTAACCTGTACACGCTGTACAATGTAACCTGTACACCCTGTACAATGTAATCTGTTCACCCCTGTGCAATGTAACCTATACACCCTGTGCAATGTAACCTGTACACCCCTGTACAAAGTAACCAGTACACGCTGTACAATGTTATCTGGTCACCCCTGTGCAATGTAACCTGTACACCCTGTGCAATGTAACGTGTACACCCTGTGCAATGTAACCTGTACACTCTGTACAATGAAATCTGTTCACCGCTGTGCAATGTAACCTGTACACCCCTTTGCAATGTAACCTGAACACCCTGTACAATGTAATCTGTTCACGCCTGTGCAATGTAACCTGTACGCCCTGTACAATGTAATCTGTTCACCCCTGTCCAATGTAATCTGTACTCCCTGTGCAATGTAACCTGTACACCCTGAACAATGTAATCTGATCACCCCTGTGCAATGTAACCTGTACACCCTGTGCAATGTAACCTATACACCCCTGTGCAAAGTAACCTGTACACGCTGTATAATGTTATCTGGTCACCCCTGTGCAATGTAACCTCTTCACCCTGTGCAATGTAACCTGTACACCCTGTGCAATGTAACCTGTACACCCCTGTGCAATGTAACCTGTACACCCTGTACAATGTAATCTGTACACCCTGTACAAAGTAACCTGGATACCCCTGTGCAATGTAACCTGGACACCCCTTTGCAATGTAACCTGTACACACTGTGCAATGTAACCTGTACACCCCTTTGTAATGTAACCTGTACACCCTGTGCAATGTAACCTGTGCACCACTGTACAATGTAATTTGTACCCCCCTGCGCAATGTAACCTGTACACCCCTTTGCAATGTAATCTGTACACCCTGTACAATGTAATCTTTTCACCCCAGTGCAATGTAACCTGTACACCCCTGTGCAATGTAACCTGTACGCCCCTGTGCAATGTAACCTGTACGCCCTGTACAATGTAAGCTGTGCACACCTGTGCAATGTAACATGTACACCCTGTTCAATGCAACCTGCACACCCTGTACAATGTAATCTGTTCACCCCTATGCAATGTAACCTGTACACCCTGTACAATGTAATCAGGTCACCCCTGTGCAATGTAAACTCTACACCCTGTGCAATGTAACCTGAACACCCTGTACAATGTAATCTGTTCACCCCTGTGCAATGTAACCTATACACCCTGTACAATGTAATCTGTTCACCCCTGTGCAATGTAACCTGTACACCCCTTTGCAATCTAACCTGTACACGCTGTACAATGTAATCTGTTCACAACTGTGCAATGTAAACTGTACACCCTGTAAAATGTAACCTGTACACCCCTGCGCAATGTAACCTGTACAGCCTGTGTAATATAACCTGTACACCCTGTACAATGTAACCTGTACACCCTGTGCAATGTAACCTCTACACCCTGTACAATGTAATCTGTTCACCCCTGTGCAATGTAACCTGTACACCCGTGAGCAAAGTAACCTGTACACGCTGTACAATGTTGTCTGGACACCCCTGTGCAATGTAACCTCCACACCCTGTGCAATGTAACCTGTACACCCTGTACAATGTAATCTGTTCATGCCTGTGCAATGTAACCTGTACGCCCTGTACAATCTAATCTGTTCATGCCTGTGCAATGTAACCTGTACACCCTGTGCAATGTAACCTGTACACCCCTGTGCAATGTAACCTGTACGCCCTGTACAATGTAATCTGTTCATCCCTGTGCAATGTAACCTGTACTCCCTGTGCAATGTAACCTGTACACCCCTGCACAATGTAACCTGTACACCCTGTACAATGTAATCTGTTCACCCCTGTGCAATGTAATCTGTACACACTGTACAATGTAATCTTTTCACCCCTGTGCAATGTAACCTGCACACCCTGTACAATGTAATCTGTTCACCCCTGTGCAATGTAACATGTACACCCCTGTGCAATGTAACATATACACTCTGTACAATGTTTTCTGAACACCCCTGTACAATGTAACCTCTACACCCTGTGCAATGTAACCTGTATACCACTGTGCAATGTAACCTGTACACACTGTGCAATGTAACCTGTACACCCTGTGCAATGTAACCTGTACACCCTGTACAATGTAATCTGTTGACCCCTTTGCAATGTAACCTGTACACCCTGTGCAATGTAATCTGTACACCCTGTACAAAGTAACCTTTTCACCCCTATGCAATGTAACCTGTACACCCCTTTGCAATGTAACCTGTACACCCTGTGCAATGTAGCCTGTGCACCACTGTACAATGTAATTTGTACACCCCTGCACAATGTAACCTGTACACCCCTTTGCAATGTAATCTGTACACCCTGTACAATGTAATCTTTTCACCCCAGTGCAATGGAACCTGTACACCCCTGTGCAATGTAACCTGTACGCCCTGTACAATGTAAGCTGTACACACCTGTGCAATGTAACATGTACACCCTGTTCAATGCAACCTGCACACCCTGTACAATGTAATCTGTTCACCCCTATGCAATGTAACCTGTACATCCTGTACAATGTAATCAGGTCACCCCTGTGCAATGTAAACTCTACACCCTGTGCAATGTAACCTGTACACCCTGTACAATGTAATCTGTTCACCCCTGTGCAATGTAACCTATACATCCTGTACAATGTAATCTGTTCACCCCTGTGCATGTAAACTGTACACTCTGTACAATTTAATCTGTTCACCCCTGTGCAATGTAACATGTACATCCTGGACAATGTAATCTGTTCACCCCTGTGCAATGTAATCTGTACACCCTGTACAATGTAATCTGTTCACCCCTGTGCAATGTAACCTGCACACCATGTACAATGTAATCTGTTCACCCCTGTGCAATATAAACTGTACAACCTGTACAATGTAAACTGTTCACCCCTGTGCAATGTAACCTGTACACCCTGTGCAATGTAATCTGTTCTCCACTGCGCAATGTAAACTGTACACCCTGTGCAATGTAACCACCAAACCCTTGCGCAATGTAACCTGCACACCCTGTACAATGTAATCTGTTCACACCTGTGCAATGTAATCTGTTCACCCCTGTACAATGTAATCTGTTCACCCCTGTGCAATGTAACCTGTACTCCCTGAGCAATGTAACCTGTACACCCTGTGCAATGTAACCTATGCACCCCTGTGCAAAGTAACCTGCACATGCTGTACAATGTTATCTGGTCACCCCTGTGCAATGTAACCTGTACACACTGTGCAATGTAACCTGTACACCCTGTGCAATGTAACCTGTACACCCTGTACAATGTAATCTGTTCACCCCTTTGCAATGTAACCTGTACACCCTGTACAATGTAATCTGTTCACCCCTGTGCAATGTAACATGTACACCCTGTACAATGTAATCTGTTCACCCCTGTGCAATGTAATCTGTACACCCTGTACAATGTAATCTGTTCACCCCTGTGCAATGTAACCTGCACACCATCTACAATGTAATCTGTTCACCCCTGTGCAATGTAACCTGTACACCCTGTACAATGTAATCTGTTCACCCCTGCGCAATGTAGCCTCTACACCCTGTGCAATGTAACCTGTACACCACTGTGCAATGTATCCTGTACACCCTGTACAACGTACTCTGTTCACTCCTGTGCAATGTAACCTGTACACCCTGTACAATGTAATCTGTTAACCCCTGTGCAATGTAACCTGTACACGCTGTGCAATGTAACCTGTACACGCTGTACAAAGTAACCTTATCACCCCTGTGCAATGTAACCAGCACAACCGTTTGCAATGTAACCTGTCGACCCCTTTGCAATGTAACCTGTACACCCTGTACAATGTAATCTGTTTACCCCTGAGCAATGTAACCTGTACACGCTGTAAAATGTAACCCGTACAACTTGTGCAATGTAACCTCTACACCCTGTGCAATGTAACCTGTACACCATTGTGCAATGTAACCTGTACACACTGTACAATGTAATCTGTTCACCCCTGTGCAATGTAACATGTACACCCTGTACAATGTTATCTGGTCACCCCTGTGCAATGTAACCTGTACACCCTGTGCAATGTAACCTGTACACCATTGTGCAATGTAACGTGTACACCCTGTACAATGTAATCTGTTCACTCCTGTGCAATGTAACCTGTACACCCTGTACAATGTAATCTGTTTACCCCTGAGCAATGTAACCTGTACACGCTGTACAATGTAACCCGTACACCCTGTGCAATGTAACCTGTACACGCTGTACAATGTAATCTGTTCACCCCTGTGCAATGTAACCTGCACACCCTGTACAATGTAATCTGTTCACCCCTGTGCAATGTAACATGTACACCCTGTACAATGTAATCTGTTCACCCCTGTGCAATGTAACCTCTACACCCTGTGCAATGTTACGCTTACACCACTGTGCAATGTAACCTGTACACCCTGTACAATGTAATCTGTTCACTCCTGTGCAATGTAACCTGTACACCCTGTACAATGTAATCTGTTTACCCCTGAGCAATGTAACCTGTACACGCTGTACAATGTAACCTGTACACCCTGTACAAAGTAACCTTATCACCCCTGTGCAATGTAACCAGTACAACCGTTTGCAATGTAACCTGTACAACCTGTGCAATGTAACCTGTACACCCTGTGCAATCTAACCTGTACATCCTGTACAATGTAATCTTTTCACCCCTGTGCAATGTAACCTGTGCACCCTGTGCAATGTAACCTGTACACCCCTGTGTAATATAAACTGTACAACCTGTACAATGTAAACTGTTCACGCTTGTGCAATGTAACCTGTACACCCTGTACAATGTCATCTGTTCACCCCTGTGCAATGTAAACTGTACACCCTGCGCAATGTAACCACCAAACCCTTGCGCAATGTAACCTGCACACCCTGTACAATGTAATCTGTTCACACCTGTGCAATGTAATCTGTTCACCCCTGTACAATGTAATCTGTTCACCCCTGTGCAATGTAACCTGTACTCCCTGAGCAATGTAACCTGTACACCCTGTGCAATGTAACCTATGCACCCCTGTGCAAAGTAACCTGCACATGCTGTACAATGTTATCTGGTCACCCCTGTGCAATGTAACCTGTACACACTGTGCAATGTAACCTGTACACCCTGTGCAATGTAACCTGTACACCCTGTACAATGTAATCTGTTCACCCCTTTGCAATGTAACCTGTACACCCTGTACAATGTAATCTGTTCACCCCTGTGCAATGTAACATGTACACCCTGTACAATGTAATCTGTTCACCCCTGTGCAATGTAATCTGTACACCCTGTACAATGTAATCTGTTCACCCCTGTGCAATGTAACCTGCACACCATCTACAATGTAATCTGTTCACCCCTGTGCAATGTAACCTGTACACCCTGTACAATGTAATCTGTTCACCCCTGCGCAATGTAGCCTCTACACCCTGTGCAATGTAACCTGTACACCACTGTGCAATGTATCCTGTACACCCTGTACAACGTACTCTGTTCACTCCTGTGCAATGTAACCTGTACACCCTGTACAATGTAATCTGTTAACCCCTGTGCAATGTAACCTGTACACGCTGTGCAATGTAACCTGTACACCCTGTACAAAGTAACCTTATCACCCCTGTGCAATGTAACCAGCACAACCGTTTGCAATGTAACCTGTCGACCCCTTTGCAATGTAACCTGTACACCCTGTACAATGTAATCTGTTTACCCCTGAGCAATGTAACCTGTACACGCTGTAAAATGTAACCCGTACAACTTGTGCAATGTAACCTCTACACCCTGTGCAATGTAACCTGTACACCATTGTGCAATGTAACCTGTACACACTGTACAATGTAATCTGTTCACCCCTGTGCAATGTAACATGTACACCCTGTACAATGTTATCTGGTCACCCCTGTGCAATGTAACCTGTACACCCTGTGCAATGTAACCTGTACACCATTGTGCAATGTAACGTGTACACCCTGTACAATGTAATCTGTTCACTCCTGTGCAATGTAACCTGTACACCCTGTACAATGTAATCTGTTTACCCCTGAGCAATGTAACCTGTACACGCTGTACAATGTAACCCGTACACCCTGTGCAATGTAACCTGTACACGCTGTACAATGTAATCTGTTCACCCCTGTGCAATGTAACCTGCACACCCTGTACAATGTAATCTGTTCACCCCTGTGCAATGTAACATGTACACCCTGTACAATGTAATCTGTTCACCCCTGTGCAATGTAACCTCTACACCCTGTGCAATGTTACGCTTACACCACTGTGCAATGTAACCTGTACACCCTGTACAATGTAATCTGTTCACTCCTGTGCAATGTAACCTGTACACCCTGTACAATGTAATCTGTTTACCCCTGAGCAATGTAACCTGTACACGCTGTACAATGTAACCTGTACACCCTGTACAAAGTAACCTTATCACCCCTGTGCAATGTAACCAGTACAACCGTTTGCAATGTAACCTGTACAACCTGTGCAATGTAACCTGTACACCCTGTGCAATCTAACCTGTACATCCTGTACAATGTAATCTTTTCACCCCTGTGCAATGTAACCTGTGCACCCTGTGCAATGTAACCTGTACACCCCTGTGTAATATAAACTGTACAACCTGTACAATGTAAACTGTTCACGCTTGTGCAATGTAACCTGTACACCCTGTACAATGTCATCTGTTCACCCCTGTGCAATGTAAACTGTACACCCTGCGCAATGTAACCTCTACACCCCTGTGCAATGTAACCTGTATACCCTGGGCAATGTAAACAGTACGCGCTGTACAATGTAATCTGTTCACCCCTGTGCAATGTAACCTGTACACGCTGTACAATGTAACATGTACTCCCTGTACAATGTAATCTGTTCACCCCTGTGCAATGTAACCTATACACCCTGTACAAAGTAACCAGTACACGCTGTACAATGTTATCTGGTCACCGCTGTGCAATGTAACCTGTACACCCTGTGCAATGTAACGTGTACACCCTGTGCAATGTAACCTGTACACCCTGTACAATGAAATCAGTTCACCGCTGTGCAATGTAACCTGTACACCCCTTTGCAATGTAACCTGAACACCCTGTACAATGTAATCTGTTCACGCCTGTGCAATGTAACCTGTACGCCCTGTACAATGTAATCTGTTCACCCCTGTCCAATGTAATCTGTACTCCCTGTGCAATGTAACCTGTACCCCCTGTACAATGTAATCTGATCACCCCTGTGCAATGTAACCTGTACACCCTGTGCAATGTAACCTATACACCCCTGTGCAAAGTAACCTGTACACGCTGTATAATGTTATCTGGTCACCCCTGTGCAATGTAACCTCTTCACCCTGTGCAATGTAACCTGTACACCCTGTGCAATGTAACCTGTACACCCCTGTGCAATGTAACCTGTACACCCTGTACAATGTAATCTGTACACCCTGTACAAAGTAAACTTTTCACCCCTGTGCAATGTAACCTGGACACCCCTTTGCAATGTAACCTGTACACACTGTGCAATGTAACCTGTACACCCCTTTGCAATGTAACCTGTACACCCTGTGCAATGTAAACTGCACACCCTGTACAATGTAATCTGTTCACACCTGTACAATGTAATATGTTCACCCCTGTGCAATGTAATCTCTACACCCTGTGCAATGTAACCTGTATACCACTGTGCAATGTAACCTGTACACACTGTGCAATGTAACCTGTACACCCTGTGCAATGTAACCTGTACACCCTGTACAATGTAACCTGTACACCCTGTGCAATGTAACCTATGCACCCCTGTGCAAAGTAACCTGCACACGCTGTACAATGTTATCTGGTCACCCCTGTGCAATGTAACCTGTACACACTGTGCGATGTAACCTGTACACCCTGTGCAATGTAACCTGTACACCCTGTACAATGTAATCTGTTCACCCCTTTGCAATGTAACCTGTACACCCTGTACAATGTAATCTGTACTCCCTGTGCAATGTAACCTGTACCCCCTGTACATTGTAATCTGATCACCCCTGTGCAATGTAACCTGTACACCCTGTGCAATGTAACCTATACACCCCTGTGCAAAGTAACCTGTACACGCTGTTTAATGTTATCTGGTCACCCCTGTGCAATGTAACCTCTTCACCCTGTGCAATGTAACCTGTACACCCTGTGCAATGTAACCTGTACACCCTGTACAATGTAATCTGTACACCCTGTACAAAGTAACCTTTTCACCCCTGTGCAATGTAACCTGGACACCCCTTTGCAATGTAACCTGTACACACTGTGCAATGTAACCTGTACACCCCTTTGCAATGTAACCTGTACACCCTGTGCAATGTAACCTGTGCACCACTGTACAATGTAATTTGTACCCCCCTGCGCAATGTCACCTGTACACCCCTTTGCAATGTAATCTGTACACCCTGTACAATGTAATCTTTTCACCCCAGTGCAATGTAACCTGTACACCCCTGTGCAATGTAACCTGTACGCCCCTGTGCAATGTAACCTGTACGCCCTGTACAATGTAAGCTGTACACACCTGTGCAATGTAACATGTACACCCTGTTCAATGCAACCTGCACACCCTGTACAATGTAATCTGTTCACCCCTATGCAATGTAACCTGTACACCCTGTACAATGTAATCAGGTCACCCCTGTGCAATGTAATCTGTACACACTGTACAATGTAATCTGTTCACCCCTGTGCAATGTAACCTGCACACCCTGTACAATGTAATCTGTTCACCCCTGTGCAATGTAACATGTACACCCTGTACAATGTAATATGTTCACCCCTGTGCAATGTAACCTCTACACCCTGTGCAATGTAACCTGTATACCACTGTGCAATGTAACCTGTACACACTGTGCAATGTAACCTGTACACCCTGTGCAATGTAACCTGTACACCCTGTACAATGTAATCTGTTGACCACTGTGCAATGTAACCTGTACACCCCTTTGCAATGTAACCTGTACACCCTGTGCAATGTAACCTGTGCACCACTGTACAATGTAATTTGTACACCCCTGCACAATGTAACCTGTACACCCCTTTGCAATGTAATCTGTACACCCTGTACAATGTAATCTTTTCACCCCAGTGCAATGTAACCTGTACACCCCTGTGCAATGTAACCTGTACGCCCTGTACAATGTAAGCTGTACACACCTGTGCAATGTAACATGTACACCCTGTTCAATGCAACCTGCACACCCTGTACAATGTAATCTGTTCACCCCTATGCAATGTAACCTGTACATCCTGTACAATGTAATCAGGTCACCCCTGTGCAATGTAAACTCTACACCCTGTGCAATGTAACCTGTACACCCTGTACAATGTAATCTGTTCACCCCTGTGCAATGTAACCTATACATCCTGTACAATGTAATCTGTTCACCCCTGTGCATGTAAACTTTACACGCTGTACAATTTAATCTGTTCACCCCTGTGCAATGTAACATGTACACCCTGTACAATGTAATCTGTTCACCCCTGTGCAATGTAATCTGTACACCCTGTACAATGTAATCTGTTCACCCCTGTGCAATGTAACCTGCACACCATGTACAATGTAATCTGTTCACCCCTGTGCAATATAAACTGTACAACCTGTACAATGTAAACTGTTCACCCCTGTGCAATGTAACCTGTACACCCTGTGCAATGTAATCTGTTCTCCACTGCGCAATGTAAACTGTACACCCTGTGCAATGTAACCACCAAACCCTTGCGCAATGTAACCTGTACACCCTGTGCAATGTAATCTGTTCACACCTGTGCAATGTAATCTGTTCACCCCTGTACAATGTAATCTGTTCACCCCTGTGCAATGTAACCTGTACACCCTGTGCAATGTAACCTATGCACCCCTGTGCAAAGTAACCTGCACACGCTGTACAATGTTATCTGGTCACCCCTGTGCAATGTAACCTGTACACACTGTGCAATGTAACCTGTACACCCTGTGCAATGTAACCTGTACACCCTGTACAATGTAATCTGTTCACCCCTTTGCAATGTAACCTGTACACCCTGTACAATGTAATCTGTACACCCTGTACAAAGTAAGCTTTTCACCCCTGTGCAATGTAACCTGTACACCCCTTTGCAATGTAACCAGTACACCCTGTGCAATGTAACCTGTGCACCACAGTACAATGTAATTTGTACACCCCTGCACAATGTAACCTGTACACCCCTTTGCAATGTAAACTGTACACCCTGTACAATGTAATCTTTTCACCCCAGTGCAATGTAACCTGTACACCCCTGTGCAATGTAACCTGTACGCCCCTGTGCAATGTAACCTGTACGCCCTGTACAATGTAAGCTGTACACACCTGTGCAATGTAACATGTACACCCTGTTCAATGCAACCTGCACACCCTGTACAATGTAATCTGTTCACCCCTATGCAATGTAACCTGTACATCCTGTACAATGTAATCAGGTCACCCCTGTGCAATGTAAACTCTACACCCTGTGCAATGTAACCTGTACACCCTGTACAATATAATCTGTTCACCCCTGTGCAATGTAACCTATACATCCTGTACAATGTAATCTGTTCACCCCTGTGCAATGTAACCTGTACACGCTGTACAATGTAATCTGTTCACCCCTGTGCAATGTAACATGTACACCCTGTACAATGTAATCTATTCACCCCTGTGCAATGTAATCTGTACACCCTGTACATTGTAATCTGTTCACCCCTGTGCAATGTAACCTGCACACCATGTACAATGTAATCAGTTCGCCCCTGTGCAATGTAACCTCTACACCCTGTGCAATGTAATCTGTACACCACTGTGCGATGTAACCTGTACACCCTGTACAATGTACTCTGTTCACTCCTGTGCAATGTAACCTGTACACCCTGTACAATATAATCTGTTTACCCCTGAGCAATGTAACCTGTACACGCTGTACAATGTAACCCGTACACCCTGTGCAATGTAACATGTACACCCTGTACAATGTAATCTGTTCACCCCTGTGCAATGTAATCTGTACACCCTGTACAATGTAATCTGTTCACCCCTGTGCAATGTAACCTGCACACCCTGTACAATGTAATCTGTTCACCCCTGTGCAATGTAACATGTACACCCTGTACAATGTAATCTGTTCACCCCTTTGCAATGTAACCTGTACACGCTGTACAATGTAATCTGTACACCCCTGTGCAATGTAACATGTACACCCTGTACAATGTAATCTGTTCACCCCTGTGCAATGTAATCTGTACACCCTGTACAATGTAATCTGTTCACCCCTGTGCAATGTAACCTGCACACCCTGTACAATGTAATCTGTTCACCCCTGTGCAATGTAACATGTACACCCTGTACAATGTAATCTGTTCACCCCTGTGCAATGTAACATGTACACCCTGTACAATGTAATCTGTTCACCCCTGTGCAATGTAACCTCTACACCCTGTGCAATGTAACCTGTACACCACTGTGCAATGTAACCTGTACACCCCTGTACAATGTAACCTGTACACCACTGTGCAATGTAACCTGTATACCCTGTACAATGTAATCTGTTCACCCTGTGCAATGTAACCTTTACACCCTTGTGTAATGTAACCTGTACACCACTGTGCAATGTAACCTGTACACGCTGTACAATGTAATCTGTTCACCCCTGTGCAATGTAACCTGTACACCCTGTACAATGTAATGTGTACACCCTGTGCAATGTAACCTGTACACCCCTGTACAATGTTTCCTTTACACCCTGTGCAATATAACCTGTACACCCCTGTGCAATGTAACCTGTACACCCTGTACAATGTAATCTGTTCACCCCTGTGCAATGTAATCTGTACACCCGTACAATGTAGTCTGTACACCCTGTACAAAGTAACCTTTTCACCCCTGTGCAATGTAACCTTTACACCCCTTTGCAATGTAATCTGTACACCCTCTACAATGTAATCTGTTCACCGCAGTGCAATGTAACCTGTACACCCTTTTGCAATGTAATCTGTACACCCTGTGCAATGTAACCTGTACTCCCTGAGCAATGTAACCTGTACACCCTGTGCAATGTAACCTATGCACCCCTGTGCAAAGTAACCTGCACATGCTGTACAATGTTATCTGGTCACCCCTGTGCAATGTAACCTGTACACACTGTGCAATGTAACCTGTACACCCTGTGCAATGTAACCTGTACACCCTGTACAATGTAATCTGTTCACCCCTTTGCAATGTAACCTGTACACCCTGTACAATGTAATCTGTACACCCTGTACAAAGTAAGTTTTTCACCCCTGTGCAATGTAACCTGTACACCCCTTTGCAATGTAACCTGTACACCCTGTGCAATGTAACCTGTGCACCATAGTACAATGTAATTTGTACACCCCTGCACAATGTAACCTGTACACCCCTTTGCAACGTAAACTGTACACCCTGTACAATGTAATCTTTTCACCCCAGTGCAATGTAACCTGTACACCCCTGTGCAATGTAACCTGTACGCCCCTGTGCAATGTAACCTGTACGCCCTGTACAATGTAAGCTGTACACACCTGTGCAATGTAACATGTACACCCCTTTGCAATGTAAACTGTACACCCTGTACAATGTAATATTTTCACCCCAGTGCAATGTAACCTGTACACCCCTGTGCAATGTAAGCTGTACACACCTGTGCAATGTAACATGTACACCCTGTTCAATGCAACCTGCACACCCTGTACAACGTAATCTGTTCACCCCTATGCAATGTAACCTGTACATCCTGTACAATGTAATCAGGTCACCCCTGTGCAATGTAAACTCTACACCCTGTGCAATGTAACCTGTACACCCTGTACAATATAATCTGTTCACCCCTGTGCAATGTAACCTATACATCCTGTACAATGTAATCTGTTCACCCCTGTGCAATGTAACCTGTACACGCTGTACAATGTAATCTGTTCACCCCTGTGCAATGTAACATGTACACCCTGTACAATGTAATCTGTTCACCCCTGCGCAATGTAATCTGTACACCCTGTACAATGTAATCTGTTCACCCCTGTGCAATGTAACCTCTACACCCTGTGCAATGTAACCTGTACACCACTGTGCAATGTAACCTGTACACCCTGTACAATGTACTCTGTTCACTCCTGTGCAATGTAACCTGTACACCCTGTACAATATAATCTGTTTACCCCTGAGCAATGTAACCTGTACACGCTGTACAATGTAATCTGTTCACCCCTGTGCAATGTAACCTGTACACGCTATACAATGTAACCTGTACACCCTGTACAAAGTAACCTTATCACCCCTGTGCAATGTAACCAGCACAACCGTTTGCAATGTAACCTGTCGACCCCTTTGCAATGTAACCTGTACACCCTGTACAATGTAATCTGTTTACCCCTGAGCAATGTAACCTGTACACGCTGTAAAATGTAACCCGTACACCCTGTGCAATGTAACCTGTACACCCTGAACAATGTAATCTGTTCACCCCTGTGCAATGTAACCTGTACACGCTGTACAATGTAACCTGTACACCCTGTACAAAGTAAGCTTATCACCCCTGTGCAATGTAACCAGTACAACCGTTTGCAATGTAACCTGTACACCCTGTGCAATGTAAGCTGTGCACCACTGTACAATGTAATTTGTACACCCCTGCGCAATGTAACCTGTACACCCTGTACAATGTAATCTTTTCACCCCAGTGCAATGTAACCTGTGCACCCCTGTGCAATGTAACCTGTACACCCCTGTGCAATGTAACCTGTACGCCCCTGTGCAATGTAACCTATACACCCTTGTGCAATGCAACCTGTACGCCCTGTACAATGTAAGCTGTACACACCTGTGCAATGTAACATGTACACCCTGTTCAATGCAACCTGCACACCCTGTACAATGTAATCTGTTCACCCCTATGCAATGTAACCTGTACATCCTGTACAATGTAATCAGGTCACCCCTGTGCAATGTAAAATCTACACCCTGTGCAATGTAACCTGTACACCCTGTACAATGTAATCTGTTCACCCCTGTGCAATGTAACCTATACACCCTGTACAATGTAATCTGTTCACCACTGTGCAATGTAACCTGTACACCCCTTTGCAATGTAACCTGTACACGCTGTACAATGTAATCTGTACACCCCTGTGCAATGTAACATGTACACCCTGTACAATGTAATCTGTTCACCCCTGTGCAATGTAATCTGTACACCCTGTACAATGTAATCTGTTCACCCCTGTGCAATGTAACCTGCACACCCTGTACAATGTAATCTGTTCACCCCTGTGCAATGTAACATGTACACCCTGTACAATGTAATCTGTTCACCCCTGTGCAATGTAACATGTACACCCTGTACAATGTAATCTGTTCACCCCTGTGCAATGTAACCTCTACACCCTGTGCAATGTAACCTGTACACCACTGTGCAATGTAACCTGTACACCCCTGTACAATGTAACCTGTACACCACTGTGCAATGTAACCTGTATACCCTGTACAATGTAATCTGTTCACCCTGTGCAATGTAACCTTTACACCCTTGTGCAATGTAACCTGTACACCACTGTGCAATGTAACCTGTACACCCTGTACAATGTAATCTGTTCACCCCTGTGCAATGTAACCTGTACACCCTGTACAATGTAATGTGTACACCCTGTGCAATGTAACCTGTACACCCCTGTACAATGTTTCCTTTACACCCTGTGCAATGTAACCTGTACACCCTGTGCAATGTAAACACTGCACCCCTGTACAATGTAACCTGTACACCCCTGTGCAATGTAACCTGTACACCCTGTGCAATGTAACCTGTACACCCCTTTGCAATGTAACCTGTACACCCCTTTGCAATGTAACCTGTACGTCCTGTACAATGTAATCTGTTCACTGCTGTGCAATGCATGCTGTACACCCCTGTGAAATGTAACATATACACCCTGTGCAATGTAATCTGTACACCCCTGTGCAACGTAAGCTGGGCACCCTTTGCAATGTAACCTGTATACCCTGTACAATGTAATCTGTTCACCCCTGTGCAATGTAACCTGTACACCGTGTGCAATGTAACCTGTACACCCTGTGCAATGTAACCTGGACATCCCTGTATAATGTAATCTGTTCACCCCTATGCAATGTAACCTGCACACCATGTACAATGCAATCTGTTCACCCCTGTGCAATGTAACCTCTACACCCTGTGCAATGTAACCTGTACACCACTGTGCAATGTAACCTGTACACCCTGTGCAAGGTAAGCTGTACACACCTGTGCAATGTAACCTGTACACCCTGTTCAATGCAACCTGCACACCCTGTACAATGTAATCTGTTCACCTCTATGCAATGTAACCTGTACACCCTGTACAATGTAATCGGTTCACCCCTGTGCAATGTAACCTGTCCACCCTGTGCAATGCAATCTGTACACGCCTGTACAAGGTAACCTGTACACCCTGTGCAATATAACCTGTACACCCCTGTGCAATGTAACCTGTACACTCTGTACAATATAATCTGTTCACCCCTGTGCTATGTAACCTGTACACCTGTACAATGTAACCTGGTCACCACTGTGCAATGTAACCTGTACACCCTGTACCATGTAATCTGTTCAGCCCTGTGCAATGTAACCTGTACACCCTGTACAATGTAATCTGTACACCCTGTGCAATGTAACCTGTACACCCCTGTACAATGTTACCTGTACACCCTGTGCAATAAAACCTGTACACCCCTGTGCAATGTAACCTGTACATCCTGTACAATGTAATCTGTTCACCCCTGTGCAATGTAACCTGTATACCCTGTACAATGTAGTCTGTACACCCTGTACAATCTAATCTTTTCACCCCTGTGCAATGTAACCTGTACACCCCTTTGCAATGTAACCTGTACACCCTGTGCAATGTAACCTGTACACCCCTGTACAATGTAACCTGTACACCCCTGCGAAATGTAACCTGTACACCCTGTGCAATGTAACCTGTTCCTCCCTTTGCAATGTAATCTGTACACCCTGTGTAATGTAATTTGTTCACCACTGTGCAATGCAACCTGTACACCTTGTACAATGTAATCTATTCACCCCTGTGCAATGTAACCTGTACACCCTGTACAATGTAATCTGTACACCCTGTGCAATGTAACCTGTACACCCCTGTACAATGTTACCCGTACACCCCTTTGCAATGTAACCTGTACACGCTGTACAATGTAATCTGTTCACCGCTGTGCAATGTAACCTGTACACCCCTGTGCAATGTAACCTATACACCCCTATAAAGTAACTTGTACACGCTGTATAATGCTATCTGGTCACCGCTGTGCAATGTAGCCTGTACACCCTGTGCAATGTAACCTGTACACCCCTGTGCAATGTAACCTGTACACCCTGTGCAATGTAACCTACACACCCCTTTACAATGTAACCGGTGTAACCCTGTAAAATGTAACCTGTACACCCCTTTGCAATGTAATCTGTACACCCTGCACAATGTAATCTGTTCACCGCTGTGCAATGTAACCTGTACACCCCTGCGCAATGTCACCTGTACACCCTGTACAATGTCACCTACACACCCCTGTGCAATGTATCCTGTACACCCTGTGCAATATAACCTGTACACCCCTGTTCAATGTAACCTGTACACCCTGTGCAATGTAACCTGTACACCCCTGTGTAATATAAACGGTACAACCTGTACAATGTAAACTGTTCATGCCTGTGCAATGTAACCTGTACACTCCTTTGCAATGTAACCTGTACACGCTGTACAATGTAATCTGTTCACAGCTGTGCAATGTAAACTGTACACCCTGTGCAATGTAACCTGTACACCCCTGTGTAATATAAACTGTACAACCTGTACAATGTAAACTGTTCACGCCTGTGCAATGTAACCACTACACCCTTGCGCAATGTAACCTGTACACCCTGTACAATGTAATCTGTTCACCCCTGTGCAATGTAACCTGTATACCCTGTACAATGTAGTCTGTACACCCTGTACAATCTAACCTTTTCACCCCTGTGCAATGTAACCTGTACACCCCTTTGCAATGTAACCTGTACACCCTGTGCAATGTAACCTGTACCCCCCTTTGCATGTAATCTGTACACCCTGTACAATGTAATCTGTTCACCCTTGTGCAATGTAACCTGTACACCCTGTGCAATGTAACCTGTACACCCCTGTACAGGGTAACCTGTACACCCTGTGCAATATAACCTGTACACCCCTGTGCAATGTAACCTGTACACCCTGTACAATGTAATCTGTTCACCCCTGTGCAATGTAACCTGTACACTCTGTACAATGTAATCTGTTCACCCCTGTGCAATGTAACCTGTACACCCGCTGCAATCTAACCTGTACACCCTGTACAATGTAATCTGTTCTCCCCTGCACAATGTAACCTGTACACCCTGTGCAATGTAACCTGTCCACCCCTGTGCAATCTAACCTGTACACCCTGTACAATGTTATCTGGTCACCCCCGTGCAATGTAACCTGTACACCCTGTGCAATGTAACCTGTACACCCTGTGCAATGTAACGTGTACACCCTGTGAAATGTAAACTGTACACCCAGTACAATGTAATCTGTTCACCCCTGTGCAATGTAACCTGTACACCCCTTTGCAATGTAACCTGTACACCCTGGACAATGTAATCTGTTCACCCCTGCGCAATGTAAACTGTACACCCAGTGCAATGTAACCACTACACCCTTGCGCAATGTAACCTGTACATCCTGTGCAATGTAAACTGTACACCCTGTACAATGTAATCTGTTCACGCCTGTGCAATGTAACAGGTACGCCCTGTACAATGTAATCTGATCATCCCTGTGCAATGTAACCTGTACACCCTGTGCAATGTAACCTATACACCCCTGTGCAAAGTAACCTGAACACGCTGTATAATGTTATCTGGTCACCCCTGTGCAATGTAACCTCTTCACCCTGTGCAATGTAACCTGTACACCCTGTGCAATGTAACCTGTACACCCCTGTGCAATGTAACCTGTACACCCTGTTCAATGTAATCTGTTGACCCCTGTGCAATGTAACCTGTACACCCTGTACATTGTAATCTGTACACCCTGTACAAAGTAACATTTTCACCCCTGTGCAATGTAACCTGTATACCCCTTTGCAATGTAACCTGTACACACTGTGCAATATAACCTGTACACCCCTTTACAATGTAACTGGTGCACCCCTGTAAAATGGAACCTGTACACCCCTGCACAATGTAACCTGTACACCCTGTGCAATGTAACCTGTACACCCCTGTACAATGTTACCTGTACACCCTGTGCAATGTATCCTGTACACCCCTGTGCAATGTAACATATACACCCTGTACAATTTAATCTGTACACCCCTGTGCAAGTAACCAGGGCACCCTTTGCAATGTAACCTGTATACCCTGTACAATGTAATCTGTTCGCCCCTGTGCAATGTAACCTGTACACCCTGTATAATGTAACCTGTACACCCTGTGCAAGGTAAGCTGTACACACCTGTGCAATGTAACCTGTACACCCTGTTCAATGCAACCTGCACACCCTGTACAATGTAATCTGTTCACCTCGATGCAATGTAACCTGTACACCCTGTACAATGTAATCGGTTCACCCCTGTGCAATGTAACCTGTCCACCCTGTGCAATGCAATCTGTACACGCCTGTACAAGGTAACCTGTACACCCTGTGCAATATAACCTGTACACCCCTGTGCAGTGTAACCTGTACACTCTGTACAATATAATCTGTTCACCCCTGTGCTATGTAACCTGTACACCCTGTACAATGTAATCTGTTCACCACTGTGCAATGTAACCTGTACACCCTGTACCATGTAATCTGTTCAGCCCTGTGCAATGTAACCTGTACACCCTGTACAATGTAATCTGTACACCCTGTGCAATGTAACCTGTACACCCCTGTACAATGTTACCTGTACACCCTGTGCAATAAAACCTGTACACCCCTGTGCAATGTAACCTGTACATCCTGTACAATGTAATCTGTTCACCCCTGTGCAATGTAACCTGTATACCCTGTACAATGTAGTCTGTACACCCTGTACAATCTAATCTTTTCACCCCTGCGAAATGTAACCTGTACACCCTGTGCAATGTAACCTGTACCCCCCCTTTGCAATGTAATCTGTACACCCTGTACAATGTAATCTTTTCACCCCAGTGCAATGTAACGTGTACACCCCCATGCAATGTAACCTGTACACCCTGTACAATGTAATCAGTTCACCCCTGTGCAATGTAACCTGTACACCCTGTGTAATGTAATTTGTTCACCACTGTGCAATGCAACCTGTACACCTTGTACAATGTAATCTATTCACCCCTGTGCAATGTAACCTGTACACCCTGTACAATGTAATCTGTACACCCTGTGCAATGTAACCTGTACACCCCTGTACAATGTTACCCGTACACCCCTTTGCAATGTAAAATGTACACGCTGTACAATGTAATCTGTTCACCGCTGTGCAATGTAACCTGTACACCCTGTGCAATGTAACCTATACACCCCTATAAAGTAACCTGTACACGCTGTATAATGCTATCTGGTCACCGCTGTGCAATGTAGCCTGTACACCCTGTGCAATGTAACCTGTACACCCCTGTGCAATGTAACCTGTACACCCTGTGCAATGTAACCTGGACACCCCTTTACAATGTAACCGGTGCAACCCTGTAAAATGTAACATGTACACCCCTTTGCAATGTAATCTGTACACCCTGCACAATGTAATCTGTTCACCACTGTGCAATGTACCCTGTACACCCCTGCGCAATGTAACCTGTACACCCTGTACAATGTAATCAGTTCACCCCTGTGCAATGTAACCTGTACACCCTGTGTAATGTAATTTGTTCACCACTGTGCAATGCAACCTGTACACCTTGTATAATGTAATCTATTCACCCCTGTGCAATGTAACCTGTCCACCCTGTACAATGTAATCTGTACACCCTGTGCAATGTAACCTGTACACCCCTGTACAATGTTACCTGTACGCCCCTGTGCAATGTAACCTGTATGCCCTGTACAATGTAATCTTTTCACTGCTGTGCAATGTAACCTGTACACCCCTGTGCAATGTAACATATACACTCTGTACAATGTAATCTGTACACCCCTGTGCAATGTAACCTGTACACCCTTTGCAATGTAAAAAGTATACAATGTACAATGTAATCTGTTCACCCCTGTGCAATGTACCCTGTACACCCTGTGCAATGTAACCTGTACACCCTGTACAATGTAATCTGTTCACCGCTGTGCAATGTAACCTGTATACCCTGTACAATGTAATCTGTACACCCTGTGCAATGTAACCTGTACACCCCTGTACAATGTTACCTGTACACCCTGTGCAATAAAACCTGTACACCCCTGTGCAATGTAACCTGTACACCCTGTACAATGTAATCTGTTCACCCCTGTGCAATGTAACCTGTACACCCTGTAAATTGTAATCTGTTCACCCCTGTGCAATGTAACCTGTACACCCTGTACAATGTAATCTGTACACCCTGTGCAATGTAACCTGTACACCCCTGTACAATGTTACCTGTACACCCTGTGCAATAAAACCTGTACACCCCTGTGCAATGTAACCTGTACACCCTGTACAATGTAACCTGTTCCCCCCTTTGCAATGTAATCTGTACACCCTGTACAATGTAATCTGTTCACCCCAGTGCAATGTAACGTGTACACCCCCATGCCATGTAACCTGTACACCCTGTACAATGTAATTAGTTCACCCCTGTGCAATATAACCTGTACATCCCTGTGCAATGTAACCTGTACACCCCTGTGTAACATAAACTGTACAACCTGTACAATGTAAACTGTTCACGCCTGTGCAATGTAACCACTACACCCTTGCGCAATGTAACCTGTACACCCTGTACAATGTAGTCTGTACACCCTGTACAATCTAACCTTTTCACCCCTGTGTAATGTAACCTGTACACCCCTTTGCAATGTAGCCTGTACACCCTGTGCAATGTAACCTGTACCCCCCTTTGCATGTAATCTGTACACCCTGTACAATGTAATCTGTTCACCCTTGTGCAATGTAACCTGTATACCCTGTACAATGTAGTCTGTACACCCTGTACAATCTAACCTTTTCACCCCTGTGTAATGTAACCTGTACACCCCTTTGCAATGTAACCTGTACACCCTGTGCAATGTAACCTGTACCCCCCTTTGCATGTAATCTGTACACCCTGTACAATGTAATCTGTTCACCCTTGTGCAATGTAACCTGTACACCCTGTGCAATGTAACCTGTACACCCCTGTACAGGGTAACCTGTACGCCCTGTGCAATATAACCTGTACACCCCTGTGCAATGTAACCTGTACACCCTGTACAATGTAATCTGTTCACCCCTGTGCAATGTAGCCTGTACACTCTGTACAATGTAATCTGTTCACCCCTGTGCAATGTAACCTGTACACCCAGTGCAATCTAACCTGTACACCCTGTACAATGTAATCTGTTCTCCCCTGCGCAATGTAACCTGTACACCCTGTGCAATGTAACCTGTCCACCCCTGTGTAATATAAACTGTACAACCTGTACAATGTAAACTGTTCACGCCTGTGCAATGTATCCTGTACACCCTGTACAATGTAATCTGTTCACCCCTGTGCAATGTAACCTATACACCCCATACAATGTAATCTGTTCACTCCTGTGCAATGTAACCTGTACACGCTGTACAATGTAATCTGTTCACAACTGTGCAATGTAAACTGTACACCCTGTGCAATGTAACCACTACACCCTTGCACAATGTAACCTCTACACCCTGTGCAATGTAAACTGTACACCCTGTACAATGTAATCTGTTCACGCCTGTGCAATGTAACCTATATGCCCTGTACAATGTAATCTGTTCACCGCTGTGCAATGTAACCTGTACACCCTGTGCAATGTAACCTATACACCCCTATAAAGTAACCTGTATACGCTTAATAATGTTATCTGGTCACCCCTGTGCAATGTAACCTGTACACCCTGTGCAATGTAACCTGTACACCCCCATGCAATGTAACCTGTACACTCTGTACAATGTAATCTGTTCACCCCTGTGCAATGTAACCTGTACACCCTGTACAATGTAACCTGTACACCCTGTACAATGTAATCTGTTCACCCCTGTGCAATCTAACCTGTACACCCTGTACAATGTAATCTGTTCACCCCTGTGCAATGTAACCTGTACACACTGTGCAATGTAACCTGTACACCCCTGTGTAATATAAACGGTACAATGTAATTAGTTCGCCCCTGTACAATGTAATTAGTTCACCCCTGTGCAATGTAACCTGTACACTCCTTTGCAATGTAACCTGTACACGCTGTACAATGTAATCTGTTCACAGCTGTGCAATGTAAACTGTACACCCTGTGCAATGTAACCTGTACACCCCTGTGTAATATAAACTGTACAACCTGTACAATGTAAACTGTTCACGCCTGTGCAATGTAACCACTACACCCTTGTGCAATGTAACCTGTACACCCTGTACAATGTAATTAGTTCACCCCTGTGCAATGTAACCTGTATACACTGTACAATGTAGTCTGTACACCCTGCACAATCTAACCTTTTCACCCCTGTGCAATGTAACCTGTACACCCCTGCGCAATGTAACCTGTACACCCTGTGCAATGTAACCTGTACACCCCTGTACAATGTAACCTGTACACCCCTGCGAAATGTAACCTGTACACCCTGTGCAATATAACCTGTACACCCCTGTGCAATGTAACCTGTACACCCTGTACAATGTAATCTGTTCACCCCTGTGCAATGTAACCTGTACACCCTGTACAATGTAATCTGTTCACCCCTGTGCAATGTAACCTGTACAACCTGTGCAATGCAACCTGTACACCCTGTGCAATCTAACCTGTACACCCTGTACAATGTAATCTGTTCACCCCTTTGCAATGTAACCTGTACACCCTGTGCAATCTAACCTGTACATCCTGTACAATGTAATCTGTTCACCCCTGTGCAATGTAACCTGTACACCCCTGTGTAATATAAACGGTACAACCTGTACAATGTAAACTGTTCATGCCTGTGCAATGTAACCTGTACACCCCTTTGCAATGTAACCTGTACACGCAGTACAATGTAATCTGTTCACAACTGTGCAATGTAAACTGTACAGCCTGTGTAATGTAACCTGTACACACCTGTGTAATATAAACTGTACAACCTGTACAATGTAAACTGTTCACGCCTGTGCAATGTAACCACTACACCCTTGCGCAATGTAACCTGTACACCCTGTACAATGTAATCTGTTCACCCCTGTGCAATGTAACCTGTATACCCTGTACAATGTAGTCTGTACACCCTGTACAATCTAACGTTTTCACCCCTGTGTAATGTAACCTGTACACCCCTGCGCAATGTAACCTGTACACCCTGTGCAACGTAACCTGTACCCCACTTTGCGTGTAATCTGTACACCCTGTACAATGTAATCTGTTCACCCCTTTGCAATGTAACGTGTACACCCCCATGCAATGTAATATGTTCACCCTTGTGCAATGTAACCTGTACACCCTGTGCAATGTAACCTGTACACCCTGTAAATTGTAATCTGTTCACCCCTGTGCAATATAACCTGTACACCCTGTACTATGTAATCTGTACACCCTGTGCAATGTAACCTGTACACCCCTGTACAATGTTACCTGTACACCCTGTGCAATAAAACCTGTACACCCCTGTGCAATGTAACCTGTACACCCTGTACAATGTAATCTGTTCACCCCTGTGCAATGTAACCTGTATACCCTGTACAATGTAGTCTGTACACCCTGTACAATCTAACCTTTTCACCCCTGTGCAATGTAACCTGTACACCCCTTTGCAATGTAACCTGTACACCCTGTGCAATGTAACCTGTACACCCCTGTACAATGTAACCTGTACACCCCTGTGAAATGTAACCTGTACACCCTGTGCAATGTAACCTGTTCCCCCCTTTGAAATGTAATCTGTACACCCTGTACAATGTAATCTGTTCACCCCAGTGCAATGTAACGTGTACACCCCCATGCAATGTAACCTGTACACCCTATACAATGTAATTAGTTCACCCCTGTGCAATGTAACCTGTACACCCTGTGCAATGTAACCTGTACACCCTGTGCAATATAACCTGTACACCCCTGTGCAATGTAACCTGTACACCCTGTACAATGTAATCTGTTCACCCCTGTGCAATGTAATCTGTACAACCTGTGCAATGCAACCTGTACACCCTGTGCAATCTAACCTGTACACCCTGTACAATGTAATCTGTTCACCCCTGTGCAATGTAACCTGTACACACTGTGCAATGTAACCTGTACACCCCTGTGTAATATAAACGGTACAACCTGTACAATGTAAACTGTTCACGCCTGTGCAATGTAACCTGTACACGCTGTACAATGTAATCTGTTCACAGCTGTGCAATGTAACTTGTACACCCTGTGCAATGTAACCTGTTCCCCCCTTTGCAATGTAATCTGTACACCCTGTCCAATGTAATCTGTTCACCCCAGTGCAATGTAACGTGTACACCCCCATGCAATGTAACCTGTCCACCCTGGACAATGTAATTAGTTCACCCCTGTGCAATGTAACCTGCATACCCTGTGCAATGTAACCTGTACACCCTGTGCAACATAACCTGTACACCCCTGTGCAATGTAACCTGTACACCCTGTACAATGTAATCTGTTCACCCCTGTGCAATGTAACCTGTACACTCTGTACAATGTAATCTGTTCACCCCTGTGCAATGTAACCTGTACACCCTGTACAATGTAATCTGTTCACCCCTGTGCAATGTAATCTGTACAACCTGTGCAATGCAACCTGTACACCCTGTGCAATCTAACCTGTACACCCTGTACAATGTAATCTGTTCACCCCTGTGCAATGTAACCTGTACACACTGTGCAATGTAACCTGTACACCCCTGTGTAATATAAACGGTACAACCTGTACAATGTAAACTGTTCACGCCTGTGCAATGTAACTTGTACACTCCTTTGCAATGTAACCTGTACACGCTGTACAATGTAATCTGTTCACAGCTGTGCAATGTAAACTGTACACACTGTGCAATGTAACCTGTACACCCCTGTGTAATATAAACTGTACAACCTGTACAATGTAAACTGTTCACGCCTGTGCAATCTAACCACTACACCCTTGCGCAATGTAACCTGTACACCCTGTACAATATAACCTGTTCACCCCTGTGCAATGTAACCTGTATACCCTGTACAATGTAATCTGTACATCCTGTACAATCTAACCTTTTCACCCCTGTGCAATGTAACCTGTACACCCCTTTGCAATGTAACCTGTACACCCTGTGCAATGTAACCTGTACACCCCTGTACAATGTAACCTGTACACCCCTGCGAAATGTAACCTGTACACCCTGTGCAATATAACCTGTACACCCCTGTGCAATGTAACCTGTACACCCTGTACAATGTAATCTGTTCACCCCTGTGCAATGTAACCTGTACACTCTGTACAATGTAATCTGTTCACCCCTGTGCAATGTAACCTGTACAACCTGTGCAATGCAACCTGTACACCTTGTGCAATCTAACCTGTACACCCTGTACAATGTAATCTGTTCACCCCTGTGCAATGTAACCTGTACACACTGTGCAATGTAACCTGTACACCCCTGTGTAATATAAACGGTACAACCTGTACAATGTAAACTGTTCATCCCTGTGCAATGTAACCTGTACACCCCTTTGCAATGTAACCTGTACACGCTGTACAATGTAATCTGTTCACAACTGTGCAATGTAAACTGTACAGCCTGTGTAATGTAACCTGTACGCACCTGTGTAATATAAACTGTACAACCTGTACAATGTAAACTGTTCACGCCTGTGCAATGTAACCACTACACCCTTGCGCAATGTAACCTGTACACCCTGTACAATGTAATCTGTTCACCCCTGTGCAATGTAACCTGTACACACTGTGCAATGTAATCTGTTCACCCCTGTGCAATGTAGCCTGTACACTCTGTACAATGTAATCTGTTCACCCCTGTGCAATGTAACTTGTACACCCTGTGCAATGTAACATGTACACCCTGTACAATGTAACCTGTACCCCCCTTTGCATGTAATCTGTACACCCTGTACAATGTAATCTGTTCACCCTTGTGCAATGTAACCTGTACACCCTGTGCAATGTAACCTGTACACCCCTGTACAGGGTAACCTGTACGCCCTGTGCAATATAACCTGTACACCCCTGTGCAATGTAACCTGTACACCCTGTACAATGTAATCTGTTCACCCCTGTGCAATGTAGCCTGTACACTCTGTACAATGTAATCTGTTCACCCCTGTGCAATGTAACCTGTACACCCAGTGCAATCTAACCTGTACACCCTGTACAATGTAATCTGTTCTCCCCTGCGCAATGTAACCTGTACACCCTGTGCAATGTAACCTGTCCACCCCTGTGTAATATAAACTGTACAACCTGTACAATGTAAACTGTTCACGCCTGTGCAATGTATCCTGTACACCCTGTACAATGTAATCTGTTCACCCCTGTGCAATGTAACCTATACACCCCATACAATGTAATCTGTTCACTCCTGTGCAATGTAACCTGTACACGCTGTACAATGTAATCTGTTCACAACTGTGCAATGTAAACTGTACACCCTGTGCAATGTAACCACTACACCCTTGCACAATGTAACCTCTACACCCTGTGCAATGTAAACTGTACACCCTGTACAATGTAATCTGTTCACGCCTGTGCAATGTAACCTATATGCCCTGTACAATGTAATCTGTTCACCGCTGTGCAATGTAACCTGTACACCCTGTGCAATGTAACCTATACACCCCTATAAAGTAACCTGTATACGCTTAATAATGTTATCTGGTCACCCCTGTGCAATGTAACCTGTACACCCTGTGCAATGTAACCTGTACACCCCCATGCAATGTAACCTGTACACTCTGTACAATGTAATCTGTTCACCCCTGTGCAATGTAACCTGTACACCCTGTACAATGTAACCTGTACACCCTGTACAATGTAATCTGTTCACCCCTGTGCAATCTAACCTGTACACCCTGTACAATGTAATCTGTTCACCCCTGTGCAATGTAACCTGTACACACTGTGCAATGTAACCTGTACACCCCTGTGTAATATAAACGGTACAATGTAATTAGTTCGCCCCTGTACAATGTAATTAGTTCACCCCTGTGCAATGTAACCTGTACACTCCTTTGCAATGTAACCTGTACACGCTGTACAATGTAATCTGTTCACAGCTGTGCAATGTAAACTGTACACCCTGTGCAATGTAACCTGTACACCCCTGTGTAATATAAACTGTACAACCTGTACAATGTAAACTGTTCACGCCTGTGCAATGTAACCACTACACCCTTGTGCAATGTAACCTGTACACCCTGTACAATGTAATTAGTTCACCCCTGTGCAATGTAACCTGTATACACTGTACAATGTAGTCTGTACACCCTGCACAATCTAACCTTTTCACCCCTGTGCAATGTAACCTGTACACCCCTGCGCAATGTAACCTGTACACCCTGTGCAATGTAACCTGTACACCCCTGTACAATGTAACCTGTACACCCCTGCGAAATGTAACCTGTACACCCTGTGCAATATAACCTGTACACCCCTGTGCAATGTAACCTGTACACCCTGTACAATGTAATCTGTTCACCCCTGTGCAATGTAACCTGTACACCCTGTACAATGTAATCTGTTCACCCCTGTGCAATGTAACCTGTACAACCTGTGCAATGCAACCTGTACACCCTGTGCAATCTAACCTGTACACCCTGTACAATGTAATCTGTTCACCCCTTTGCAATGTAACCTGTACACCCTGTGCAATCTAACCTGTACATCCTGTACAATGTAATCTGTTCACCCCTGTGCAATGTAACCTGTACACCCCTGTGTAATATAAACGGTACAACCTGTACAATGTAAACTGTTCATGCCTGTGCAATGTAACCTGTACACCCCTTTGCAATGTAACCTGTACACGCAGTACAATGTAATCTGTTCACAACTGTGCAATGTAAACTGTACAGCCTGTGTAATGTAACCTGTACACACCTGTGTAATATAAACTGTACAACCTGTACAATGTAAACTGTTCACGCCTGTGCAATGTAACCACTACACCCTTGCGCAATGTAACCTGTACACCCTGTACAATGTAATCTGTTCACCCCTGTGCAATGTAACCTGTATACCCTGTACAATGTAGTCTGTACACCCTGTACAATCTAACGTTTTCACCCCTGTGTAATGTAACCTGTACACCCCTGCGCAATGTAACCTGTACACCCTGTGCAACGTAACCTGTACCCCACTTTGCGTGTAATCTGTACACCCTGTACAATGTAATCTGTTCACCCCTTTGCAATGTAACGTGTACACCCCCATGCAATGTAATATGTTCACCCTTGTGCAATGTAACCTGTACACCCTGTGCAATGTAACCTGTACACCCTGTAAATTGTAATCTGTTCACCCCTGTGCAATATAACCTGTACACCCTGTACTATGTAATCTGTACACCCTGTGCAATGTAACCTGTACACCCCTGTACAATGTTACCTGTACACCCTGTGCAATAAAACCTGTACACCCCTGTGCAATGTAACCTGTACACCCTGTACAATGTAATCTGTTCACCCCTGTGCAATGTAACCTGTATACCCTGTACAATGTAGTCTGTACACCCTGTACAATCTAACCTTTTCACCCCTGTGCAATGTAACCTGTACACCCCTTTGCAATGTAACCTGTACACCCTGTGCAATGTAACCTGTACACCCCTGTACAATGTAACCTGTACACCCCTGTGAAATGTAACCTGTACACCCTGTGCAATGTAACCTGTTCCCCCCTTTGAAATGTAATCTGTACACCCTGTACAATGTAATCTGTTCACCCCAGTGCAATGTAACGTGTACACCCCCATGCAATGTAACCTGTACACCCTATACAATGTAATTAGTTCACCCCTGTGCAATGTAACCTGTACACCCTGTGCAATGTAACCTGTACACCCTGTGCAATATAACCTGTACACCCCTGTGCAATGTAACCTGTACACCCTGTACAATGTAATCTGTTCACCCCTGTGCAATGTAATCTGTACAACCTGTGCAATGCAACCTGTACACCCTGTGCAATCTAACCTGTACACCCTGTACAATGTAATCTGTTCACCCCTGTGCAATGTAACCTGTACACACTGTGCAATGTAACCTGTACACCCCTGTGTAATATAAACGGTACAACCTGTACAATGTAAACTGTTCACGCCTGTGCAATGTAACCTGTACACTCCTTTGCAATGTAACCTGTACACGCTGTACAATGTAATCTGTTCACAGCTGTGCAATGTAACTTGTACACCCTGTGCAATGTAACCTGTTCCCCCCTTTGCAATGTAATCTGTACACCCTGTCCAATGTAATCTGTTCACCCCAGTGCAATGTAACGTGTACACCCCCATGCAATGTAACCTGTCCACCCTGGACAATGTAATTAGTTCACCCCTGTGCAATGTAACCTGCATACCCTGTGCAATGTAACCTGTACACCCTGTGCAACATAACCTGTACACCCCTGTGCAATGTAACCTGTACACCCTGTACAATGTAATCTGTTCACCCCTGTGCAATGTAACCTGTACACTCTGTACAATGTAATCTGTTCACCCCTGTGCAATGTAACCTGTACACCCTGTACAATGTAATCTGTTCACCCCTGTGCAATGTAATCTGTACAACCTGTGCAATGCAACCTGTACACCCTGTGCAATCTAACCTGTACACCCTGTACAATGTAATCTGTTCACCCCTGTGCAATGTAACCTGTACACACTGTGCAATGTAACCTGTACACCCCTGTGTAATATAAACGGTACAACCTGTACAATGTAAACTGTTCACGCCTGTGCAATGTAACTTGTACACTCCTTTGCAATGTAACCTGTACACGCTGTACAATGTAATCTGTTCACAGCTGTGCAATGTAAACTGTACACACTGTGCAATGTAACCTGTACACCCCTGTGTAATATAAACTGTACAACCTGTACAATGTAAACTGTTCACGCCTGTGCAATCTAACCACTACACCCTTGCGCAATGTAACCTGTACACCCTGTACAATATAACCTGTTCACCCCTGTGCAATGTAACCTGTATACCCTGTACAATGTAATCTGTACATCCTGTACAATCTAACCTTTTCACCCCTGTGCAATGTAACCTGTACACCCCTTTGCAATGTAACCTGTACACCCTGTGCAATGTAACCTGTACACCCCTGTACAATGTAACCTGTACACCCCTGCGAAATGTAACCTGTACACCCTGTGCAATATAACCTGTACACCCCTGTGCAATGTAACCTGTACACCCTGTACAATGTAATCTGTTCACCCCTGTGCAATGTAACCTGTACACTCTGTACAATGTAATCTGTTCACCCCTGTGCAATGTAACCTGTACAACCTGTGCAATGCAACCTGTACACCTTGTGCAATCTAACCTGTACACCCTGTACAATGTAATCTGTTCACCCCTGTGCAATGTAACCTGTACACACTGTGCAATGTAACCTGTACACCCCTGTGTAATATAAACGGTACAACCTGTACAATGTAAACTGTTCATCCCTGTGCAATGTAACCTGTACACCCCTTTGCAATGTAACCTGTACACGCTGTACAATGTAATCTGTTCACAACTGTGCAATGTAAACTGTACAGCCTGTGTAATGTAACCTGTACGCACCTGTGTAATATAAACTGTACAACCTGTACAATGTAAACTGTTCACGCCTGTGCAATGTAACCACTACACCCTTGCGCAATGTAACCTGTACACCCTGTACAATGTAATCTGTTCACCCCTGTGCAATGTAACCTGTATACCCTGTACAATGTAGTCTGTACACCCTGTACAATCTAACATTTTCACCCCTGTGCAATGTAACCTGTACACCCCTTTGCAATGTAACCTGTACACCCTGTGCAATGTAACCTGTACCCCCCTTTGCATGTATTCTGTACACCCTGTACAATGTAATCTGTTCACCCTTGTGCAATGTAACCTGTACACCCTGTGCAATGTAATCTGTTCTCTACTGCGCAATGTAAACTGTACACCCTGTGCAATGTAACCACTACACCCTTGCGCAATGTAACCTGTACACCCTGTACAATGTAATCTGTTCACCCCTCTGCAATGTAACCTGTATACCCTGTACAATGTAGTCTGTACACACTGTACAATCTAACCTTTTCACCCCTGTGCAATGTAACCTGTACACCCCTTTGCAATGTAACCTGTACACCCTGTGCAATGTAACCTGTACCCCCCTTTGCATGTATTCTGTACACCCTGTACAATGTAATCTGTTCACCCTTGTGCAATGTAACCTGTACACCCTGTGCAATGTAACCTGTACACCCCTGTACAGGGTAACCTGTACACCCTGTGCAATATGACCTGTACACCCCTGTGCAATGTAACCTGTACACCCTGTACAATGTAATCTGTTCACCCCTGTGCAATGTAACCTGTACACTCTGTACAATGTAATCTGTTCATCCCTGTGCAATGTAACCTGTACACCCGGTGCAATCTAACCTGTACACCCTGTACAATGTAATCTGTTCTCCCCTGCGCAATGTAACCTGTACACCCTGTGCAATGTAACCTGTCCACCCCTGTGTAATATAAACTGTACAACCTGTACAATGTAAACTGTTCACACCTGTGCAATGTATCCTGTACACCCTGTACAATGTAATCTGTTCACCCCTGTGCAATGTAACTTGTACACGCTGCACGATGTAACCTGCACACCCTGTACAATGTAATCTATTAACCCCTGTGCAATGTAACCTGTACACCCGTGTGCAAAGTAACCTGTATACGCTGTACACTGTTATCTGGTCACCCCTGTGCAATGTAACCTGTACACCCTGTGAAATGTAACCTGTACACCCTGTACAATGTAATCTGTTCACCCCTGTGCAATGTAACCTGTACACCCCTTTGCAATGTAACCTGTACACCCTGGACAATGTAATCTGTACACCCTGTGCAATGGAACCTGTACATCCCTGTACAATGTAACCTGTACACCCTGTGCAATGTAAGCTGTACACACCTGTGCAATGTAACATGTACACCCTTTTCAATGCAACCTGCACACCCTGTACAATGTAATCTGTTCACCCCTATGCAATGTAACCTGTACACCCTGTACAATGTAATCAGGTCACCCTTGTGCAATGTAAACTCTGCACCCTGTGCAATGTAACCTGTACACCCTGTACAATGTAATCTGTTCACCCCTGTGCAATGTAACCTACACACCCCGTACAATGTAATCTGTTCACCCCTGTGCAATGTAACCTGTACATGCTGTGCAATGTAATCTGTTCACAATTGTGCAATGTAAACTGTACACCCTGTGCAATGTAACCACTACACCCTTGCACAATGTAACCTGTACACCCTGTGCAATGTAAACTGTACACCCTGTACAATGTAATCTGTTCACGCCTGTGCAATGTAACCTGTATGCCCTGTACAATGTAATCTGTTCACCGCTGTGCAATGTAAGCTGTACACCCTGTGCAATGTAACCTATACACCCCTATAAAGTAACCTGTATACGCTTAATAATGTTATCTGGTCACCCCTGTGCAATGTAACCTGCACACCCTGTGCAATGTAACCTGTACACCCTGTACAATGTAATTAGTTCACCCCTGTGCAATGTAACCTGTACACCCTGTGCAATGTAACCTGTACACCCTGTGCAATGTAACCTGTTCACTCTACACAATGTAACCTGTACTCCCTGTGCAAAATAACCTGTACACCCTGTGCAATGTAACCTGTTCACTCTACACAATGTAACCTGTTCACCCTGTACAATGTAACCTCTTCATTATACACAATGTAACCTGTTCACCCTGTGCAATGTAACCTGTACACACCTGTATAATGTCACCAGTTCACCGCTGTGCAATGTGACCTAGACATCCCTGTATAATGTAACCTGTACACCCTGTGCAATGTAACCTGTACACACCTGTGCAATGTAACCTGTACACCTTGTTCAATGTAACCTGTACACCCTGTACAATGTAATCTGTTCACCCCTATGCAATGTAACCTGTACACCCTGTACAATGTAATCTCTTCACCCCTGTGCAATGTAACCTGTACACCCCTATGCAATGTAACCTGGACACCCCTGTGCCCTTTAACCTGTACACCCTGTTCAATGTAACCTGTACACCCTGTACAATCGAATCCGTTCACGCCTGTGCAATGTAACCTGTACACCCTGTGCAATCTAACATGTACACCCCTGTACAATGTCACCAGATCACCCCTGTGCAATGTAACCTAGACATCCCTGTATAATGTAACCTGTACACCCTGTGCAATGAACCTGTACACACGTGTGCAATGTAACCTGTACACCTTGTTCAATGTAACCTGTACACCCTGTACAATGTAATCTGTTCACCCCTATGCAATGTAACCTGAACACCCTGTACAATGTAATCTCTTCACCCCTGTGCAATGTAACCTGTACATCCCTGTGCAATGTAACCTGTACACCCTGTGCAATGTCACCTGGACACCCCTGTGCCCTTTAACCTGTACACCCTGTGCAATGTAATCTGTTCACCCCTGTGCAATGTAACCTGTACACCCTGTACAATCTAATCTGTTCACGCGTGTGCAATGTAACGTGTACGCCCTGTGCAATGTAACCTGTACACCTGTACAATGTAACCTGTACACCCCTGTGCAATGTAACTTGTACACCCTGTACAATGTAACCTGTTCACTCTGCACAATGTAACCTGTACTCCCTGTGCAAATTAACCTGTACACCCTGTGCAATGTAACCTGTTCACTCTACACAATGTAACCTGTTCACCCTGTGCAATGTAACCTGTACACCCCTGTGCAATGTAGCCTGTACACCCTGTGCAATGTAACCTGTTCACTCTACACAATGTAACCTGTTCACCCTGTACAATGTCACCTGTACAACCCTGTGCAATGTAACCTGTACACCCTGTGCAATGTAACCTGTTCACTCTACACAATGTAACCTGTTCACCCTGTGCAATGTAACCTGTACACCCTGTGCAATGAAACCTGTTCACCCTTGTGCAATGTAACCTGTTCACCCCTTTGCAATGTAATCTGTACACCCTGTGCAATATAACCTGTTCTCCCTGTGCAAGGTACCCTGTTCACTCTACACAATGTAACCTGTACACACTGTGCAATGTAACCTGTACTCCCTGTGCAATGTAACCTGTACACCCTGTGCAATGTAACCTGTTCACCGCTGTTCAATGTAACTTGTTCACCCTGTGCAATGTAAGCTGTACACACTGTGCAATGTAACCTGTACTCCCTGTGCAATGTAACCTGCACACACTGTGCAGTGCAACCTGTACACCCCTGTACAATGTCACCAGTTCACCCCTGTGCAATGTAACCTGTACACCCCTGTGCAATGTAACCTGTACACCCCTGTGCCATGTAACCTGTACACCCTGGACAATGAAACCTGTGCAATGTAACCTGTAATCCTGTACAATGTAACCTGTACTCCCTGTGCAAAATAACCTGTACACCCTGTGCAATGTAACCTGTTCACTCTACACAATGTAACCTGTTCACCCTGTACAATGTAACCTCTTCATTCTACACAATGTTACCTGTTCACCCTGTGCAATGTAACCTGTACACACCTGTATAATGTAACCTGTTCACTCTACACAATGTAACCTGTACACCCTGTGCAATGCAACCTGTACACCCTGTACAATGTAACCTGTTTACTCTACACAATGTAACCTGTTCACCCTGTGCAATGTAACCTGTACACACCTGTATAATGTAACCTGTACACCCTGTACAATGTAATCTGTTCACCCCTGTGTAATGTAACCTGTACACCCCTGTGCAATGTAACCTGTTCACTCTACACAATGTAACCTGTTCACCCTGTGCAATGTAACCTGTACACACCTGTATAATGTAACCTGTACACCCTGTACAATGTAATCTGTTCACCCCTGTGTAATGTAACCTGTACACCCCTGTGCAATGTAACCTGTACTCCCTGTGCAATGTAACCTGTTCACTCTACAGAATGTAACCTGTTCACCCTGTACAATGTAACCTCTTCATTCTACACAATGTCACCTGTTCACCCTGTGCAATGTAACCTGTACACACCTGTATAATGAAACCTGTTCACTCTACACAATGTAGCCTGTTCACCCTGTGCAATGTAACCTGTACACACCTGTATAATGTAACCTGTACACCCTGTTCAATGTAACCTGTACACCCTGTACAATGTAATCTGTTCACCCCTGTGTAATGTAACCTGTACACCCCTGTGCAATGTAACCTGTACATCCCTGTGCATTGTAATCTGTTCACCCCTGTGCAATGTAACCTGTACACCGTGTACAATGTAATCTGTTCACGCCTGTGCAATGTAACCTGTACACCCTGTGCAATGTAACCTGTACACCCCTGTACAATGTAACCAGTTCACCCCTGTGCAATGTAACCTGTACACCCCTGTGCAATGTAACCTGTACACCCCTGTGCCCTGTAACCTGTACACCCTGTACAATGTAACCTGTGCAATGTAACCTGTACACGTGTGCAATGTAACCTGTACACCCCTGTGCAATGTAACCAGTACTCCCTGTACAATGTAACCTGTTCACTCTACACAATGTAACCTGTACTCCCTGTGCAATTTAACCTGTACACCCTGTGCAATGTAACCTGTTCACTCTACACAATGTAACCTGTTCACCCTGTGCAATGTAACCTGTACACCCCTGTGCAATGTAGCCTGTACACCCTGTGCAATGTAACCTGTTCACTCTACACAATGTAACCTGTTCACCCTGTACAATGTCACCTGTACAACCCTGTGCAATGTAACCTGTACACCCTGTGCAATGTAACCTGTTCACTCTACACAATGTAACCTGTTCACCCTGTGCAATGTAACCTGTACACCCTGTGCAATGTAACCTGTACACCCTGTGCAATGTAACCTGTTCACTCTACACAATGTAACCTGTACTCCCTGTGCAAAATAACCTGTACACCCTGTGCAATGTAACCTGTTCACTCTACACAATGTAACCTGTTCACCCTGTACAATGTAACCTCTTCATTATACACAATGTAACCTGTTCACCCTGTGCAATGTAACCTGTACACACCTGTATAATATCACCAGTTCACCGCTGTGCAATGTGACCTAGACATCCCTGTATAATGTAACCTGTACACCCTGTGCAATGTAACCTGTACACACCTGTGCAATGTAACCTGTACACCTTGTTCAATGTAACCTGTACACCCTGTACAATGTAATCTGTTCACCCCTATGCAATGTAACCTGTACACCCTGTACAATGTAATCTCTTCACCCCTGTGCAATGTAACCTGTACACCCCTATGCAATGTAACCTGGACACCCCTGTGCCCTTTAACCTGTACACCCTGTTCAATGTAACCTGTACACCCTGTACAATCGAATCCGTTCACGCCTGTGCAATGTAACCTGTACACCCTGTGCAATCTAACCTGTACACCCTGTACAATGTAATCTGTTCACCCCTGTGCAATGTAACCTGTACACACTGTGCAATGTAACCTGTACACCCCTGTGTAATATAAACGGTACAACCTGTACAATGTAAACTGTTCACGCCTGTGCAATGTAACCTGTACACTCCTTTGCAATGTAACCTGTACACGCTGTACAATGTAATCTGTTCACAGCTGTGCAATGTAACTTGTACACCCTGTGCAATGTAACCTGTTCCCCCCTTTGCAATGTAATCTGTACACCCTGTCCAATGTAATCTGTTCACCCCAGTGCAATGTAACGTGTACACCCCCATGCAATGTAACCTGTCCACCCTGGACAATGTAATTAGTTCACCCCTGTGCAATGTAACCTGCATACCCTGTGCAATGTAACCTGTACACCCTGTGCAACATAACCTGTACACCCCTGTGCAATGTAACCTGTACACCCTGTACAATGTAATCTGTTCACCCCTGTGCAATGTAACCTGTACACTCTGTACAATGTAATCTGTTCACCCCTGTGCAATGTAACCTGTACACCCTGTACAATGTAATCTGTTCACCCCTGTGCAATGTAATCTGTACAACCTGTGCAATGCAACCTGTACACCCTGTGCAATCTAACCTGTACACCCTGTACAATGTAATCTGTTCACCCCTGTGCAATGTAACCTGTACACACTGTGCAATGTAACCTGTACACCCCTGTGTAATATAAACGGTACAACCTGTACAATGTAAACTGTTCACGCCTGTGCAATGTAACTTGTACACTCCTTTGCAATGTAACCTGTACACGCTGTACAATGTAATCTGTTCACAGCTGTGCAATGTAAACTGTACACACTGTGCAATGTAACCTGTACACCCCTGTGTAATATAAACTGTACAACCTGTACAATGTAAACTGTTCACGCCTGTGCAATCTAACCACTACACCCTTGCGCAATGTAACCTGTACACCCTGTACAATATAACCTGTTCACCCCTGTGCAATGTAACCTGTATACCCTGTACAATGTAATCTGTACATCCTGTACAATCTAACCTTTTCACCCCTGTGCAATGTAACCTGTACACCCCTTTGCAATGTAACCTGTACACCCTGTGCAATGTAACCTGTACACCCCTGTACAATGTAACCTGTACACCCCTGCGAAATGTAACCTGTACACCCTGTGCAATATAACCTGTACACCCCTGTGCAATGTAACCTGTACACCCTGTACAATGTAATCTGTTCACCCCTGTGCAATGTAACCTGTACACTCTGTACAATGTAATCTGTTCACCCCTGTGCAATGTAACCTGTACAACCTGTGCAATGCAACCTGTACACCTTGTGCAATCTAACCTGTACACCCTGTACAATGTAATCTGTTCACCCCCGTGCAATGTAACCTGTACACACTGTGCAATGTAACCTGTACACCCCTGTGTAATATAAACGGTACAACCTGTACAATGTAAACTGTTCATCCCTGTGCAATGTAACCTGTACACCCCTTTGCAATGTAACCTGTACACGCTGTACAATGTAATCTGTTCACAACTGTGCAATGTAAACTGTACAGCCTGTGTAATGTAACCTGTACGCACCTGTGTAATATAAACTGTACAACCTGTACAATGTAAACTGTTCACGCCTGTGCAATGTAACCACTACACCCTTGCGCAATGTAACCTGTACACCCTGTACAATGTAATCTGTTCACCCCTGTGCAATGTAACCTGTATACCCTGTACAATGTAGTCTGTACACCCTGTACAATCTAACATTTTCACCCCTGTGCAATGTAACCTGTACACCCCTTTGCAATGTAACCTGTACACCCTGTGCAATGTAACCTGTACCCCCCTTTGCATGTATTCTGTACACCCTGTACAATGTAATCTGTTCACCCTTGTGCAATGTAACCTGTACACCCTGTGCAATGTAATCTGTTCTCTACTGCGCAATGTAAACTGTACACCCTGTGCAATGTAACCACTACACCCTTGCGCAATGTAACCTGTACACCCTGTACAATGTAATCTGTTCACCCCTCTGCAATGTAACCTGTATACCCTGTACAATGTAGTCTGTACACACTGTACAATCTAACCTTTTCACCCCTGTGCAATGTAACCTGTACACCCCTTTGCAATGTAACCTGTACACCCTGTGCAATGTAACCTGTACCCCCCTTTGCATGTATTCTGTACACCCTGTACAATGTAATCTGTTCACCCTTGTGCAATGTAACCTGTACACCCTGTGCAATGTAACCTGTACACCCCTGTACAGGGTAACCTGTACACCCTGTGCAATATGACCTGTACACCCCTGTGCAATGTAACCTGTACACCCTGTACAATGTAATCTGTTCACCCCTGTGCAATGTAACCTGTACACTCTGTACAATGTAATCTGTTCATCCCTGTGCAATGTAACCTGTACACCCGGTGCAATCTAACCTGTACACCCTGTACAATGTAATCTGTTCTCCCCTGCGCAATGTAACCTGTACACCCTGTGCAATGTAACCTGTCCACCCCTGTGTAATATAAACTGTACAACCTGTACAATGTAAACTGTTCACACCTGTGCAATGTATCCTGTACACCCTGTACAATGTAATCTGTTCACCCCTGTGCAATGTAACTTGTACACGCTGCACGATGTAACCTGCACACCCTGTACAATGTAATCTATTAACCCCTGTGCAATGTAACCTGTACACCCGTGTGCAAAGTAACCTGTATACGCTGTACACTGTTATCTGGTCACCCCTGTGCAATGTAACCTGTACACCCTGTGAAATGTAACCTGTACACCCTGTACAATGTAATCTGTTCACCCCTGTGCAATGTAACCTGTACACCCCTTTGCAATGTAACCTGTACACCCTGGACAATGTAATCTGTACACCCTGTGCAATGGAACCTGTACATCCCTGTACAATGTAACCTGTACACCCTGTGCAATGTAAGCTGTACACACCTGTGCAATGTAACATGTACACCCTTTTCAATGCAACCTGCACACCCTGTACAATGTAATCTGTTCACCCCTATGCAATGTAACCTGTACACCCTGTACAATGTAATCAGGTCACCCTTGTGCAATGTAAACTCTGCACCCTGTGCAATGTAACCTGTACACCCTGTACAATGTAATCTGTTCACCCCTGTGCAATGTAACCTACACACCCCGTACAATGTAATCTGTTCACCCCTGTGCAATGTAACCTGTACATGCTGTGCAATGTAATCTGTTCACAATTGTGCAATGTAAACTGTACACCCTGTGCAATGTAACCACTACACCCTTGCACAATGTAACCTGTACACCCTGTGCAATGTAAACTGTACACCCTGTACAATGTAATCTGTTCACGCCTGTGCAATGTAACCTGTATGCCCTGTACAATGTAATCTGTTCACCGCTGTGCAATGTAAGCTGTACACCCTGTGCAATGTAACCTATACACCCCTATAAAGTAACCTGTATACGCTTAATAATGTTATCTGGTCACCCCTGTGCAATGTAACCTGCACACCCTGTGCAATGTAACCTGTACACCCTGTACAATGTAATTAGTTCACCCCTGTGCAATGTAACCTGTACACCCTGTGCAATGTAACCTGTACACCCTGTGCAATGTAACCTGTTCACTCTACACAATGTAACCTGTACTCCCTGTGCAAAATAACCTGTACACCCTGTGCAATGTAACCTGTTCACTCTACACAATGTAACCTGTTCACCCTGTACAATGTAACCTCTTCATTATACACAATGTAACCTGTTCACCCTGTGCAATGTAACCTGTACACACCTGTATAATGTCACCAGTTCACCGCTGTGCAATGTGACCTAGACATCCCTGTATAATGTAACCTGTACACCCTGTGCAATGTAACCTGTACACACCTGTGCAATGTAACCTGTACACCTTGTTCAATGTAACCTGTACACCCTGTACAATGTAATCTGTTCACCCCTATGCAATGTAACCTGTACACCCTGTACAATGTAATCTCTTCACCCCTGTGCAATGTAACCTGTACACCCCTATGCAATGTAACCTGGACACCCCTGTGCCCTTTAACCTGTACACCCTGTTCAATGTAACCTGTACACCCTGTACAATCGAATCCGTTCACGCCTGTGCAATGTAACCTGTACACCCTGTGCAATCTAACATGTACACCCCTGTACAATGTCACCAGATCACCCCTGTGCAATGTAACCTAGACATCCCTGTATAATGTAACCTGTACACCCTGTGCAATGAACCTGTACACACGTGTGCAATGTAACCTGTACACCTTGTTCAATGTAACCTGTACACCCTGTACAATGTAATCTGTTCACCCCTATGCAATGTAACCTGAACACCCTGTACAATGTAATCTCTTCACCCCTGTGCAATGTAACCTGTACATCCCTGTGCAATGTAACCTGTACACCCTGTGCAATGTCACCTGGACACCCCTGTGCCCTTTAACCTGTACACCCTGTGCAATGTAATCTGTTCACCCCTGTGCAATGTAACCTGTACACCCTGTACAATCTAATCTGTTCACGCGTGTGCAATGTAACGTGTACGCCCTGTGCAATGTAACCTGTACACCTGTACAATGTAACCTGTACACCCCTGTGCAATGTAACTTGTACACCCTGTACAATGTAACCTGTTCACTCTGCACAATGTAACCTGTACTCCCTGTGCAAATTAACCTGTACACCCTGTGCAATGTAACCTGTTCACTCTACACAATGTAACCTGTTCACCCTGTGCAATGTAACCTGTACACCCCTGTGCAATGTAGCCTGTACACCCTGTGCAATGTAACCTGTTCACTCTACACAATGTAACCTGTTCACCCTGTACAATGTCACCTGTACAACCCTGTGCAATGTAACCTGTACACCCTGTGCAATGTAACCTGTTCACTCTACACAATGTAACCTGTTCACCCTGTGCAATGTAACCTGTACACCCTGTGCAATGAAACCTGTTCACCCTTGTGCAATGTAACCTGTTCACCCCTTTGCAATGTAATCTGTACACCCTGTGCAATATAACCTGTTCTCCCTGTGCAAGGTACCCTGTTCACTCTACACAATGTAACCTGTACACACTGTGCAATGTAACCTGTACTCCCTGTGCAATGTAACCTGTACACCCTGTGCAATGTAACCTGTTCACCGCTGTTCAATGTAACTTGTTCACCCTGTGCAATGTAAGCTGTACACACTGTGCAATGTAACCTGTACTCCCTGTGCAATGTAACCTGCACACACTGTGCAGTGCAACCTGTACACCCCTGTACAATGTCACCAGTTCACCCCTGTGCAATGTAACCTGTACACCCCTGTGCAATGTAACCTGTACACCCCTGTGCCATGTAACCTGTACACCCTGGACAATGAAACCTGTGCAATGTAACCTGTAATCCTGTACAATGTAACCTGTACTCCCTGTGCAAAATAACCTGTACACCCTGTGCAATGTAACCTGTTCACTCTACACAATGTAACCTGTTCACCCTGTACAATGTAACCTCTTCATTCTACACAATGTTACCTGTTCACCCTGTGCAATGTAACCTGTACACACCTGTATAATGTAACCTGTTCACTCTACACAATGTAACCTGTACACCCTGTGCAATGCAACCTGTACACCCTGTACAATGTAACCTGTTTACTCTACACAATGTAACCTGTTCACCCTGTGCAATGTAACCTGTACACACCTGTATAATGTAACCTGTACACCCTGTACAATGTAATCTGTTCACCCCTGTGTAATGTAACCTGTACACCCCTGTGCAATGTAACCTGTTCACTCTACACAATGTAACCTGTTCACCCTGTGCAATGTAACCTGTACACACCTGTATAATGTAACCTGTACACCCTGTACAATGTAATCTGTTCACCCCTGTGTAATGTAACCTGTACACCCCTGTGCAATGTAACCTGTACTCCCTGTGCAATGTAACCTGTTCACTCTACAGAATGTAACCTGTTCACCCTGTACAATGTAACCTCTTCATTCTACACAATGTCACCTGTTCACCCTGTGCAATGTAACCTGTACACACCTGTATAATGAAACCTGTTCACTCTACACAATGTAGCCTGTTCACCCTGTGCAATGTAACCTGTACACACCTGTATAATGTAACCTGTACACCCTGTTCAATGTAACCTGTACACCCTGTACAATGTAATCTGTTCACCCCTGTGTAATGTAACCTGTACACCCCTGTGCTATGTAACCTGTACATCCCTGTGCATTGTAATCTGTTCACCCCTGTGCAATGTAACCTGTACACCGTGTACAATGTAATCTGTTCACGCCTGTGCAATGTAACCTGTACACCCTGTGCAATGTAACCTGTACACCCCTGTACAATGTAACCAGTTCACCCCTGTGCAATGTAACCTGTACACCCCTGTGCAATGTAACCTGTACACCCCTGTGCCCTGTAACCTGTACACCCTGTACAATGTAACCTGTGCAATGTAACCTGTACACGTGTGCAATGTAACCTGTACACCCCTGTGCAATGTAACCAGTACTCCCTGTACAATGTAACCTGTTCACTCTACACAATGTAACCTGTACTCCCTGTGCAATTTAACCTGTACACCCTGTGCAATGTAACCTGTTCACTCTACACAATGTAACCTGTTCACCCTGTGCAATGTAACCTGTACACCCCTGTGCAATGTAGCCTGTACACCCTGTGCAATGTAACCTGTTCACTCTACACAATGTAACCTGTTCACCCTGTACAATGTCACCTGTACAACCCTGTGCAATGTAACCTGTACACCCTGTGCAATGTAACCTGTTCACTCTACACAATGTAACCTGTTCACCCTGTGCAATGTAACCTGTACACCCTGTGCAATGTAACCTGTACACCCTGTGCAATGTAACCTGTTCACTCTACACAATGTAACCTGTACTCCCTGTGCAAAATAACCTGTACACCCTGTGCAATGTAACCTGTTCACTCTACACAATGTAACCTGTTCACCCTGTACAATGTAACCTCTTCATTATACACAATGTAACCTGTTCACCCTGTGCAATGTAACCTGTACACACCTGTATAATGTCACCAGTTCACCGCTGTGCAATGTGACCTAGACATCCCTGTATAATGTAACCTGTACACCCTGTGCAATGTAACCTGTACACACCTGTGCAATGTAACCTGTACACCTTGTTCAATGTAACCTGTACACCCTGTACAATGTAATCTGTTCACCCCTATGCAATGTAACCTGTACACCCTGTACAATGTAATCTCTTCACCCCTGTGCAATGTAACCTGTACACCCCTATGCAATGTAACCTGGACACCCCTGTGCCCTTTAACCTGTACACCCTGTTCAATGTAACCTGTACACCCTGTACAATCGAATCCGTTCACGCCTGTGCAATGTAACCTGTACACCCTGTGCAATCTAACATGTACACCCCTGTACAATGTCACCAGATCACCCCTGTGCAATGTAACCTAGACATCCCTGTATAATGTAACCTGTACACCCTGTGCAATGAACCTGTACACACGTGTGCAATGTAACCTGTACACCTTGTTCAATGTAACCTGTACACCCTGTACAATGTAATCTGTTCACCCCTATGCAATGTAACCTGAACACCCTGTACAATGTAATCTCTTCACCCCTGTGCAATGTAACCTGTACATCCCTGTGCAATGTAACCTGTACACCCTGTGCAATGTCACCTGGACACCCCTGTGCCCTTTAACCTGTACACCCTGTGCAATGTAATCTGTTCACCCCTGTGCAATGTAACCTGTACACCCTGTACAATCTAATCTGTTCACGCGTGTGCAATGTAACGTGTACGCCCTGTGCAATGTAACCTGTACACCTGTACAATGTAACCTGTACACCCCTGTGCAATGTAACTTGTACACCCTGTACAATGTAACTTGTTCACTCTGCACAATGTAACCTGTACTCCCTGTGCAAATTAACCTGTACACCCTGTGCAATGTAACCTGTTCACTCTACACAATGTAACCTGTTCACCCTGTGCAATGTAACCTGTACACCCCTGTGCAATGTAGCCTGTACACCCTGTGCAATGTAACCTGTTCACTCTACACAATGTAACCTGTTCACCCTGTACAATGTCACCTGTACAACCCTGTGCAATGTAACCTGTACACCCTGTGCAATGTAACCTGTTCACTCTACACAATGTAACCTGTTCACCCTGTGCAATGTAACCTGTACACCCTGTGCAATGAAACCTGTTCACCCTTGTGCAATGTAACCTGTTCACCCCTTTGCAATGTAATCTGTACACCCTGTGCAATATAACCTGTTCTCCCTGTGCAAGGTACCCTGTTCACTCTACACAATGTAACCTGTACACACTGTGCAATGTAACCTGTACTCCCTGTGCAATGTAACCTGTACACCCTGTGCAATGTAACCTGTTCACCGCTGTTCAATGTAACTTGTTCACCCTGTGCAATGTAAGCTGTACACACTGTGCAATGTAACCTGTACTCCCTGTGCAATGTAACCTGCACACACTGTGCAGTGCAACCTGTACACCCCTGTACAATGTCACCAGTTCACCCCTGTGCAATGTAACCTGTACACCCCTGTGCAATGTAACCTGTACACCCCTGTGCCATGTAACCTGTACACCCTGGACAATGAAACCTGTGCAATGTAACCTGTAATCCTGTACAATGTAACCTGTACTCCCTGTGCAAAATAACCTGTACACCCTGTGCAATGTAACCTGTTCACTCTACACAATGTAACCTGTTCACCCTGTACAATGTAACCTCTTCATTCTACACAATGTTACCTGTTCACCCTGTGCAATGTAACCTGTACACACCTGTATAATGTAACCTGTTCACTCTACACAATGTAACCTGTACACCCTGTGCAATGCAACCTGTACACCCTGTACAATGTAACCTGTTTACTCTACACAATGTAACCTGTTCACCCTGTGCAATGTAACCTGTACACACCTGTATAATGTAACCTGTACACCCTGTACAATGTAATCTGTTCACCCCTGTGTAATGTAACCTGTACACCCCTGTGCAATGTAACCTGTTCACTCTACACAATGTAACCTGTTCACCCTGTGCAATGTAACCTGTACACACCTGTATAATGTAACCTGTACACCCTGTACAATGTAATCTGTTCACCCCTGTGTAATGTAACCTGTACACCCCTGTGCAATGTAACCTGTACTCCCTGTGCAATGTAACCTGTTCACTCTACAGAATGTAACCTGTTCACCCTGTACAATGTAACCTCTTCATTCTACACAATGTCACCTGTTCACCCTGTGCAATGTAACCTGTACACACCTGTATAATGAAACCTGTTCACTCTACACAATGTAGCCTGTTCACCCTGTGCAATGTAACCTGTACACACCTGTATAATGTAACCTGTACACCCTGTTCAATGTAACCTGTACACCCTGTACAATGTAATCTGTTCACCCCTGTGTAATGTAACCTGTACACCCCTGTGCAATGTAACCTGTACATCCCTGTGCATTGTAATCTGTTCACCCCTGTGCAATGTAACCTGTACACCGTGTACAATGTAATCTGTTCACGCCTGTGCAATGTAACCTGTACACCCTGTGCAATGTAACCTGTACACCCCTGTACAATGTAACCAGTTCACCCCTGTGCAATGTAACCTGTACACCCCTGTGCAATGTAACCTGTACACCCCTGTGCCCTGTAACCTGTACACCCTGTACAATGTAACCTGTGCAATGTAACCTGTACACGTGTGCAATGTAACCTGTACACCCCTGTGCAATGTAACCAGTACTCCCTGTACAATGTAACCTGTTCACTCTACACAATGTAACCTGTACTCCCTGTGCAATTTAACCTGTACACCCTGTGCAATGTAACCTGTTCACTCTACACAATGTAACCTGTTCACCCTGTGCAATGTAACCTGTACACCCCTGTGCAATGTAGCCTGTACACCCTGTGCAATGTAACCTGTTCACTCTACACAATGTAACCTGTTCACCCTGTACAATGTCACCTGTACAACCCTGTGCAATGTAACCTGTACACCCTGTGCAATGTAACCTGTTCACTCTACACAATGTAACCTGTTCACCCTGTGCAATGTAACCTGTACACCCTGTGCAATGAAACCTGTTCACCCTTGTGCAATGTAACCTGTTCACCCCTTTGCAATGTAATCTGTACACCCTGTGCAATATAACCTGTTCTCCCTGTGCAAGGTACCCTGTTCACTCTACACAATGTAACCTGTACACACTGTGCAATGTAACCTGTACTCCCTGTGCAATGTAACCTGTACACCCTGTGCAATGTAACCTGTTCACCGCTGTTCAATGTAACTTGTTCACCCTGTGCAATGTAAGCTGTACACACTGTGCAATGTAACCTGTACTCCCTGTGCAATGTAACCTGCACACACTGTGCAGTGCAACCTGTACACCCCTGTACAATGTCACCAGTTCACCCCTGTGCAATGTAACCTGTACACCCCTGTGCAATGTAACCTGTACACCCCTGTGCCATGTAACCTGTACACCCTGGAAAATGAAACCTGTGCAATGTAACCTGTAAACCTGTACAATGTAACCTGTACTCCCTGTGCAAAATAACCTGTACACCCTGTGCAATGTAACCTGTTCACTCTACACAATGTAACCTGTTCACCCTGTACAATGTAACCTCTTCATTCTACACAATGTTACCTGTTCACCCTGTGCAATGTAACCTGTACACACCTGTATAATGTAACCTGTTCACTCTACACAATGTAACCTGTACACCCTGTGCAATGCAACCTGTACACCCTGTACAATGTAACCTGTTTACTCTACACAATGTAACCTGTTCACCCTGTGCAATGTAACCTGTACACACCTGTATAATGTAACCTGTACACCCTGTACAATGTAATCTGTTCACCCCTGTGTAATGTAACCTGTACACCCCTGTGCAATGTAACCTGTTCACTCTACACAATGTAACCTGTTCACCCTGTGCAATGTAACCTGTACACACCTGTATAATGTAACCTGTACACCCTGTACAATGTAATCTGTTCACCCCTGTGTAATGTAACCTGTACACCCCTGTGCAATGTAACCTGTACTCCCTGTGCAATGTAACCTGTTCACTCTACAGAATGTAACCTGTTCACCCTGTACAATGTAACCTCTTCATTCTACACAATGTCACCTGTTCACCCTGTGCAATGTAACCTGTACACACCTGTATAATGAAACCTGTTCACTCTACACAATGTAACCTGTACACCCTGTGCAATGTAACCTGTACACCCTGTACAATGTAACCTGTTCACTCTACACAATGTAGCCTGTTCACCCTGTGCAATGTAACCTGTACACACCTGTATAATGTAACCTGTACACCCTGTTCAATGTAACCTGTACACCCTGTACAATGTAATCTGTTCACCCCTGTGTAATGTAACCTGTACACCCCTGTGCAATGTAACCTGTACATCCCTGTGCAATGTAACCTGTTCTCCCTGTGCATTGTAATCTGTTCACCCCTGTGCAATGTAACCTGTACACCGTGTACAATGTAATCTGTTCACGCCTGTGCAATGTAACCTGTACACCCTGTGCAATGTAACCTGTACACCCCTGTACAATGTAACCAGTTCACCCCTGTGCAATGTAACCTGTACACCCCTGTGCAATGTAACCTGTACACCCCTGTGCCCTGTAACCTGTACACCCTGTACAATGTAACCTGTGCAATGTAACCTGTACACGTGTGCAATGTAACCTGTACACCCCTGTGCAATGTAACCAGTACTCCCTGTACAATGTAACCTGTTCACTCTACACAATGTAACCTGTACTCCCTGTGCAATTTAACCTGTACACCCTGTGCAATGTAACCTGTTCACTCTACACAATGTAACTTGTTCACCCTGTACAATGTAACCTCTTCATTCTACACAATGTAACCTGTTCACCCTGTGCAATGTAACCTGTACACACCTGTATAATGTAACCTGTACACCCTGTTCAATGTAACCTGTACACCATGTACAATGTAATCTGTTCACCCCTGTGTAATGTAACCTGTACACCCCTGTGCAATGTAACCTGTACACACCTGTGCAATGTAACCTGTCCTCCCTGTGCAATGTAATCTGTTCACCCCTGTGCAATGTAACCTGTACACCCTGTACAATGTAATCTGTTCACGCCTGTGCAATGTAACCTGTACACCCTGTGCAATGTAACCTGTACACCCCTGTACAATGTAACCAGTTCAACCCTGTGCAATGTAACCTGTACACCCCTGTGCAATGTAACCTGTACACCCCTGTGCCATGTAACCTGTTCACCCTGTACAATGTAACCTGTACACGTGTGCAATTTAACCTGTACACCCCTGTGCCATGTAACCTGTTCACTCTACACAATGTAACCTGTACTCTCTGTGCAATGTAACCTGTACACCCTGTGCAATGTAACCTGTTCACTCTACCCAATGTAACCTGTTCACCCTGTACAATGTAACCTGTTCACTCTACACAATGTAACCTGTTCACCCTGTGCAATGTAACCTGTACACCCTGTGCAATGTAACCTGTTCACTCTACACAATGTAACCTGTTCACCCTGTGCAATGTAACCTCTACACCCTGTACAATGTAATCTGTTCACCCCTGTGTAATGTAACCTGTACACCCCTGTGCAATGTAACCTGTACACCCCTGTGCAATGTAACCTGTCCTCCCTGTGCAATGTAATCTGTTCACCCCTGTGCAATGTAACCTGTACACCCTGTACAATGTAATCTGTTCACGCCTGTGCAATGTAACCTGTACACCCTGTGCAATGTAACCTGTACACCCCTGTACAATGTAACCAGTTCATCCCTGTGCAATGTAACCTGTACACCCCTGTGCAAAGTAACCTGTACACCCCTGTGCCATGTAACCTGTTCACCCTGTACAATGTAACCTGTACACATGTGCAATTTAACCTGTACACCCCTGTGCAATGTAACCTGTTCACTCTACACAATGTAACCTGTACTCTATGTGCAATGTAACCTGTACACCCTGTGCAATGTAACCTGTTCACTCTACCCAATGTAACCTGTTCACCCTGTACAATGTAACCTGTTCACTCTACACAATGTAACCTGTTCACCCTGTGCAATGTAACCTGTACACCCTGTGCAATGTAACCTGTTCACTCTACACAATGTAACCTGTTCACCCTGTGCAATGTAACCTGTACACCCTGTACAATGTAATCTGTTCACCCCTGTGCAATGTAACCTGTACACCCCTGTGCAATGTAACCTGTACACCCTGTACAATATAACCTGTTCACTCTACACAATGTAGCCTGTTCACCCTGTGCAATGTAACCTGTACACCCTGTGCAATGTAACCTGTTCACACTGTGCAATGTAACCTGTTCACCCTTGTGCAATGTAACCTGTTCACCCCTTTGCAATGTAACCTGTACACCCTGTGCAATGTAACCTGTTCACCCTGTGCAAGGTACCCTGTTGACTCTACACAATGTAACCTGTACGCCCCTGTGCAATGTAACCTGTTCACCCCTGTGCAATGTTACCTGTTCACCCTGTGCAATGTGACCTGTACACACTGTGCAATGTAACCTGTACTCCCTGTGCAATGTAACCTGTTCACCCTGTGCAATATAACCTGTTCACCCTGTGCAATGTAACCTGTCCACTCTACACAATGTAATCTGTACTCCCCTGTGCAATGAAACCTGTTCACCCTGTGCAATGTAACCTGTTCACCCCTGTGCAATGTTACCTGTTCACCCTGTGCAATGTAAGCTGTACACACTGTGCAATGTAACCTGTACTCCCTGTGCAATGTAACCTGTTCACCCTGTCCAATGTAACCTGTTCACCCCTGTGCAATGTTACCTGTTCACCCTGTGCAATGTAACCTGTTCACTCTACACAATGTAACCTATTCACCCTTGTGCAATGCAACCTGATCACCCCTGTGTAATGTAACCTGTTCACCCTGTGCAATGTAACCTGTACACCCCTGTGCAATATAACCTGTACACCCCTGTGCAATGTAACCTGTTCACCCCTGTGCAATGTAACCTGTTCACCCTGTGCAATGTAACCTGTACTCCCTGTGCAATGTAACCTGCTCACCCTGTGCAATATAACCTGTTCACCCTGTGCAATGTAACCTGTACTGCCTGTGCAATGTAACCTGTTCACCCTTGTGCAATGTAACCTGTTCACCCTGTGCAATGTAACCTGTTCACCCTGTACAATGTAACCTGTTCACTCTACACAATGTAACCTGTCCACCCCTGTGCAATGTAACCTGTTCACCCTGTGTAATGTAACCTGTTTACCCCTGTGCAATGTAACCTATTCACCCTGTGCAATGTAATCTGTTCACCCCTGCACAATGTAACCTGTACACACTGTGCAATGTAACCTGTACACTCTATACCATGTAACCTGTACACCCCTGTGCAATATAACCTGTACACCCCTGTGCAATGTAACCTGTTCACCCCTGTGCAATGTAACCTGTTCACCCTGTGCAATGTAACCTGTACTCCCTGTGCAATGTAACCTGCTCACCCTGTGCAATATAACCTGTTCACCCTGTGCAATGTAACCTGTCCACCCTGTGCAATGTAATTTGTTCACCCCTGTGCAATGTAACCTGTTCACTCTACACAATGTAACCTGTACACCCCTGTGCAATGTAACCTGTACCCCCCTGTGCAATGTAACCTATTCACCCCTGTGCAATGTAACCTGTTCACCCTGTGCAATGCAACCTGATCACCCCTGTGCAATGTAACCTGTTCACTCTACACAATGTAACCCTCACCTTAACCTCCTTCCACCTATCGCATTCCCAACGCCCCTCCCCCATGTCCCTCCTCCCGTCCTTTTATCTTAACCTGCTGGACACACTTTCCTCATTCCTGAAGAAGGGCTCATGCCTGAAACATCGATTCTCCTGCTCCTTGGATGCTGCCTGACCTGCTGCCCTTTTCCAGCAACACATTTCCAGCAATGTAACCTGTATACCCTGGGCAATGTAACCTGTGCTTCCTGTACAATGTAACTTGTGCAATGTAACCTGTATGCTCTGCGCAATTGATCTTGTACACCCTGTACAATGTAACCTGTATGCTCTGCGCAATTGATCTTGTACACCCTGTACAATGTAACCTGTATGCCCAGTACAATGTACATCCTGTGCAATGTAACATCCAAACAGTTGCAATATAACCTGTATGCCTACTGCAATGCTACCTGTACACACTGAACAATATAAACTATATGCCCTGCACAATGTAACCTGTACGTGCTGTGCAATCTAACATGTACACCCTGTTCACTGTTACCTGTATGCTCTTTACAATGTAACCTGTACACCCAGTACAAATTAACCTATATGCTCTGGACAATGTAACCTGTGTACCCTGTACAACATACCCAGTACGCCCTGCACAATGTTACCTGTACAAAGTATGTAATGTAACCTGTGCACTCTGTGCAGTGTAACCTACACACCACGTACAACGTAACCTGTAAGCCCTGTAAAATGTAACCTGTACGCGATTTGCAATGTAACCAGTACACTCTTTACAATGAAACCTGTACACCATGTACAATGTAACCTGTATGCCCTTTACAATGTTACCTGTACATCCTGTGAAATGTAACCTGTACACCAGGTGCAATGCAACCTGCACACACTGTGCAATGTAACATGTGCTTACTGTCCAATGTAACCTGTACACACTGTACAATGTGACCTGTATGCCCTGTGCAAAGTAGCTTGTATTCCCTGCATAATGTAACCTGTACACTTTGTGCAATGTAACCTGTACACCCTGTTCAATGTAATCTGTATTCCCTGTACAATGTAACCTGTACACCCTGTACAATGTAACCTGTACACCCTGTTCAATGTAACCTGTACACACTGTACAATGTGACCTGTATGCCCTGTGCAAAGTAGCTTGTATTCCCTGCATAATGTAACCTGTACACTTTGTGCAATGTAACCTGTACACCCTGTTCAATGTAACCTGTATTCCCTGTACAATGTAACCTGTACACCCTGTACAATGTAACCTGTACACCCTGTTCAATGTAACCTGTATTCCCTGTACAATGTAACCTGTACACCCTGTACAATGTAACCTGTACACCCTGTTCAAAGTAACCTGCACATCCTGTACAATGTAATCTGTATGCCGTTTACAATGTAACCATCACACCCTGTACAATGTAACCTGTATTCCATGTACAATGTAACTTGTGCACCCTGTGCAATGCAACCTGTACACACTGGGCAATGTAACCTGTAAGCCCTGTGTAATTTAATCTGTAAACCCTGTTCAATGTGGCCATTACCCCCTGTAAAATGTAACCTGTATGCCCTCAGCAATGTAACCTGTGCAATGCTACCTGTATACACTGGGCAATGTAACATGTACACCCTATACAATGTAACCTGTATTCCCTGTACAATGTAACCTGTACACCCTGTACAATGTAACCTGTACACCCTGCACAATGTAACCTGCACATCCTGTACAATGTAATCTGTATGCCATTTACAAAGTAACCTGTATTCCCTGTACAATGTAACCTGTACACCCTGTGCAATGCTACCTGTACACACAGGGCAATGTAACTTGTATGCCCTGCACAATGTAACCTCTACACACTTTGCAATCTACCCTGTATGCCTTGTGCACTGTTACCTGTCTGCTCTTTACAGTGTAACCTGTACACCCTGTACAATGTGACCTGTACACTCTGTACAATGTTACCCATACATCCTGTGCAATGTAACATGTAAGCCCTGTACCATGTAACCTGTACGTCCTCTGCAATGTTACCTGTTTGCCGTGTACAATGTAACCTGTACACCCAGTGCAATGTAACCTGTACACCCTGGACAATGTTACCTGTACAACCTGTGTAATCTAACCTGTGCACTCTGTGCAGTGTAACCTCTACACCACTTACAATGGAACCTGTAAGCCCTGTAAAATGTAACCTGTATGCACTTTACAATGAAATATGTACATCCTGTACAACATAACCTGTATGCTCAGCACAATGTAACCTCTATGCCCTGTGAAATGTTACCTGTGCAAAGCTACCTGTACACACTGGGCAAAGTAATCTCTACACCCTATGCAATGTAACCCATACACCCTGTGCAATGTAACCTGTACACCCTGTGCAATGTAAACGGTACACCTTGTGCAATGTAAACTGTACACCCTGTGCAATGTCACCTGTACTCCCTGTGCAATGTCACCCCTACACCCTGTGCAATGTAAACTGTACACCCTTGTGCAATGTAACCTGTACTCCCTGTGCAATGTCACCTGTACACCATGTACAATGTAACCTGTACATCCCATGTAGCGTAAGTGTAAGCCCTGTACAATATAACCTGTGCACCCTGTACAATGTAACATGTATGCACTGTACAATGTAGCCTGTGCACCCGGTACACTGAAACCAGCATACCGTGCACAATGTAATGTGAATGCCCTGTGCAATGCAACCTTTAAACCTTGTACAATATAACCAGTACGCCCCATACAATGGAACATGTACATCCTGCACAATGCAACCTGTATGCCCTCTGCAATGTGACCTGTGCAATGCTACCTGGACACACTGGGCAATGTAAACTGTATGCCCTGCACAATGTAACCTATACACGCAGTGCAATCTAACCTGTATGCCCTGTTCAACGTTACCTATACACCCTGGATGATGTAAACTGTGTGCCCTGTACAATGTAACCAGTACACCCTGTACAATGTTACCTGTACAAACTGTGTAATGTAACCTGTTGCACTCTGTGCAGTGTAACCTTATATACCCATACAATGTAACCTGTATGCCCTATGCAATGTAACCTGTGTACGCTGTACAATGTAACCATTACACCCTATACAATGAAACATGTACACTCTGTATAATTAAACCTGTACACCATGTAAAATGAAACCTGTGCAATGCTACCTGTATACACTGGGCAATGTAATCTCTACACCCTGTGCAATATAACCTGCACATGCTGTTCAATACAACCAGTACAACCTGTGCAATGTACCAAGTGCACCCGGTATGCCCTGTACAATGTATCCTGTACACCCTGCGCAATGTGACCCATACACTATATAAAATGTTAACTGTATGGGCTGTGCAATGTAACGTGTACACCATGTGCAATTTAACATGTATGCCTTGTGAAATGTAACCTGTATGCCCTTTACATTGTACATCCAGTGCAATGTAACCTGTGCACCCAGTACAATGTAACCTGTGCTCCCGGATCAATATAACCTGTAAAGCCTGTACAATGTAACCTATACGTCATGTACAATGTAACCTGAACAGCCTGTACAATTTAACCTGTATGTCCTGTGCAAAGTAACCTGTACATCCTCTATTATTTAACCTGTATGACCTGTACAGTGTAACCTCTACAGACTGCAAAGTAACCTTTCCACGCTGTTCAAAGGAACCTGTTACACCATGTGAAATGTAATCTGTATGGTCTGTAGAATGTTACTTGTACACCCTGTGCAATGAATGATGTAAGCCCTGTACAATGTAAACTATACACCATGCACAGTGTAACTAGGATGCACTGCACAATGTAACCTGTGCATCCTGTGCAATGTGTAGTGTAAGCTCTGTACAATGTAAACTGTACACCTTGTGGAATGTAACCTGTACACCCTGTGAAATATAACATGTGCGCACTGTACAATGTAGCCTGTATACCCTATACACTATTACCAGCATATCCTGTACAATGTAACCTTTACGTTCTGTACAATGTAACCTGTATACTGTGAAATGTAAACTGTACACCCTGTACAATATAACCTGTGCACCCTGTGCAATGTAACCTGCGATCTTCGTGCAATGTAACATGTACTTCCTGTACAATGTAACCTGTACACCCTGTGCAATGTAACCTGTATACCCTGTGCAATGTAACCTGTACAAACTGTGTAATGTAACCTGTTACACTCTGTGCAGTGTAACCTGTACACCCCATACAATGTAACCTGTAAACCCTGTGCAATGTAACCTGTATGCACTTTACAATGAAACATGTATGCCCTGTGCAATATAACTTGTATGCCCTGTGCAATGTAACCTGTATGCCCTGTGCAATATAACTTGTATGCCCTGTGCAATGTAACCTGTATGCCCTGTGCAGTGTAACCTGTACACTCTGCATAATGTGACCTGTGCACCCTGTACAATGTGACCATTACACCCTATACAATGAAACATGTAAACTCTGTATAATTAAATCTGTACACCATGTAAAATGAAACCTATATGCCCTGAGAAATGTAACCTGTGCAATGCTACCTGTATACACTGGGCAATGTAATCTCTACAGACCTGTGCAATGTAACCTGCACATGCTGTTCAATATAACCAGTACAACCTGTGCAATGTACCAAGTGCACCCAGTATGCCCTGTACAATGTAACCTGTACAGCCTGTACAATGTGACCCATACACCATATAAAATGTTAACTGTATGTGCTGTGCAATGTAACGTGTACGCCACGTGCCTTGTGAAATGTAACCTGTACGTCCTTTACATTGTATTCTGTATACCCTGTGCAATGAAACCTGTAGACCCTGTGCAATGAATGCTGTGCACCCAGTGCAATGTAACCTGTGCATCCTGTGCCATGTAACTTATGCACCCTGTGCAATGTAACCTGTACACCCAGTACAATGTAACCTGTGCTCCCGGATCAATATAACCTGTAAAGCCTGTACAATATAACCTGTATGTCATGTACAACGTAACCTGAACAGCTTTTACAATTTGACCTGTATGTCCTGTGCAAAGTAACCTGTACATCCTCTATTATTTAACCTGTATGACCTGTACAGTGTAACCTCTACAGACAGCAACGTAACCTCTCCACACTGTTCAATGGAACCTGTACACCATGTGAAAATGTAATCTGTATGGTCTGTAGAATGTTACTTGTACACCCTGTGCAATGAATGATGTAAGTACTGCACAATATAAACTGTACACCATGCACAGTGTAACTAGTACGCACTGTACAATGTAACCTGTACACCCTGCACAATGTAACCTGTACGTCCTGTGCAATGTAACGTGTACATCCTTTACAGTGTAACCTGTACATCTTGTGCAATGTAACCTGTACACACTGTGAAATGTAACATGTGCGCACTGTACAATGTAGCCTGTATAGCCTGTACATTGTTACCAGCACATTCTGTACAATGTAACCTGTATGTCCTGTGCAATTTAACCTGTACACACTGTGAAATGTAAACTGTACACCCTGTACAATGTAATCTGTGTATAGTGCACAATATAACCTGTGCACCCTGTGCAATGTAACCTGCGATCCTCATGCAATTTAACATGTACTGCCTGTACAATGTAACCTGTATGTCATGTACAATGTAACCTGAACAGCCTGTACAATTTGATCTGTATGTCCTGTGCAAAGTAACCTGTACATCCTCTATTATTTAACCTGTATGACCTGTACAGTGTAACCTCTACAGACTGCAATGTTACCTCTCCACGCTGTTCAATGGAACCTGTACACCATGTGAAATGTAATCTGTATGGTCTGTAGAATGGTACTTGTACACCCTGTGCAATGAATTGTGTAAGTCCTGCACAATATAAACTGTACACCATGCACAGTGTAACTAGTATGCACTGTACAATGTTATCTGTACACCCTGCACAATGTAACCTGTACGTCCTGTGCAATGTAACGTGTACATCCTTTACAGTGTAACCTGTACATCTTGTGCAATGTAACCTGTACACACTGTGAAATGTAACATGTGCGCACTGTACAATGTAGCCTGTATAGCCTGTACATTGTTACCAGCACATTCTGTACAATGTAACCTGTATGTCCTGTGCAATGTAACCTGTACACACTGTACAATGTAACCTGTGTATAGTGCACAATATAACCTGTGCACCCTGTGCAATGTAACCTGCGATCCTCGTGCAATGTAACATGTACTGCCTGTACAATGTAACCTGTGCACCCTGTACAGTGTAACTTGTACACCCTGTGCAATGTAACCTTTAAGCCCTGCACAGTATAACCTGTGCACCCCATGCAATGTAACATGTTCGACCTGCACAATGTAACCTGTACACTCTGTGAAATGTAACCTGTATGACCTGTGCAAAGTAACCTGTGTACCCTGCGCAACGTAACCTGTACTCCATGAATAATGTAACAGGTTACATTGCACAGAGTCTATAGAGTACATTGAACTGAATGTACAGGTTACATTGTACAGGATGTAAAGATTAAATAGTACAGGGCCTACAGGTTGCATTGTACAGGGTGTACAGTTTACATTGTACAGAGCTTACACCATACATTGCACAGGGTGTACAAGCTACAGTCAACAGAGTGTACAACCTGTGCAATGTAACCTGTACGCCCCATGCAATGTAACCTGTGCACCTTGTGCAATGTCACTTGTACACCCTGTGCAATGTACCCTTTACGCCCTGGGCAATGAAATCTGTACAACCTGTAAAATGTAACCTGTATGCAGTGTACAATGTAACCTGTACACACTGTGCAATGAGACCTGTATGCCCTTTACAATGTAACCTGTACAACATGCACAATGTAACGTGTACACCCTGCACAATTTAACCTGTCCAACCTGTGCACCCTATACATTGTAACCTGTATGCTTGTGTAATGTAACGTGTACCCCTTATGCAATATAACCTGTACTCCCCCCCCCATACACAATGTATCCTGTACGCCCTGTACAAAGTCACCTGTGCACCTGTACAATGTAACCTGTACTCCATGAATAATGTAACAGGTTAAATTGCACAGAGTGTACAGTTTACATTGTACAGGGGTACAGGTTACATTGCTCTGGGTGTACAGATTAAATTGTACATGCTGCACAGTTTACATTGTACAGGGCTTACATGATACATTGCACAGGGTTTATAAGTTACATTCTACAGAGCGTACACCCTGTGCAATGTAACCGGTGCACCCTGTGCAATGTAACCTGTACCCCCTGTACAATGTAACCAATATGCCCTGGACAATGTAACCTCTACACCCTGTGCAATTTAACCTGTAAGCTCTGTACAATATAACCTGTATGCCCTGTGCAATGCAACCTGTACAGCCTGGACAATGTAACCAGTGCACTCTGTGAAGTGTAACTTGTACACTCTGTTCAATGTTACTAGTACCCCTATACAATTTAACCTGCACATGCTGTACAATGCAACCTGTATACCCTGTACAATGTAAGCTGTACGGCCTTTACAATGTAACCTGTGCACTGTGTGATATGTAACCTGTATACCTTCTTCAATATAACCAGTATATCCTGTACAATGTAACCTGCATGCCCTGTACAATGTAACCCATATACTCTGTACAATGTAACCTGTATGCCCTGAATAATGTAACCTGTACAATGTAACCTGCAGGCCCTGTGCAATGTAACCTCGGCACCCTGTACAATATAACTTGTACACCCTGTGAAATGTAACCTGCACACCCTTTACAATGTAACCGGTACACACTGTGCAATGTAACCTGTATGCCATGTGCAATGTAATCTGTACACTCTGTACAATGTAGCCTGTACACCCCGTACAATGTAACCATTTCCTCCGTACAATGTAACCTGGTCGCCCTGTACAATGTAACCTGTACACCCCGTACAATGTAACCATTTCCTCCGTACAATGTAACCTGTTTGCCCTGTACAATGTAACCTGTACACTTTGTGAAATGTAACCTCTAAGCCCTTTTCAATGTAACCTGTATGCTGTGTACAATGTATCATATGCTCCCTGTACAATGTAACCTTTACACCCTGTACATTGTAACCTGTACACCCTGTGTAATGTAATCTGTACACCCTGTGTAATGTAACCTGTCCACCCTATGTAATATAACCTGTACACCCTGTACAATGTAACCTGTGCACTTCGTACATTGTAACCTGTGCACACTGTACAAAGTAACCTGTACATCCTGTACAATGTAACCTATACATGCTGTACAATGTAACTTTTACGGCCTTTACAATGTAACCTGTGCACTCTGTGAAATGTAACCTGTATACCTTCTTCAATATAACCAGTATATCCTGTACAATGTAACCTGCACGCCCTGTACAATGTAACCCATACACTCTGTACAATGTAACCTGTATACCCTGTACAATGTAACCTGTACAATGTAACCTGTAGGCCCTGTTCAATATAACCTCAGCACCCTGTCAATGTAAACTCGACACCCCGTACAATATAACTTGTACACCCTGTGTAATGTAACCTGCACACCCTTTACAATGTAACCTGTACACACTGTGCAATGTAGCCTGTACACCCCGTAAAATGTAACCATTTCCCTCTGTACAATGTATCCTGTTTGCCCTGTACAATGTAACCTGTACGCCCTGTGTAATGTAACCTGTGCACTTTGTGAAATGTAACCTCTAAGCCCTTTTCAATGTAACCTGTATGCTGTGTACAATGTATCATATGCTCCCTGTACAATGTAACCTTTACACCCTGTACATTGTAACCTGTACACCCTGTGTAATGTAACCTGTACACCCTGTTTAATGTAACCTGTATGCCTTGTACAATGTAATCTGTACATCCTGTGCAATGTAACCTGTATACCCTGTGTAATGTAACCTGTATGCCCTGTACATTGTAACCTATGCACACTGTACAAAGTAACCTGTACACCCTGTACAATGTAACCCGTACACTCTGTACAATGTAACCTGTATGCTCTGTACAATGTAACCTGTAGGCCCTGTGCAATGTAACCTCTGCACCCTGTCAATGTAAACTCGACACCCTGTACAACATAACTTGTACACCCTGTGTAATGTAACCTGCACACCCTGTACAATGTAGCCTGTACACCCCGTACAATGTAACCTGTACACCCTGTACAAAGTAACCTGGTTGCCCTGTACAATGTAACCTGTACACCCTGTACAATGTAGCCTGTACAGCCTGTAAAATGTAATAATTTCTCTCTGTACAATGTATCCTGTACACCCTGAACAATGTAACCTGTACGGCCTGTGTAATGTAACCTGTACACCCTGTTCAATGTAACCTGCATGCCGTGTACAATGTACCATATACTCCCTGTACAATGTAACCTTTACACCCTACACAATGTAACTTGTGCACCCTGTACAATATAACCTGTACGGCCTGTACATTGTAACCTGTACACCCTGTGTAATGTAACCTGTATGCCTTGTACAATGTAACCTGTATACCCTGTGCAATATAACCTGTACACCCTGTACAAATTAACCAGTACCCCTGTACAATGCAACCAGTGCATTCTGTACAATGTAACCTGTACACTTTGTGAACTGTAACCAGTGCACACTGTGAAGTGTAACCAGTACCCCTGTACAATGTAACCTGTACACCCTGTACAATGTAACCTGTACGCCCTGTAGAATGTAACCTGTACGCCCTGTACAATGTAACCCATACACTCTGTACAATGTAACATATATACCCTGTACAATATAACTTGTACACCCTGTGTAATGTAACCTGCACACCCTTTACAATGTAACCTGTACTCTTCAGGCAATGTAACCAGTACACCTGTACAATGTAGCCTGTGCACCCCATACAATGTAGCCATTTCCCTCTGTACAATGTAACCTGTACACTCTGTACAATATAACCAGTAAACCATGTGCAATGTAACCAGTGCACCCTGTACAAAGTAACCTGTACACCCTGTACAATGTAGCCTGTACACCCCATACAATGTAACAATTTCTCTCTGTACAATGCAACCTGTACACTTTGTACAGGGTGTACAGGTTACATTGTACAGGATGTATAGGTTACATTGCACGAAGTGTACAGGTTACATTGTACAAGGTGTACAGGTTACATTGTACAGGGTGAACAAGTTACATTGCACAAAGTAACCTGTACAATGTAGCCTGTACACCCTGTACAATTTAACCTGTATGCCCCTTACAATGTAACCAGTACACCATTTACAATGTAACCTGTATACCCTATGCAATGTAACCTGTATGCCGTGTACAATTTGTCATATACTCCCTGTACAATATAACCTTTACACCCTACACAATGTAACTTGTGCACCCTGTACAATATAACCTATATGCCCTGTACATTGTAACCTGTACACCCTGTACAATGTAACCTGAACACCCTGTATAATGTAACCTGTACGCTCTGTACAATGTTACTTGTATGCCCTATGCAAGGTAACCTGTTTGCCATGTACAATGTAACCTGTACACTCTGCGCAATGTAACTTGTACACCCTGTGTAATGTAACCTGTATGCTGTGTACAATATATCATGTACTCCCTGTACAATGTTACCATTTCACTCTGTACAATGTAACCTGTACGCTCTGTACAATGTAACCTGTGTGCACTGTGCAAGGTTAGCTATACACTCTGTGCACTGTAACCTATTCACCATGTCAAAGTAACCTGTACACCCTGTACAATGTAACCTGTACACCCTGTTTAATGTAAGCTGTATGCTCTGTACAATGTCTCCTGTATACCCTGTGCAATGTAACCTGTACACTCTGTGCAATGTAACCTGTACGCCATGTGCAATGTAACCTGTGCGTTCTGTACAATGTAACCTGTACGTCCTGTGCAATGTAACCTGTACACTCTGTACAATGTAACCTGTATGTCCTGCGCAATGTAACCTGTGCACTCTGTACAATGTAACCTGTGCACTCTGTACAATGTAATCTGTAAACCCTGAACAATGTAACCTGTACACCCTGTGCAATGTAACCTCTAAGCCATGTAAAATGTATCATGTACTCCCTGTACAATGTAACCTGTCCACCCTGTGTAAAGTAACCTGTAATCCCTGTACAATTTAACCTGTATACTTTGTACATTGTGACTTGTACACCCTGTACAAAGTAACCTGTACACCCTGTACAATGTAGTCTGTTCACCCTGTACAATGTAACCTGTACACCCTGTACAATGTAACCTGTATACCCTGTACAATGTAACCTGTACACCCTGTATAATGTAACCTGTACGCTCTGTACAATGTCACTTGTATGCCGTGTACAATGTCACCTGTGCACCCTGTGTAAAGTAACCTGTTTGCCCTGTACAATGTAACCTGTACACTTTGTACAATGTGCACCTTGTACAATGTAATCTCTATGCCCTGTGCAATGTAACATGTACATATTTATCTAAATCCTTCTGTTCCGTATGATCTGCTTGTACATCTTGTAAAGAAGGCATTTCACAGTCCTTCACTGCACATGACAGTCAATCAATCAATCAATCAACATTCCTCGCCCCACACCCCTCTCCCATCTGAGTCGACAGTGTGATCCATGCCATGTCACCTTTGGTACTGGATCCCCTGCAGTGATCCTGTGCGAGGAGAGGCCTTCATGAGGTCCAGAGCATGATTTCTGACCCTCCTCTACCTCCAGGATCTGTCCAGCTGATTGGTTATGACCACAGTGACTGGTGGGCACTGCGCGACCCCCTCTCTGTCCCCAGAGCAGGTAACCCACACTTCCTGCCCATCCCATAACCGCTCTCAATGCACTTGCAAGGCCGTTTGCTCTTGCTGACCTAGTATAACCTAAAACTCACCTCATTACTACAGGCAAAATAAAGCACAACACATTAATCATTTATATTTAATCAGTGTTTTGCAGAGAAACCTGCCAAAATAAAACTGGCCTGAAAACTATTCCATTGAATTCTTTGTTTATTTTCTGTTCCATTGTTTGTTAATTGACCATTCAAGGTAACATTATTCATCATTTGACAAATGAGTTGACATTATTCAGAATTACTGCTCGAACAGTTGGGAGTGACTCACTCACGTAAAGGGCACTTCGGAACAGGCTGGCAGGCAGCAGATAGTACAGGGAGTGGGGAGGACCACCTGAGGGTGTGAGTGTGTAAGGCTGGGACTGAGAGTGTGTCTGAGGGTGTGAGTGTGTAAGGCTGGGACGGAGAGTGTGTCTGAGGGTGTGAGTGTGTAAGGCTGGGACTGAGAGTGTGTCTGAGGGTGTGAGTGTGTAAGGCTGGGACAGAGAGTGTGTCTGAGGATTTGAGTGTGTAAGGCTGGGACGGAGAGTGTGTCTGAGGGTGTGAGTGTGTAAGGCTGGGACAGAGAGTGTGTCTGAGGGTGTGAGTGTGTAAGGCTGGGACGGAGAGTGTGTCTGAGGGTGTGAGTGTGTAAGGCTGGGACTGAGAGTGTGTCTGAGGGTGTGAGTGTGTAAGGCTGGGACAGAGAGTGTGTCTGAGGGTGTGAGTGTGTAAGGCTGGGACAGAGAGTGTGTCTGAGGATTTGAGTGTGTAAGGCTGGGACGGAGAGTGTGTCTGAGGGTGTGAGTGTGTAAGGCTGGGACAGAGAGTGTGTCTGAGGGTGTGAGTGTGTAAGGCTGGGACAGAGAGTGTGTCTGAGGATTTGAGTGTGTAAGGCTGAGACAGCGAGTGTGTCTGAAGGTGTGAGTGTGTAAGGATGTGAGGGAGAGTGTGTCTGAGGGTGCGAGTGTGTAAGGATGTGAGGGACAGTGTACCTAAATGAGAGATTGTTCCGGAAAACTTGAGCTATCTGGAATTTTCCCAGTAGGCCGGTGGAAAGCTGATGAGAAAGGAAGTGCCCTCTGACCCTCACACACCAAGCAGCATTGGCGATGGTGCTGGTTACTGTTTCCCTGGTAACAAGACCCCAAAGCAGAATTCAAGCCAATGAAAACTTTTGACCAATCAGTGTCTGTGACAGGGAGTACACCCACAGTATTCTAACTACCCACCCCACCCCCACCCCTCCATCCCCTTCACCTCGGGGCATCCCAGGGTCATGTGGAGCCAGGATGAGGGGAGGTGATGGTGGGTTACAGGATTTGGTTTTTAAATTAGGGTTTGCAGGCAAAGGGTTAAAAGGCAGTGGTAGGCTGGAAATGTGTGTGTGTGTGTGTGTGTGTGTGTGTAACTGAGGAATATATATGTCACAGTTGTCTGTGTGTGAGTGTATTTGAAGAATATGTGTGTCAGTGTGTGTGTGTCTGTGTGTGCAACTGAGGAATATGTGTGTCACTGTGTGTGAGTGTGTGTTTGTGTATGTGTAAGTGTGTGAGTGTAAGTGTGAGTGTGTGTTTGTGAGTCTCTATGTGTAAGAGTGAGTGTTTCTGTGCGTATATGTTCAGCTGGAGAAAGGTTGGGATAGACTTGAATGAGTTATATTACATCTTCTCATCCTCGGGTTTTCCTGTAAGGGTTCCAGTTTATGAGTCCCTCTCTCTGGTCAGAGAGAAAGTGAGGCTGGAGGTTTGGAACAGGAGCAGGTCCCTCACCGTTTACTTGCAAATTTGCCCGAGTCAAGCAACACTTATTTCTTTTAATTGCTTTTTTTTGTAATTGTAACAATGGAACTGCTTCACGGTCACTTATCCTGCTCTGCATTTTTAAAAGAAATTCCCACACCGTTTACTTTCACGGGATGATTGTGTGGGAGGTACTGATCTCACCCCCCCCCCCCCACAAATGTCCCAGCCGTCCACCCCCAGCTATTGCCTCAGGGTTACTGCTGGCAGCCTGTGGGAAATATTCCCTCAGCACCCACGAACATTTATTGGGAATGATCTCGCAACTGACAGGAGATTGGTGTTTTACAGAAAACCTGCCCTTTACACTGAACCACACAATAAACTGAAAGAAACTATGGAATGTACAAGTCTGCCTTATCAAGACAGCATGACTACAGCACAATATCATCAGCAGGCAATAGACTTGGATAAACCCTCATGACTATTTTCCGATGTACAGCAAAATAGAGAGTGTGAAAGAGTCAAAGAGAAATGCAGAGACAACACAAAACCATTAGAAATGAATGAGTTAGGCGGTTTCAAAATTCACCCTAAGAAGACGTGTCTTCCTGAACCACTGCAGCATTTTCTGCCAACTCACTCCAATGTTGTTAAAGATTCGACCAAATTGACCTGGGACTGGAGTTACCTATAGCCTGGAGTCCAACTGCAGCAAATTTGTTTGAGTCAAGCAACACTTATTTCTTTTATTGCTTTCTTTGTAATTGCAACAATGGAACTGCTTCACTTATCCTGCTCTCCATTTTAAAAAAAAATATTCTGAGGTTGTTTTAAAAAATGAATTCAAATTCTTAAACGATCACCTCGGGATTTGAAGTTATGTTGACTGGGATTATTTGTCCAGGAACGGATCCAAGTCACTACTGTACCCAGTAGTAATTTGGTCATGTTCCTGGACTAATAATAAATTGGAATAAAAGCCAGGACTAAGTAACCAAAGAAAGCCATTGGAACAAAGGCAGAAAATGGCTTCTGGAGACATTGTTTTGTGTTTCTCAGAGGGAATGGGTTGCAGGATTAAAGGGGTGGTTTTTTTTATCAGGGCGTATTTTATCCAGGGGTTCCTTGATCTCTGATGCAATATAGAGACAGGAGGAGCCTGTGCCCTGTCATTCAGCAAGATCATGATCTAATTCCGTGTACCCACCTTATCCCCATAGCCCTTAAAAATGGTGTACAGAGTTCCAACAATCTCAAGTTAGTAATGAACAGTATGATTCTTACAGGATTGACAGGGTAAATGTTACCCCCCCTCCATGGGAGAGGCAAGGACAAGAGGGCACAGTCTCAGAGTAAAAGGATGCCGATTGAAGACTGAGATGAGGCGGAATTTCTTCTTTCTAACCCCTCCTTGTGCTATCCCAGGGACACACAGAGTCCTCGTGTATGTTTAAGGCTGGGAGAGATTCTACATCATTCGGGGTATCAGGGTTACAGGGAAAGGGTGGGAAGGTGGCTGTGAGGAAGGTTAGATCAGCTACGATCCTGTTGAATGGTGGCACAGCCACGAGGGCCCGAATGGCCTCCTCCTGTTCCTGTTTCACACGGTGTTATTGGCTTCTGATGTGATACTGTTAATTGTATGCAGAGAGAGATTTAAAATTTCTACCACATTTGTGTGTCTGAGTGTAACATGGCTTTGCTCTTGAAACGCCTGACTCTGACTCTAGACGTTGTCTCCTTGGCCTAGACGCTCCATTTTCCACCTGGAAATGGCTTCTCAAATTTAACTGTCTCCCTTAACGCCTTGGGGAATGTGGGCAGGGTTTTTGAAAGAGGGCAATTAATCTGGTTTGCTCTGGTTTCTGCCAACTTTATTTCATATCACCAAATGCTTTCCATAGTGAATGCTTGCAATATGTTAAACGCTATGTCCGAACGCATACTTGCTCAGGGCGAGATATCACTCTTAACAATGAGAGGAACAACCAGATGATATGGTTTTCAAACAAAAACCGAAATTGCTGGAAAAACTTAGCGGGTCTGGCAGCATCTGTGGAGCTTTGACAAAGGGTCAGTTAGACTCGAAATGTCAGCTCTTTTCTCTCCTTACAGATGCTGCCAGACCTGCTGAGATTTTCCAGCATTTTCTCTGTTGGAGACAGAGTTAACGCCCAGCTGACCTTCTTCAGAAGTTGGAGTTCTAGTTAAGGCCAGAATAGTGAGCAGAGAAATGGCTGAATTTTGTACTATTGTTTGTTGCTAGTTCACTTGCTAATCCCTAATTGCCCGAGGGTAGGTGATGGTGAGGTGTGCGCTTGAACTGCTGTAGCCCTTGTGGTGTAAGGAAGCCCCACGTTCCAGGGTTCTGACCCAGCGACACTGAAGGAACGGCAATATATTTCCAAGTCAAGACGGTGGGTGGTTCGGAGGGGAACTTGCAAGGCATGGTGTTCCCATGTATGTGCTTGCCCTTGTCCTTCGAGATGGTCGTGGATGTGGTTTTGGAAGGTGCTGTCTGAGGACGTTTGGGGAGTTTCTGCAGTGCAACTTATACTTGACGTGCTCTGCTGTTACTGAGTGTCGGTGAGGGAGAGATTTAATGTGGGAGATGGAAAGTTCTTTGAATTAAACAGGAACTGTTCATGTGAGATGGGCATCATTGCCAAGGCTGGCATTGATTGTCCATTCCTTTGACGGCCTTTGGGAAGGTGTTGGTGTTGTCTTGGGTCATGACAGACCATATGGTGAACCCACTGGCACACCGTATGTCTGGGAGATGGAGGGAGTTCCAGGAAATGGTGAAGGTGACTGGGCAGTCTGTGCCAGGGTATAGTTCAGGTGTGCCAGGCGGTTAATTTCATTTTACTTCCACTTGGCATCTTCATAGTGGCTTGACACAACTGAGCTGCTTGCTAATGTATTTCAAAAGGTTAAGAGTGAATCACATAGTTTATAATCCAGAGTTACATGTAGGCCAAATTGGGAAAGGATTGTCCCCCTGACCAACAGGAACTCAACAGGTTTTTATGACAATTCAAGAGTTTCATGGACACCACAGTAATTTGCAGATGGATTGTGTTTAATGGTGTGCATGGACTGGGCATTCGGGGTGGTACATGTATTCAGAGGCAAGTGCTTGCAATGTACAACTCTGTGAGTAAATACAAAACTGTTTAAGGACTGGCTCCAGTTCGATTCTTCATTTGGCTTTCTGCAATGGAATAACTAACAAGTGGGAGGTGATGACCCAGTGATATTATCACTGCACTGTTAATCCAGAGACCCATGGAATGTTCTGGGGACCTGGGTTCAAATCCCACAAGGGAGATAGTGGAATTTGAATTCAATAAAAATCTGGAATTAAAGGTTCTAATGATGACAATGAATCCATTCTTGATTGTTGGAAAACTGGTTCACTAATGCCCTTTAGGGAAGGAAACTGCCAACATTACCTGGTCTGGCCTACATGTGACTCCAGACACACAGCAATGTGGTTGACTCTGGGCAATTAGGGATGGGCAATAAATGCTGGGCTAGACAGAGATGACCACATCCCATGAATGAGTAAGAAAATAAATGTAATAGCTATTTGAGCATCCCTGGATCTAAAACATTAGATTAGACAATCAGGGCATCTCATCTGATAATGCTGCATGATGAGAGAGAGCAACTGGGGTGGCACAGTGGCTCAGTGGTTAGCACTGCTGCCTCACAGCGCCAAGGATCTGGGTTCGATTCCAGCCTTGGGTAACTGTCTGTGTGGAGTTTGCACATTCTCCCCGTGTCTGTGTGGGTTTCCTCCGATTTCCTCCCACAATCCAAAGATGTGCAGGTCAGGTGAATTGGCCATGCTAAATTGCCCACAGGGATGTGCAGGTTAGGTGCATTAGTCAGGGTGTAGAGTAATGGGGTAGGGAAATAAGTTTGGGTGGGATACTCCTCAGAGGGTCAGTGTGGACTTGTTGGGCTGAAGGGCCAGTTTCCACTCTGGAGGGATTCTAATTGGAGCGTCAGCTGATATTATATTTCCCCTGTCAAGGATTCAAGTGACAATCAAACTGAGGGGGTTCTAACAAAAACTCTCGCCGTTGTAACTATAATGATTTGAGTTACAAAGACCTGGATGTGTATCAAATGGAAGAGAGCAGGTCAAAGGGATATTTGGAGGGTCCGGAGAAGCAATATTGGGAAGGAGGTTCGGCCTGTTCGGATTTGGAGTATATTTCCTGCCTCCAGAGCAAGTAAAGAACCACTTGAGTTCCCAGAAACATTTCTTGTTGATTGTAAAGATTATTTCAAGGAAATGCCTTCATTTTCTTATCAGTTGATAGTGGTTCAAAGCCAGAATGGACAGGAAAGCCCATGAGGAACATCGTTTATTCATCAACTTTGCAAGAAATGGAATTTACTGCAGTTTTCCCCTCAGTTCTGTTTTCCCTCGACACTTGCGTTCAGCTTCTGAGCAGTTGCCAAGTGAGGGGTGTGCAACGTTTTACAGGTCAGACTGTGGCCGTTCTGTGAACAGCCAGCGACCCTGACCATAATCTCCTCTTTTAGTCAGAAAAAGCAAAATCACAGACTGGAACCTGACCTTACCAAAAAGGGAGAAATAATCATCTTGTCACTGCAGAAGCAAAGATTCACAAATATATTTAGCACCTTTCCTAACCTCAAGAGGTCCCCATGCCCTCACAGCCAATGAAATTTGTTTAAAACGTTGCCATTGTTGCAATGTAGGGCGCACAGCAAGCTCCCACACTCAAAACATGCAACCAGATAATTTGGTTTTTTTTAATGTTGGTTGGGGACAAAAGGACATTGTAATCTCTGAAAAATCTATCACGTGGCAAGGCTGCTTCCTGAAAATATATTTGAGCTGCTCATAAGTTCTCTTTAGTGCAGTATTTTAGGAGGAGGATGCCATTTTGGGAAGAGTAAAATTGTTACTTGAAGCATAAACAGAAGTTGCTGGAAAAACTCAGCATGTCTGGCAGGGTTTGTGGAGAGAAAGTAGAGTTAATGTTTCCTTCCTCAAAATTGTTACAATTGTTTTCCTTTATTGGTCAGAGTATTGAGTACAGGAGTTGGGAGGTCATGTTATGGCTGTACAGGACATTGGTTAGGCCACTGTTGGAATATTGCGTGCAATTCTGGTCTCCTTCCTATCGGAAAGATGTTGTGAAACTTGAAAGGGCTCAGAAAAGATTTACAAGGATGTTGCCAGGGTTGGAGGATCTGAGCTACAGGGAGAGGCTGGACAGGCTGGGGCTGTTTTCACTGGAGCGTCGGAGGCTGAGGGGTGACCTTTTAGAGGTTTATAAAATCATGAGGGACATGGATAGGATAAATAGACAAAGTCTTTTCCCTGGGGTGGGGGGGGTCCAGTACTAGAGGGCAAAGGTTTAGGGTGAGAGGGGAAAGATATAAAAGAGACCTTAGGGGCAGCTTTTCCACACAGAGGGTGGTATGTGTATGGAATGAGCTGCCAGAGGAAGTGGTGGAGGCTGGTACAATTACAATGTTTAAAAGGCATCTGGATAGGTACATGCAAAGGAAGGGTTTGGAGGGATGTGGGCCAAATGCTGACAAATGGGACGAGATTGAGTTGGGATATTTGGTCAGCATGGACGGGTTGGACCGAAGAGCCTGTTTCCGTACTGTACATCTCTCTGACTCTGTAATATTGCTGCTTGTTTGGGTTAAAGCTTGCTTATTTGGCCAAGTATCGATTGCGAGACCTTTTCAGAGGCCGTTCTGCCATGAGATTGCATCTCCTATCTGAGCCAACTTGCCCCATTAAGTACTTGCCTTGTGTCTACAATGTCGCTAATGTCCGATTCCATCCACATCTCGTTCCCCACCGTGCTGAGGACACCTTGTCACTCAGCAGTATCCACTGAAAGGCTGCTACCCCAGGGGCACACCGCTGCCATTCTCTCTACCCCCTCCTTGTGCTACCCCAGGGGCACACCGCTGCCATTCTCTCTACCCCCTCCTTGTGCTACCCCAGGGGCACACCGCTGCCATTCTCTCTACCCCCTCCTTGTGCTACCCCAGGGGCATACCGCTGCCATTCTCTCTACCCCCTCCTTGTGCTACCCCAGGGGCACACCGCTGCCATTCTCTCTACCCCCTCCTTGTGCTACCCCAGGGGCACACCGCTGCCATTCTCTCTACCCCCTCCTTGTGCTACCCCAGGGGCACACCGCTGCCATTCTCTCTAACCCTCTTGGGCTATGAGCATCCCACCCGTTGCCCTTCCCCTAATCTCCGCACGCTCCTCTGCTTCCCTGCCCCACCCCGACAGCCCCTCCTGCTTTAAGCAGGGCTCCCTCCACTGCCCCCACAACCTCCCAGGAAGCTCCCAGGGCAGTGCCTGGCACCCCGCGCCTGCTTTGCCAGTCAGTAGGATCATGGAGAAAGTGAGGGCTGCAGATGCTGAAGGTCAGAGCCGAGAGAGTGGTGCTGGAAAAGCACAGCAGGTCAGGCAGCATCTGAGGAGCAGGAGAATCGATTCCCTGATGAACTGCTTTCGGCTGAAACGTCACTTCTCCTGCTCCTCGGATGCTGCCTGACCTGGTGTGCTTTTCCAGCACCACACTCTGGACTCATGACTCCTCGTGCCAACTTTCCTACCCTTTTCCCTGTAACCCTTAACTGATCAGGAATCTCTCTGTGTCAGCTTGAGATACACACAAGGATTCTGACCCCACAGCGCTCTGTGGCAAGGAGTTCTGAAGACTCAAACCCTCTGAGAGAGGAAATTCCTCCTCATCCCAGTCTTCAGTTGGCACCCCATCTATTCTGAGACTGTGCCCTTTCGATTAGATTAGATTAGATTAGATTACTTACAGTGTGGAAACAGGCCCTTCGGCCCAACAAGTCCACACCGCCCCGCTGAAGCGCAACCCACCCATACCCCTACATTTACCCCTTACCTAACACTACGGGCAATTTAGCATGGCCAATTCACCTGACCAGCACATCTTTGGACTGTGGGAGGAAACCGGAGCACCCGGAGGAAACCCACGCAGACACGGGGAGAACGTGCAAACTCCACACAGTTAGTCACCTGAGGCGGGAATTGAACCCGGATCTCTGGCGCTGTGAGGCAACAGTGCTAACCACTGTGCCACCGTGCCGCTTTCGTCATAGACTTTCCTGTGAGGGGAAGCATCCTCTCAGATTCTCCCCTTGCATCACACTCAATGGTCTACATACCCCCCCAAAGACTGCATTCCCCCCCAAACCTCTGGTTAACTTTGAGAAAGGTCTGAGCAGGCGCCAGGCTGTGTGTTGGCAGCTCTCTCTGACTGGTTTCCCCTGTTTGCTGGTGCCGGCTCACTCCTGGTGTATCAGGGTATATCCCCTGACCGCAGCCGGCCTGAGTGTGACCGTAACCAAGCCCCCAGAGTGTGTATGGGCAGTACCTATGCTGAATGGTACTATGGTGTCTCCCACCAGTGGATCAGAGAGGCACTGTGGGGTCAGAATAAATCCCAAAGTCATTGTCTGTGGGGGAGGCCTGTGTGCGACTCGTGCCCGTGGAGCAAGAGATCTCGCAAGAACGCAAGCCCCGTCAGTCAGTCAATCTGGGTGGTGGGAGGGCGGAGGGAGTTTGGGGAGGGGGGCAGACCGTGGGAGTACCAGGGGCCGGAAGGTGAGAGCATATCCCGAAGTGGACTGTGGGGTTGGAGTTCAGTGCAGAGTTTGGACACCATGATGGATTTAACAACAGGACAGGGGGGAGGGGGCGAGTCCGAGCTGGGGGTGTGAGGGGGTGGGTCAGAGCTAGGGGGGAGTGAGGGTGCGGGTCAGAGCTGGGGGAGAGTGAGGGGGCGAGTCAGAGTGGGGGGGTGCGGCAGGTGGGTCAGAGCTGGGAGGGGAGTGAGGGGGTGAGCCAGAGTGAAGGGGAGTGAGGGGGTGGGTCAGTGCTGGGGTGTGTGAGGGGGTGAGTCAGTGCTGGGGGAGAGTGAGGGTGTGGGTCAGAGCTGGGGGTGTGAGGGGGTGGGTCAGAGCTGGGGGGAGTGAGGGGGTGGGTCAGAGCTGTGGGGGTGTGAACGGGTGAGTCAGAGCTGGGGAGAGTGCGCGGGTGGGTCAGAGCTGGGGTGTAAGGGGGTGGGTCAGAGCTTGGGGGGGGAGTGAGGGTGTGGGTCAGAGCTGGGGGGAGTGAGGGTGTGGGTCAGAGCTGGGGGGGTGTGAACGGGTGAGTCAGAGCTGGGGGGAGTGCGCGGGTGGGTCAGAGCTGGGGTGTAAGGGGGTGGGTCAGGCCTGGGGGGATGTGAGGGAGTGGGTCAGAGCTGGGGGAGAGTGTGGGGGTGGGTCAGAGCTGGGGGAGAGTGTGGGGGTGGGTCAGAGCTGGGGGAGAGTGTGGGGGTGGGTCAGAGCTGGGGTGTGTGAGAGGGTGGGTCAGTGCTGGGGGTGTGAGAGGGGGTGGGTCAGAGCTGGGGAGAGTGAGGGGGTGGGTCAGTGCTGGGGGGTTGTGGGGGGGGTCAGAGCTGGGGGTTTGTGAGGGGGTGGGTCAGAGTGGGGTAGAGTGAGGGGGTGGGTCAGAGCTGGGGGGGAGTGACGTGGCGGGTCAGTGCTGGGGCATATGATGGGGTGGGTCAGAGCTGGGGGGGGTGAGGGGGTGGGTCAGTGCTGGGGGGTTGTGGGGGGGGTCAGAGCTGGGGGTTTGTGAGGGGGTGGGTCAGAGTGGGGTAGAGTGAGGGGGTGGGTCAGAGCTGGGGGGGAGTGACGTGGCGGGTCAGTGCTGGGGCATATGATGGGGTGGGTCAGAGCTGGGGGGGGTGAGGGGGTGGGTCAGAGCTGGAGAGGGTGACGGGGTGGGTCAGAGCTGGGGGGGGTGAGGGGGTGGGTCAGAGCTGGGGGGTGTGAGGGGGTGGGTCAGAGCTGGGGGGGTGAAGGGTGGGTCAGAGCTGGGGGGGTGAAGGGGTGGGTCAGAACTGGGGGGGGTGAGGGGGTGGGTCAGAGCTTGGGGTGTGTGAGGGGATGGGTCATAGCTAGGAGGCGGTGAGGGGTTGAGTCAGAACTGGGGGGCAGTAAGGGGGTAGGTCAGAGCCGTGGGAGTGTGAGGGGGTGGGTCAGAGCTGGGGGGGTGAGGAGGTGAGTCAGAACTGGGGGGTGAAAGGGTGGGTCAGAGTTGAGGGGTGAGGGGGTGGGTCAGAACTGGGAGGCAGTGAGGGGGTCGGTCAGAGCTCGTGGCAGTGAGGGGGTGAATCAGAGCTGGGGGGTGAGGGGGTGGGTCAGAGTTGAGGGGGTGAGGGGGTGGATCAGAGCTGGGGGGTGAAGGGTGCATCAGAGCTGGATGGGGTGTGAGGGTGTGGGTCAGAGCTGGGGGGGGTGAGGGGATGTGGGTCAGAGCTGGGGGGGTGCGAGGGAGTGGGTCAGAGCTGGAGGGTGAAGGGTGCGTCAGAGCTGGGGGGGTGTGAGGGTGTGGGTCAGAACTGGGGGTGTGTGAGGGTGTGGGTCAGAGCTGGGGGGATGAGGGGGTGTGGGTCAGAGCTGGGGTTGTGTGAGGGGGTTGGGTCAGAGCTGAGGGGTGTGAAGATGTGGTTCAGAGCTGGCGGGGGTGGGGAGGTGTGTCAGAGCTGGGGGGCGTGAGGGGGTTGGTCAGATTTGGGGGGGTGTTAGGGTGTGGGTCAGAGCTGGGGGTGTGAAGGTGTGGGTCAGAGCTGGGGGTGTGAGGGGGTGGGTCAGAGCTGTGGGGGTGTGAGGATGTGGGTCAGAGCTGGAGGGGGTGGGGGTGTGTGTCAGAGCTGGGGGTGTGAGGGGGTGGGTCAGAGCTGTGGGGGTGTGAGGATGTGGGTCAGAGCTGGAGGGGGTGGGGGTGTGTGTCAGAGCTGGGGGGCGTGAGGGGGTGGGTCAGAGCTGGGGTGTGGTGTTAGGGTGTGGGTCAGAGCTGGGGATGTGAAGGTGTGGGTCAGAGCTGGGGTAGAGTGTGAGGGGGTGCGTCAGAGCTGAGGGGGGTGAGGGGGTGGATCAGAGCTGAGGGTGTGAGGGGGTGGGTAGTGAGGGTTGAAGGGGTAACCATGGAGAGGAGCAGCGTTGATCTGCCACTTTCTCAACTGGAATCATGTGTTCAGTCACTCAAACGTGGGACTAAGGGAAGGGGCAGGCTGGTCATCAGGCTGTGATTTAAGAGGATCTGACAGGAGGTAAGTGTTGGGAGAATGTTCCTGGGTGTTTGATCTCGGATTGAGAGCAGGTCAGACAGGTACTGGGCTTTGTTTCCTGCTGTTTGGCCATGTCTCCTTTTGATCTCACCAGCAGCTGTCTCCATGTCTGCACGTGTGATGAATTTGTCAATAGTTGTCTCAGAAGGCATATTGTCTGCAGCCTTCCCATATCCCTAATCTCCGTATATCCTTGCAATAAGATGTAGTATTCCTGAACAGGTGATGATGGATCAGCTTTCACCAGCTGAGATGAATGTTAGTTATTTAGAGGCCATGTTAGCTGCACATATTCCATTCCGTTTTCTTTATTTGTTCACAGGATGAAGGTGTTGTTGCTTAGGCCAGTATTTATTCTCCATCCCTAATTGCCCAGACGTCAGTTAAGAGTCAATCAATTGCTGTGAGTCTGGAGTCACGTGTAGGCCAGACTAGGTAAGGATGGCAGTTTCCTTACATAAAGGGAACAAGTGAACCAGATGGATTTTTCCCAACAATCGATTTATGGTCATCATTAGACCCTTTAGTTCCAGATCCTTGTTGCATTCAAACACCACCCTCTGCCATGGTGGGATTTGAACCCAGGTCCCCAAGACATTCTCTGGGTCTAGCGACAATGTCACTGGGCCATCAGCTTCCAGTGACTTAGTGGTGGTTCAGCTAATTACAAGCTCCTCATGGGCCCAGGACCCTGTAGAGTGTCCTAACATCAGCTGTCACCACCAGTGTGGCACTGTGAGTGTGCTGCACTGTCAGATATGCCGTTATTTGGATCCGACATTGAAAACAGAGGAGCCCCTCCCTTCCCTGAGGAACCCAGACCAGAAGATCAGGGGAGATCCACCCGGTCAATATTTATCCCTTCATCCACATCACAGTATGCTGTGCCGGGATTAACGTCCAGAGTTCTCGATGTGATGTCAGTGACGACCTCTTGGAAAGTACTTTGTTGTCTGTAAAACACAGACCAGAAGTCCTGAGGTTGTAGAAGGCACTATGGGAATGCAAGATTATGTGGGAATATATGCCAATCCCACTGAATGCAAGGCACTTGCATCACGAGCAATCTCACCCTATTTTTGTGTTCTGTCACCCAGAATATGGTCTTTTCTCATTAAAACCCTTGTTTTGAAGTGTCGAGTATTACTGAGGAAGACTGCAGTCAGGCTTTCTTGTAAAGCACTAGATCATGTCACAAACCACTAACATTGTATGTGTTAGGCTTCTACTGAACTCTACGCTTGCTCCTGAAGGAAGTGCTCCCGAGTCTACAAGCAGTTGTTCAGTTTTCCAGGAAGGGAGTCGAGCAGAGGCTGTTACGGCCTGAACAACTCCATGTGCAGTTTGATGGATGTGGAATAGAGGCCATAATCAGATCAGCCATGACCTTCTTGAATGTTGGAACATACTTGAGGGGCTGAATGGCCTCCTTCTACTCTTTCTTGTAGTTCATTCACAGGATGTAGGTGTAGGTGCCCATCCCCCAATGCCAAGAGGGCAGTCAAGAGTCAACCACATTGCTGTGGGTCTGGAGTCACATGTAGTCCAAACCAGGTAAGGACAGCAGTTCCCTTCTCTGGGGTGGCATGGTGGCTCAGTGGTTAGCACTGCTGCCTCACAGCATCAGTGACCCAGGTTCGATTCCAGTCTCGGGTGACTGTCTGTGTGGAGTTTGCACATTCTCCCTGTGTCTGTGTGGGTTTCATCTGGGTGCTCTGGTTTCCTCCCACACTCCAAAGATGTGCAGGTCAGGTGAATTGGCCATACTAAGTTGCCAATAGTGTTAGGTGCATTAGTCAGAGGGAAATGGGACTGGGTGGGTTACTCTTCGGAGGGTCGGTATGGACTTGTTGGGCCGAAGGGCCTGTTTCCACACTGTCGGGAATCTAATCTAATCAAGACATGAGCGAACCAGATGGGATTTTTCAACAATTGCCAATGGTCTCATGGTCATCATTAGGTTCTGAGTTCCACCATCTGTTGTGATGGTATTTGGTCTTGGGTTCCAAGAACATTACTTGGGGTCTCTGGATTAATAGTCTAGTGAAAGTACCACCACCACCGCCCTCTAATTCTCACCTTCTGTTGTGCCCTAATGCTGGGAACCTGCTGTGGGGGAAAGCATCATAGAATTACACAGCATTTGGCCAATGAAGACAGCCAGCTTCACCAAAGAGCAATCCAGTCTGACCTGTACCCTTACTCTTTTTCCCCTACCCCCTACAATCATTTTCTCCCTTCAAAAATATGGGTAGCTTCTTTCCTCATGAGATCAACTATCTCCATCACCCTGTCGGCTTCATTCATACTGTCTCTCTCACACACACACACTCACACTCAGTGTCACACACACACCGACACACACTCACACACACCGACACACACTCACACACACACACACATGCAGACAGACACACACGCAGGCAGACACAGACACACATAAACAGACACACACTGACACACACACATTTAAACACACACACATGCAGACAGACAGACAGACACACATATTCACACACATGCAGACAGCCAGACACACACAGACAGACACACGCACATACACACATAGACAGATACATGCACATGCACATAGACGCACATACACACAAATACACACATGCAGACAGACACACACACACACAAACACACACACAGTTAGGCAGACACATCCACAGTCACACATACACATACACACACACAGACACATCCACACACAGACACACAGAGACAGACACAGACACACACACACACAGACACATATACACGCACATGCAGACAGTTAGACCCACACAGACAGACACACGCACATACACACATACACACACACACACACACGCACACTCTCCACCTTGGGGATGAGTGAGGATGCACTGCTAGGATTGACCAACTGATTGGTTATTGTCAAGCTGTTGGCCCACATCATTGGTAGTCCTTCCTTGGCCAACGGGTGGGACTTGAACCCAGACGCTAGGAGGTTGGGATGGGCAGGGAATGCAGCCTGTTGGGTGACAGTGGGGGAAGTTCATACAAGGTTAGCTGTGTTTGTACCATGCAGACAGAATGTTCCAGAATGTGAGGCCAGCTAGCCAATCAGTCTTGAAATAATGAAGCTATTGTTGCAGCAGGTTGTATACATTATACACTCGATACGGTTGAGTCAGACTGGAGAAACCTTGTATTTATGCTCAAATCAAAATCGTCGCCAACTTGATCCCTGCAGGCACAAGATTGAACTTTTCACGAGGAGGAAGAGAATGACTTACTGAGGCACAAGACCTCCCCAACACCCACGACCCCCAAACCCTCACTGCTTAAAGTGAACTCTCCCCGCTGTTGTGCCTGATTCCTTTGTCAATCACCTTAGACCTGCTCCTGCTCAATACCGACCCTGGCTTCTTTCCTTGATTGAAGCCTTTCATGATTTTGGAAGTGGTTCTGCGAAATCTCCTCTTCGGCCTGACTACACCATGGAGAGGAAGGAGCTCTGCACATTCGATGGGGCATGACAGGTTTATTGTTGAACGTTGAGGTCTCAGATCTGTTATTTGTTCCAATTCTGCAACGTGCTGTGCTGCATTATGTACTTAGCTACAAACCATCCCTTACTTAAACTGAGCCAGCTGCAGGAAAACGAGTGAGATTCACCTATGGGAGAGCAGTAGAAAGATCAACTGCAGCTATATATAAAACCGAAACCTTTGATAACTCTAAAATGGCAATAAATTAGAGTCCTTTGAAGTCATCGATACAAATGTTCTGTGTTAGCAGTGCACGCCAGTGTTAGTTCCTGCGATAAGGAGTCTGAGCAATGATCAGATGATTCAGAAATCTTGCCTTCAACTGGGGAACTTCATCCACCTGAGAGCAAGCCAGACATTGTGGTCACATCTCGGGGGTTTGTCAGAACATTGGCGTGACACCTTTACTGTCGCAAGGCATTTGACAGGAATCTTATCGGCCAATGGTGTAATGGTGAGTCACATGATGAGATATTGGCAGAACTGGCCAAAAGGCCAAGGGATCACCTTTTGAGAGAATCTTCAAAGGTGAAAGAGGAGGAGGAGGATGGATTTAGAGCAAAAGAGTCACAGAGATGTACAGTACGGAAACAGACCCTTCGGTCCAACTCATCCATGCTGACCAGATATCCTAGATTAATCAAGTTCCATTTGCCGGCATTTGCTCCATATCCCTCTAAACTCTCCCTATTCACATACACATCCAGGTGCCTTTTAAATGTTGTAATTATGTCAGTCTCCACCACTTCCTCTGGCAACAGGAATTCCCTGGTATAGGGGTTTACAGCAATGGGGAAAGATGAGGACTTCAAGGGGTTTGAGGATAAGATCAAGAATTTAACCTTGAAATGTGATTAATCAGAAGCCAAGGAAGGAGAAAGGCGAGAGGTGAGAGGTGAGAGGTGAATGGGACTCAGTACGTTCAGTGCTGTGTTCCGCATTTCTGATTCTTTCTGACAACCCTTTATTACATCCCAATAAGGAGGAAAACAGCGAAATCTCTGTGAATAAAGAGGAGGTATAGGATGGAAGCTTTCTCCTGGTATTATTTTATCAGCTAAACTTGTCAAACAGAGCAGCATCAGTCTTAATTCTGATAGAATCCCTTACGCAATGAATTGCTCCACCTGTAGGTCCTGATGGAAGGTTTAATGGTCATTATCGAATTTGTCCTTTATTGTTGAAAGGATTTCAGACTGTCCTTTCCAGGAATTCAGTGAAACTCCAAAACCTTAAGCCAAGCCAGACGCACATCCAGGTTCCACTGAGGACCTGACAGCACCCGAATTATACCATGACTTTAACTTTCGGAATATTGACTGGAAGTGCTGTATTTCGAGTACTTCAGATGGGTCAGTTTTTGTCCAATGTGTGCAGGAGGATTTCCTGACACAGTATGTAGACAGGCCAACAAGAGGCGAGGCCACATTGGATTTGGCACTGGGTAATGAACCCAGCCAAGTGTTAGATTTGGAGGTAGGTGAGCACTTTGGTGATAGTGACCACAATTTGGTTACGTTTACTTTAGCGGTGGAAAGGGACAGGTAGACACCACAGGGCAAGAGTTATAACTGGGGGGAGGGCAATTATGAGGCGATTAGGTACAATGTAGGATGCATAGGATGGGAAAGGAAATGGCAGGGAATGGGCACAATTGAAATGTGGAGCTTGTTCAAGGAACAGCCACTGCGTGTCCTTGATAAGTATATAGGGAGGCAGGGAGGAAGTGATCAAGTGAGGGAGCCATGGTTTACTAAAGAAGTTGAATCTCTTGTCAGGAGGAAAAAGGAGACTTATGTAAAGATGAGACATGAAGGCTCAGTCGGGGCAATAGACAATAGGCAAGAGACAATAGACAATAGGTGCAGGAATAGGCCATTCTGCCCTTCAAGCCTGCACCACCATTCAATATGATCGTGGCTGATCATCCTTAATCAGTATTCTGTTTCTGTCTTATCTCCATAACCCTTGATTCCACTATCCTTGAGAGCTCCATCCAACTCTTTCTTAAATGAATCCAGAGACTGGGCCTCCACTGCCCTCTGGGGCAGAGCATTCCACACAGCCACCACTCTCTGGGTGAAGAAGTTTCTCCTCATCTCTGTCCTAAATGGTCTACCCCGTATTTTTAAGCTGTGTCCTCTAGTTCGGCACTCACCCATCAGCAGAAACATGTTTCCTGCCTCCAGAGTGTCCAATCCTTTAATAATCTTAAATGTCTCAATCAGATCCCCTCTCAGTCTTCTAAACTCAAGGGTATACAAGCCCAGTCACTCCAGTCTTTCAGCGTAAGGTAGTCCTGCCATTCCAGGAATTGACCTCGTGAACCTTCCCTGCACTCCCTCAATAGCCAGAATGTCTGTCCTCAAATTTGGAGACCAGAACTGCACACAGTACTCCAGGTGTGGTCTCACCAGGGCCCTATACAGCTGCAGAAGAACCTCTTTGCTTCTTTACTTAATCCCTCTTGTTATGAAGGCCAACATGCTATTAGCCTTCTTCACTACCTGCTGTACCTGTATGCTTACCTTCATTGACTGGTGTACAAGAACACCCAGATCTCTTTGTACTGCCCCTTTACCTAGATTGATTCCATTTAGGTAGTAATCTGCCTTCCTGTTCTTGCTACCAAAGTGGATAACCATACACTTATCCACATTAAACTGCATCTGCCATGCATCTGACCACTCACCTAACTTGTCCAGGTCACCCTGTAATCTCATAACATCCTCCTCACATTTCACCCTGCCACCCAGCTTAGTATCATCAGCAAATTTGCTAATGTTATTGCTAATACCATCTTCTATATCATTAACATATAATGTAAAAAGCTGCGGTCCCAGCACTGATCCCTGCAGTACCCCACTGGTCACTGCCTGCCATTCCAAAATGGAGCCATTTATCACTACTCTTTGTTTCCTATCAGCCAACCAACTTTCAACTTAAAGTTAGTACTTTGCCCCCAATACCATGCGCCCTAATTTTGCTCACTAACCTCCTATGTGGGACGTTATCAAAAGCTTTCTGAAAGTCTAGGTACACTACATCTATTGGATCTCCCTCATCCATCTTCAGAGTTACATCCTCAAAAAATTCCAGAAGATTAGTCAAGCATGATTTCCCCTTCATAAATCCATGCTGACTCTGACCTATCCTGTTACTACTATCCAGATGTGTCATAATTTCATCCTTTATAATAGACTCCAGCATCTTTCCCACCACTGAGGTCAGACTAACTGGTCTATAATTTCCTGCTTTCTCTCTCCCACCTTTCTTAAAAAGTGGTACAATATTAGCCACCCTCCAATCCGCAGGAACAGGTCCCGAATCTATCGAACTCTGGAAAATAATCACCAATGCATCCACGATTTCTCGAGTCACCTCCTTCAGTACCCTGGGATGTAGACCATCAGGCCCCGGGGACTTATCAACCTTCAGACCTAACAGTCTCTCCAACACCAATTCCTGGCAAATATAAATTCCCTTAAGTTCAGGTCCTTCAGCCACTGTTACCTCTGGGAGATTGCTTGTGTCTTCCCCAGTGAATACAGATCTGAAGTACCAATTAAATCTTCTGCCATTTCTTTGTTCCCCATAATATATTCCCCTGTTTCTGTCTTCAAGGGCCCAATTTTAGTCTTAACCATTTTTTTGCCTTTCACATACCTCAAAAAACTTTTACTATCCTCCTTTATATTGAGAGTTACAAGTTAGCCAGGAAGGACCTAAAGACAGAGGTAAGAAGAGTCAGGAGAGGACATGAGAAGTCATTGGCACTGTAGGAGCAAGGAAAACCCAAAAGCTTTCGATAGGTATGTCAGGAATAAAGGGATGACAAGATTAGGCCCAGCCAAGGACAGTAGTGGGAAGTTGTGTGTGGAGTCTGAAGAGATAAGAGAGAATCTAAATAAATATTTTTTGTCAATATTCAGACAGGAACAAGACAATGTTACCGTGGAGAATACTAAGGTTATTAGACTAGATGTTCATAACGAGGAGGTGTTAACAATTCTGGAAAGTGTGAAAATAGATAATTCTACTGGGTCATATGGGATTTATTCTCAGATTCTCTGGGAAGGTCAGGAAGAGATTTCTGAACCTTTGGCTTTGATCTTTATGTTTCATTGCCTACAGGAATAGTGCCAGAAGACTGGAGGATAGCAAATGTTGTCCCCTTGTTCAAGAAGGGGAGTAGAGACAACCCTGGAAATTATAGACCAGTGAGTCTTACTTCGGTTGTGGGTAAAGTGTTGGAAAAGTGTATAAGAGATAAGATTTATAATCATTTAGAAAGGAATAACTTGATTAGGGATAGTCAACACTGTTTTGTGAAGGGTAGGTCGTGTCTCACAAACCTCTTTGAGAAGTTGACCAAACAGATGGATTTATGTAAAGAGGTTGATGTGATGTATATAGATTTCAGTAAAGCATTTGGTAAGGGTCCCCATGGTGGGCTATTGCACAAAATTCAGAGGCACAGGATTGAGGATGATTTAGTGGTTTGGATCAGAAATTGGCTGGGGCTGTAAGAAGACACAGAGTGGTAGTTGATGGGAAATGATCTCCCTGGAGTTCAGTTGTTAATGGGGTACTGCAAGGATCTGTTTTGGGGCCACTGCTGTGTGTCATACACCTGGATGAGAGTGTAAAAGGATGGGTTAGTAAATTTGCGGATGACTCTAAAGGTCAGTGGAGTTGTGGATAGTGCCGAATGATCTTGTGGGTTACAGGGGGACATGGATAAGCTGCAGAGCTGGGCTGAGAGGTGGCAAATGGAGTTTAATGTGGAAAGGTGTGAGGTGATTCATTTTGGAAGGAGTAACAGGAATACAGTGTACTGGGCTAATGGCAGTGTGGATGAGCAGAGAGATCTCGGTGTCCTTGTGCATAGATCCCTGAAAGTTGCCACCCTCATTGATAGGGTTGTTAAGAAGGCATGCAGTGTGCTAGCCTTTATTGGTAGAGGGATCGAGTTTTGGAGCCATGAGGTCACGTTGCATTTCTACAAAACTCTGGTGCGGTCTCACTTTGAGGATTGCGTACAGTTCTGGTCACCGCATTATAGGAATGATGTGGAAGCATTGGAAAGGGTCCAGAGGAGATTTACTAGGATGTTGCCTGGTATGGAGGGAAGGTCTGATGAGGAAAGGCTGAGGGACATGAGGATGTTTTGGTTAGAGGGAAGAAGGTTAAGAGGTGACTTAATAGAGATATACAAAATGATCAGAGGATTAGATGGGGTGGACAGTGAGAGCCATTTTCCTGGGATGGCTAGCATAAGGAGACATAGCTTTAAATTGAGGGGGTGATAGAGGACAGATGTCCGAGGTAGTTTCTTTACTCAGAGAGTAATAGGGGGAGAAGGGCTTATGCCCAAAATGTCAATTCTCCTGCTCCTTGGATGCTGCCTGACCTGCTGTGCTTTTCCAGCAACACATTTTTCAGCTCTGATCTCCAGGCATCTGCAGTCCTCACTTTCTCTGTGTGGAACACCCTGTCTACAATAATAGTAGACTTGCCAGCTGTAAGGGCATTTAAGTGTTCATTGGATAAACATATGGGTGACAATGGAACGGTATAGGTTAGATGGGCTTCAGATTGTTCTATAGCTTGCTACAACATCGAGGGCTGAAGGGCCTGTACTGTGCTGTAATGTTCTATGTTCTATGTTTTGTAAAGGGATATATGTGATATTTACTTAAGTAGCCTCAAATATGTTTGGACTACTTGCCATTTTAATAAAATATTGGCAACTCTCGATGAAAAGAATAGGGGAACTCTGTTACAGATCCACATTCGGTAAATTAGGACATAAAATAAATGCAACAGGAGTATAAAGTAACAGAGAAGGGACTCAAATTCAATCCAGACCTAGTTTTTTTCCTGTTGACCATTCAAAGGATGTAAATCTCTTCTGTGAAGCACAGAGCTAGTATTTAATATTAAAGTAAATCCTGGTCTTCTTCACTGCCCAGCAAGAGTCGGTCTGCCTTTTGGATAATGAGTTTCCAGTTCTAGCCAGTAAACTGGAATATCCATCTGCTTAGAAATGCAAAAGCATTTGAACTTCAGTGCACATGATTGAGATAAACAAAGGGTCATTCTCTACCTGATAGTTCATCTCAGAGGCATTTGTAGGAGCACACTTAACCTTGGAGGATGCTTGTAATGTGAAAATGGGACAAGATTAATTCAAGTAACACGATGTCTGAGACACTGAGATGATATGGTTATAATCTAGAGCTCTGGACTAATGCCCTGGGGCATGGCTTGGAGTCCCACAATGGCAATTGGTGGGATTGGAATTCAATTAATCAATCAGGAATATTTTAAACCAGTCTCAGTGACCATCAACGTCATGGCTTTACATTTCTGACTTGGTTGTTCTATTCTCCGTTTAGCTGTCTGCGTTCGCTGCTCACAATATGGTCTCCTCTCTATTGGAAAGGCCAAATACAGATGTGGAGGTGCCGGTGTTGGACTGGGATGGACAAAGTCAGAAGTTTACATGAAACCAGGTTAGAGTCCACCACAGGTTTATTTGAAATCACAAGTTTTTGGAGCAACGCTGGACTATATCCTGGTGTCGTGTGACTTCTAACCAAGCACAGACAGAGTCACTCATTGGGGGGGGGGGGGGGTCGCACCCCCATGTAGTCTGCAAGCATGAAGCGGGGGGAGGCGGGCATTTGTTCATTTATCATTTCCGTTCTCCACTTTGCTCCGAGCCTCACCTTCAGCCTCCTGCAAGCTTGAGGAACAAACACCTCAACGTTTGGTCCGCATTGAAATCAACATTGAGTTCATCAATTTTAAACGGTGAACACTTGCTCCCATTTTGTTTTTGTTTTCTCTTTTATTTCTCTTCGTTTCTGGCGTGTTCCCATTTTCTTTCATTTCAGTCAGTAGCTGTTCAGGATCTGCTAGGAGAAAGTGAGGACTGCAGAGGCTGGAGATCAGAGCTGAAAAATGTGTTGCTGGAAAAGCGTAGCAGGTCAGGCAGCATCCAAGGAGCAGGAGAATCGACGTTTCGGGCATGAGCCCTTCTTCAGGAATCCTGAAGAAGGGCTCATGCCCGAAACGTCGATTCTCCTGCTCCTTGGATGCTGCCTGACCTGCTGTGCTTTTCCAGCAACACATTTTTAGCGCTGTTCAGGATCTGGCCAATCACACCTTTGCTAAAGACCTTTCTTTATTTACTAGTGTGTTTTGGCCACGGAACCCTCATTGCAGTTAAGCTCAGTCGCCTCTACCCTGACCCTTTGTTCTTCTTCCTTGCCTCCTCCTTTTCAGTTGCTCAAAACCGATTTGATTTCTAACTTTTTCCAATTCTGTTGAAAAGTCACAGACCTGAAAGGTTAACTGTCTCTCTCTCTCTCTCTCTCTCTCTCTCTCTCTACTGATGTTGCCAGACCAGCCAAGTATTCCCAGCCTTTTCTGTTTTCGTTTCAGAGTTCTGATAGCTATACAATGTTGACACTAGCTTGATTTATGAGCATCGATTTAATGGAGCATGATCTTACAGATCTGGGCTATTTACTTCTGCACATTTTTTTTTTCAGATTCAACAAAATACCATCAGGGACCAATGAAATTCCGGGAACATTCGGTGGTGATTATGTAAATACGGTTTCTCCAAAGAACTGGATGACCTTCAGAACCTTATTTGATTCGACAATAATCAGTGAAGGGATTATTAGGCTCTCCACCAGGAATGTTGCTTAGATTCTGAAGTTGACATTGAACATTGGAGTTGACTGGGAACTGGCCAAGTCAGTTCCAGCGGAGTGCTGGATCAGATCTTCTCGTAAGCAAGTCAAGAGATTGTCTGAATTTACTGCTTGTTTCCATAGCCTTCCCTAACTGCTCCCACACAGCAGCAAACCTCCCTGGGTCAAAGCTGCAAAAATTTGACCAAGTGCCCAGAAGCTTCTGATTGGTCAGGGACCCGCCACACAGGTATGTTCTGGCCAAAAAACTAACGAATGGTTACAGAGGCGGACTTTTCATCTTTGATCTCCAGAACTAGCGGTTAGAGTTTAAAAGTAAGGGGTTGCTCATTTAAAAGTGGATGAGGAAACATCCTCTTTCCCTCACAATCTTTAGAATTTCATTCCCCATAGGGTAGTGGGTTTTAGAAACTTAAACATTTTCAGTACAGAGGTACATTGTTGACTCCCAAGGAGATGAACGATTATCGGGGAATCCAGAGTTTTGGTTAAAAATCAGATCTGATGGAACAGGCTGAATGGGGCTGAGTGGTTTGGTTTTGTTCCTTGTTTGTAGGATTCCTGTTTCTCAGCCAGAAAGAGTGGTGAAAGCAGATGCGATGTTAACTTTCAAACTGGGGCTGGAATATATGCTGGAAAAGGAAGCATCCAGGAAAGGAAATGACTGGTAATCGAGGGGTCAGGGCAGATGCTCTGGGGAGACGGGTTCAAATCCCACCCTACCAACTAAATTCACTTCATAAAAACCTGGAATTGAGAGCTAGTTTCAGTGATGGTTATAATACCAGCTATCTTACATGTGTTATGTTATTTATGCTTTGTACATGTAAAAGGGCTTCTGGCTCACTAATACCATTCAGTGAGGGACATCCAGCCTCCATGTGACTCCAGGCCCACAGTAATCTGATTGTTTTTGAAATGCCCTCTGGATTGGCAGAGAAACCTGGTCTCCTTCCTATTGGAAAGATGTTGTGAAACTTGAAAGGGTTCAGAAAAGATTTACAAGGATGTTGCGAGGGTTGGAGGATTTGAGCTATAGGGAGAGGCTGAATAGGCTGGGGCTGTTTTCCCTGGAGCGTCAGAGGCTGACGGGTGACCTTATAGAGGTTTATAAAATCATGAGGGGCATAGATAGGGTAAAGAGCTAAAGTCATTTCCCTGGGGTTGGGGAGTCCAGAACTAGAGGGCATAGGTTTAGGGTGAGAGGGAAAAGATATAAAAGAGACCTGAGGGACAACATTTTCACTCAGAGTGTGGTGTGTGTATGGAATAAGTTGCCAGAGGAAATGGTGGATGCTGGTACAACTGCAACATTTAAAAGGCATCTGGATGTGTATATGAATAGCAAGGGTTTAGAGGGATATGGGCTGGGTGCTGGTAGGTGGGACTAGTTTGGGTTGGGATATCTGGTTGGCATGGACGGGTTGGACTGACGGGTCTGTTTCCATGCTGTACATCTCTATGACTCTATGTCTCTATGCCCGTATCCTGTGAAAGAGTAAACAAGACTAAACATGCAGGAGAAACCAGAGTGGCAGTGGCTAGGTAGCTCAGTCACAGGGCTAGCACAACTACAACGGGCAGAATGGCTCACTTCTCAGATCCTTGGACGGTTTATGAGTGATGCATGGGGTTTCAAGCAGAACCTAAGTCATGAATTCTCAAGTTGCTATAGGACCCCCAATTATTTAATCAGCAAATCAGGAAATGTCCAGTCTGATTGTCACATAACTAAGAGTCTCCCTGAGTTGGAATGGTTTGAGGTTTGAGGTCCTGGATGAAGTTCTACTGACTTAGAATATTCGTGGACGTCAGGAGATTTTATGGAAGTGAACTCCGGGACGTCTGAGACCCCCCTGCCGTGGTCTCCACTGAGGCAACTGACGAGCAGGCATCTTCCTCCAGCACCAACCAATGAGAGCTGGCGAATGGGTATCAGACATGAGAGAATGTGGATGGTTAGCAGTCCCACAGGAAGAGGCTGGTCGTGAGGGCTCCTAGTTAATAAAAACCCTTCTAGTAACTTCATAAACCCTGCTTACGGCTGCCAGTTCCCTAATCAGGAGGGTGTGCCCTCTTTGGGATGTCCAACACTGTGGAAGCCAGGCCGTGGGAAGCAGAGAGTTACTGGAGTCTCAGGAGAGGGTGTTACCAGCTAAAGGCAGGGGTCTGTCCATGAGATATTGTAATATTGTAACAGGCTCAATGGGCCAAAACACACACAGCCACTCCTATGCATTATGCTTCTACAATATTATGAACTTGTGATCTAATCAATAACCACTCATTGACGCGAATGGATACCTGCTGCCGCTGCTGCTCTGACCCAATGAAGGTCACGTGGTGATGACTATGTGTTAGGTAGACCACCTGAGGCACAAGTTTAAAAATGCTGTCACCCTCCTGCCTCCAAAGTTGTCTCTGTGTGGTCCAATAGGATTCTGCCCACCTGAGTGCAGAGAAAGAAATTCGTTTTCTTTAAAGCTAGGTATCAATGGATGCAAGGGACAGTAAAGATAGATCAATCAATTCTGGGCAGAGTACCTTCACCTGCCTCCCAACATTCTAAGATTCTGCAATTTTGCTTTAATCTGACAAAGTGTTTGTTTTCTTCTGAGGCTTTTTAGAACAAGGAGCAGTACAGCACAGGAACAGGCCTTTCGGCCCATCCATGACTGCGTTGATATATAACACCTCTCTAAATTAAAATCTTTTTGCCTCTACGCAGTCTGTATCCATCTATTCCCGAGGTAAAAACAATGACTGCAGATGCTGGAAACCAGATTCTGGATTAGTGGTGCTGGAAGAGCACAGCAGTTCAGGCAGCATCCAAGTAGCTTCGAAATTGACGTTTCGGGCAAAAGCCCTTCATCAGGAATAAAGGCAGTGAGCCTGAAGCGT